>NW_006800046.1:245164-290210 GCF_000485575.1 Poecilia formosa | reverse complement strand
GTTTGTATGTGTGTATTTGTTTTTATTATTTAGTAGGACCTTGCTGGTACAAGAGAAGACCAATAGGGGTTATGGGGACCGAAGCCAGATCTTAATTCAGCTGACCCCTATTCTTAGGGTAAATGTTTGGGTTAGGTATAAATGTAGCTGGAAATAGACCAAAGCCAATAAATGCCTGAGGTCATATAGGAAAATTGTGTGTGCATGATTTATGAATTAATATTTAATATATGACCTATTTCCGGAGGATTCAGATATGTCCTCACTGGCCCTTGGCAAAAAAATGTCAACAGTGGTTCCCCGACCCCCATTCATCTGCCAATCTCATCCCTCCCACCCTTGTTAACCCTCTTACATTCCAGCAGACTGAGGCTGAGGGGGAGAGTAGGAATTTGCCCGGTCCGCTCTATCTTTTGTCCTTTTCACCCAGCATTCTCCTCAGTCTCACTGGCTATCAGCGCAAATGTCTCTTCCCTCACTTGCAACCCTCACCCACCTTCATCCACTTGTGCCATTCCCACCCTTTGTCCCCAGACTCTACTGGAAGCAACAAACAGGACACACGTCTGGAGGTACTAGACTAGATGGAAAAAAACTGAAATGAATCAGCTGGAGAGTGACACATCAGACATGAATAGTATGTAGGGTGGGATGAGTGGTCACGGAAAAATGTCACGAGGTTACAGTGTGTTGGTTTTGCAGAGCAAATATGTAGCATTCTTTTGAAAAGCACAAAATATTAATTTTATCATGAAATCCTAACAAAGGTTGAAGCAAATTTACCTTTTACGCAAGTTAAATTGAGTTCATATTTTATCAACCATAAACTTATTTTATTACAGAAATTATACACACAAAGTAGTACATAACGATTTTTTTTAGTAATTTGATTAGTCTGTCAACTATTCTGATGATTAATTGTTTAATCTGGGAAAAATTGCCACATTCTTCAGATTTTTTGTTTAACCTCAGACTTATTTTATGCAATATTAGAAATACATAAAAATGCAAATAAATAATTCAGTTCCTTTTTTTTATATAAGAAAATAAATTTAAATAATTTTACTGAAATTTAAAACTGTTTTTTCTTCTGGATGGAATATATTTCCAGATAAAAGTTTTTTTCTTTTATCTTAAATGCAAAACATCTATATTTTGTACAGTTTTGGCTGAATTACTGCTCTGAGTATATTCTTTCATCAAATGGTCTTTTTTAAGTCTGTCTTCTCCAGTTTGCAATAAATAAATTACTAAATCAGTTGACGATTATTTCAATAACTGATTCATCACATTTCATCAGATTTTCTCTTTTTAGCACAACATAATTTTGAAGTGAAAGATAAAATGTTTTCCCAATTTCTTTAAGTATAAGGGGAAAATGTGGTATGCATTTACAGCCCATTGAGTCAGAACCACGTGGAACCATCTATCACACTAACTTCTGAAGTATGTCTCTACCAGCTTTGCTCAACTAGAGACTGAACTTTTTGCACATTATGGGATGGAGAGTGTGTTTGCTTCTTTTTGCAAGAGCAAAGAAGGGAGGAAGCACATATTTAGCATGTTTGGTCATAGACCACAGCCTGAGTTGTTTTTGAGGCAGCAAGGAAAAGACACCAATTTTGTCAGAGAAAAAGATCTGTCTCAGCCTTGATCTTCACTTTGACATAGAAACAGCAATGATGGATGGAGCTTCAGAGTCTTAGTTCATCTTGTGTTTGTGCCACACAGTTTCACCTCATCAAATATCCATCATCCTCCGTCTGTTGTCCTCTTTTACACCCTGGGAAATGGGTCACGCA
This sequence comes from Poecilia formosa, assembly GCF_000485575.1. NCBI lineage: Eukaryota > Metazoa > Chordata > Actinopteri > Cyprinodontiformes > Poeciliidae > Poecilia > Poecilia formosa. The sequence continues at coordinate 288,408 of NW_006800046.1, read as the reverse complement.
GAGAGAAAAAGGCAAATGATTCCTTTTTGTAGTTGCATTTCTCGTAGTAATAATAATAATTATTAATTTAAAAAAATGCTAGCTTTTACCTTTTTCATAATAAATAAAACCAGCATGCTGTACATGTGAACATTTGTGTTTTCTAGCTCCAATTTAGTTTTCTTCCTTCACCTCATTTTTCTGCATTTTAACTGCCAGGTAACACTATCCCGTGGTTGTTTTTTTTTTTTAAAAAGCTCTTCTTGGGTAGAATAGTAACTCAGTCAACTCACTTTAACCCTTGTGCGTGTGAGGACTGAGGCAAACGTAGAGGACTGTGGCAAATGATACAAGTTTTACATGTGTGGTGTTGGTTGTACCCCATTTCTAAACACAAGGGTTAATGAGAAGCAACCCCACCCATGTATCCGGATGTTTCTCTGGTTGCACAACACAAGGGTTGCGGAAGCTTTTACCTTTTCTGCTCTAGGCAAATGATTTTCCAGATGTTGGAAATAAGCTAAAATACTCTTTAGAGAATATAACTTTGCACTGATCTTCTGCCTTCTTCTTCCTGAAGAATTTCAGTATGTCCTTGGTGGTTTCTTCTATGCTAATCTTCTTGTTCCTAACCTGTTCTCCGTAAGTTTTTACCTTAAAGCGTTGTGCCTCTGTTAACATTATGCCATAGTCTCAGCAGGAGATGGTTCTGGAAGCTTACCGGACCTGCTTGGACGTCTTGAAGCTTTATTTATTACACACCGATCTCTTATTTTACCATTAAAAGTTTGTTTTACATTTCTTTCCAAACACAATATCTATGCAGAATCATTTGGCCCTAAATGTAGGCTGTACTAGCAAGAGTGACTTGAGACATAAATTATGGACAGTAATGGACTGAACATCTCCACCAGCTCTGAGCTATAGTGGTTATAAAAAATGGGTTTATTTCAGGTGAGTTTCTTCATATATATGTGAAACAAAAGACACTTAAATGCACTTTGAGGCTCAGATTCATGAATTTTACACCAGCTATCAAACATGGTGGTGGTAGTGTCATGATGTGGAGATGCTTTGCATCTTCATGATCTATAAAATGTGAAGAATGCTTCACATTCTAATATAGAACATTCTTCTATGTTTAGATTCTTCTATATTTAAGCTCAAATTTCAAATTAAAGCTAAAACCTCAGTTTACATATAAAATTTAATTTTGAAATTTTAAACCTAATTTAAAAAAAAACTAATGAAATCTATAGGGCACAATTAAAAAAATTTAATTGACAAGTATCAATTATGCAAAAAAAGCTAAAAAGCACTCAAGCTAATCTTGAGGAAAACTTTTACAATTCATAATAAAATAATTTAAAACATAAACAAAAAAATAATAATGAGTACTCGCTGTACCTTTGTTCTGTTGCTTCTTCTATACACTGTATATGTTGATCATTTTGTTACATATTGCTTATTCTTATTTTTGGTAAACTGCTGAATGTGACGTCTTAATATGTGAAATAAAATCTATTGTCTTTCATAAGTCTGTAGTTAAAGCTGCAATAATAATCTTGAAATTGACTGAGATGCTGTCACGGTGTCTCTTGCTTCCAGGTTTTGTGTTCTAGCTTTACCTCTGTTTTCCGTTCAGTTTGGTCTGTACTGTTATTTCACACCAAAGTAATAAGTTTGAAAGTAGTGCATGATAGGAAAAGTTACAGCCATGCTGCAAAGAGGAACCTTTCCCAAATGTTCTGAAATCGCTGCCAACTCACTTTTGTCATTTTTCCATCTTCACCGTTAGATTTTAAACGCACAACTTAGCAAAAATTATTTTTACCTCATGCAAAGTCATCTAATCCAATAGTTTCCATAACTGAATCACAATGACCTTTAGCTTATTCATCTGACGCAAGTGGGTCCAGATATGTACTGTGGGGGGTTGGTGATAATCTCCCTATTGACTGTGGCAGTGGGCAAGCATAGGCCACTGACAGCATGTCAGAGCCCCTCAGAGACAAAGTGTCTGTTTGTCTGCAGAATCAAGGCATGCTTGTCTTTCTGAATGAGTGTGTGTGCTGTGGTAAATCCTCTTAGTTTCTCCTTAGCTGTCAAAAGAAATCCTCCACGGATCCTTCAAACCATGCATAGAAATGACAAACATGCTCACAGGAGCAGAAGAAGAATACTCTATATAGAAAAACATTTTCATATCTCAATGTCACAAACTTTTAACAACCTGCTATTCTGTTGTTTTTTTTTATGCATACCAAGAGTGACTTTGCAGTATGGAGTCTATGCAGCAGTTTGGGTCAGGGAAAGTGATGGGAATGAGCTGGATTCCTGTAAACATTGTGGAACGTGTTTTTCCCCAGAAGTGGTTCCCAGCATGCTAAAAACGATTAAAGTTGCTTTTTTTTCCCTGGGTCTGTTTATATCCGACCAACTAAAAGAAGTTTTATGAGCAGCAGATGTTAATGTTTCTGTTGGTGCAGGCTGAACTGATTCACATTTGGTCTCCTTTAATGGAAACTTGAATGTATGTTATCTGGATTTTATTTGATAGACTAATAGAAAGTAGAGTGTAGTTTTTGGTGGAAGAAAAAAAATTATATTTGGCGTTAAATTCTTTATTTATTTTAATGCACAAATGTGGGATGCGTTTGTATTCATCCACTGTGGATTTAATACCTTGTTGTAGGGTGGGCATTTACGGAGGTCTAAGTTGAATAGTATCACTGAGAGGGACTAGTGGTGTGCACAAACTGAAAACTGTTCTCTTCCAAGTTTTTCGGAAGAAAGAGAGAAATGAGAAAGACGATAAATCATGCAAATAAAAATTATTGAGCTCAATTTAGTTTATTATGCAATTAATTGATTTATTGCTTATTGCAATAGGCATAAGCAATATACCGGTATACATTATACACTGTAAAAAATAAAAAAGACTTCAGAAGGGCACATTTTTTTTGGTCAACAGGAAAAAAGTCTATCTGTGCACCTTTCTGAGTGGGACTCTTTGTTTCCAGTGAGTCGTAACCGTGACTTCCTGTTTTGGCGCCACAGGCCCAGGTCGAAGCCCAAAAAGCCACCCAAGAATTCCAGCGGGCGGTGGAGATCCTGCGGGCAGCGAAGGAGACCATCGCCCTGGCTGAGGAGAAGCTTCTGGAGGAGGACACCCGTCAGTTTGACTCTGCCTGGCAGGAAATGCTCAACCACGCCACCCAGAGAGTAAGTACGCCCGAGTCGACGCACCCACAAAGAGCGTCCATCGTAACAACAACCGAGAGGGAGTTTGCTAACGACTCCGGGGAACTCTCTGCCCGGATTTGGTTTTCAGGTGATGGAGGCAGAGCAAGCGAGAACGCGGAGCGAAGCCGAACACAAAAAGACAGCAGCCAACTACAACTCCAGCATCGGCCACATGAAGCAGATCGAGAAGAAGCTGAAGCGCTCCATAAACAAATCCAGGTCGCCGCTTCCATTGTGATTGGCTGGAAATGACGCTCGCACGTTTCGCCGCCCTCTTTGGGCCTCTTCAGTGTTATGCAAGCGCGCTGAAAAATAGAGGGCCCTTTAAGCGTCACCTGATGCATTCCAGATGTTCAATGTGTTGATTGGACAGCTTTGGGTTGTGCTCCCTTTTTGAGAGCCAAGGAATGTGACTTTTTAACAGAAGACTGTTCTTTTTCTTCTGACCGTTTTCCCCCTCTCAACCTTCTCTCTCTTTTTCTTCTTTTGCAGACCATACTTTGAACTGAAAGCTAAATATTATCTACAGCTTGAGGTATGTATATAGAAAGCTTGTAGATTTTAGTTGAACTTCTAAACATAGAACTGTGAACTATCGCAACATTGTTATGTGTTAGCAATGTATTTATTATGTTTATGGATGTGCATATTGAAGAGTTGATGGAGAGAGCATGCTATGACTTTGTTTAAAACTCTCTTTGAAGATCAGAGTTTAAATCCTATGTAAATCTCAAGTTTTGAGATTAAATCTAAATTCACTGTTCACTAAAACACCAGTAATCCTGCAGGAAAATGCTAAGATGGTGTTCTATAGATATACATTACACTGGAGAACCCAAATAAAGATAGACATTTTACATCAGACACATGTAGTTATGGTTCTAAATTAGCTACATTAATTTAGTTAACTGACATCCAGAAGTGGTAGTTTGAAAAAACCTGCAGAAAGCTGTTTATTTCACCAAGTCTCATTCCCAACATAACCAACGATGAGTTGTTTGGTCCCACAAAAATGTCTAAATAGCTGTCTTTGGTTTTTTTGTTTGTTTTATTTATGTGGGAAAAATCCCTATGAAATCTCAAAGCAACAGGTAGGTGAGGGGAGTGGGCCACCACAGATCACTAGTTAAAACCACATTCTGTCAAAACATAGCAAAGTGTGTCTCATGTATATATAGCTATTGCGACTCAAACTTGAACCTTCAGAGCCACATAAAGACAGTCAAAGTCAGCCTTCTATCGCCTGAAGAACATCTCTAGGATTTAAGGACTAATGTCGCAGCGAGATCTAGAGAAACTCATCCATACATTTATCTTTAGTCACATTGATTACTGCAACAGCATCTTCACAGGTCTGCCTAACAAATAAGTCATCCAGCTGCAGCTGATCCAGAACGCTGCTGCTCGGGTTCTCACTAAAACCAGGAAGTTAGAGAAGTCCCTACACTGGCTCACTGTATCTCAGAGAATATACTTTAAAATACTGTTGCTGGTTTATAAATCACTGAATGGCTTTAAGAAGCAGCATTTATTTATAATGCTCCACTAATGTGGAACAAACTTCAGAAAACTGTCAAAACACTGAGTTCCTCTAAATCGGATCATGTGTTTAGAGTGTCCTTTGATTAACAACAACTGGAACATTCATGAATATATTTAATGTGCATTTGCTTGATCATTTTGATGATGGCATTTGACGAAATTGAATGTGTATTGTTTCTGTTATAATTGGTCACTATTATGTCTTTACTGTGTAAAGCTCTCTGAACAGCCTTGTTGCTGAAATGTGCTATATGAATAAACTTTACTTCAGTTCTTTGCCTGACGTTTGATTCTTGGTTTTTCACAGCAACTGAAGCAGCAAGTTGACGACCGTCAGGCCAAGCTCGTGGTCGCCAAGTCCGAGTACCGCGCAGCGCTGCGCAGCCTGGAGAGCATCTCGGAGGAAATCCACGCGCACCGGCGCTCCCACTCCATGGGAACCAGGGAGCGAGGCGTGGGCGCCGAGGTCGACGAAGGTCACGACGACATCAGCAACTTCAAGATGGAGTCAGACGGCCTGTCGAGTAAGTTTGAAAACATCCCTCTTTCGCCCCTCTTTGTCAATCCATGTTTGTGTATTTTGTTGGTGCACCTTCGTGGCCTGCATGTTTAATGGTGTGTGTGTGTGTGTGTGTGTGTCTGTATTTATTTCAGTGGTGTCAGTTTCAGTTGATGAAGAGGGCAGTCGCAGCTCAGAGGAGGAGGAAGACACCCACACCACCTCCTCGTGCCGAACGACGCCCTCCTCGCCGCCTTCTTCGTGCTCCCATCCCTCCACCTCTGCCTCCACTCCCATGAGCATGCCCTGCTCCTCCGGCTACCCTCCTTTCTCCTTCCTCACCGCTTCCTCCTCCTCGTCCTCCTCCTCATCTTGTCCTGAGGGTCTGGAGTCAGAGGCCCTCGGCGCCTCTCACGGCCCAGACCTGGTGTGCAGTTCCGGTCATGTCTCACCTGTCCTGGGCCCTCGCAGCCAGTGCAGTGGAGCTTCCTCTCCAGACTGCGATCAGGAGAGAGGTGTGTGGTAGAAAAACAGCACACGAAATATTACAGTAGGTCGTTAAATGAAGGAAATGATTTCCCTGCCCGCCATGTTTCTGTCCTTTACTTGGTATTTTCCATTTATGCACCTTCAGTATAGAGACTGAAAGTTGTTGGTATTGTACTCAAGAATATGTTTCCAGTGTCATATAAATTTAAAATGCTACAATTTTTTTGGGAGTGAAAAAAAATCTCTATGAATTCTCAAAGCAACAGGTGGGGGAGGGGACTGGTTTCAGGAATGTGCTTTCCTGTATCAGAAATGTTAAATGCCCTATGCCAGTTAGGGCCGGGCAACAAAACAACATCTACTGCAATCTAATGCACAAACAGTTCAATCTACAAGACAACTCTGCCGTAGAGCCGAACGGAAATGGCGTAAAACTCAACTGCACGTTTATTATGACATCTACAAAGAAAGACTACGTAACTATCACACAACACTAAAACATGCAAGAGAGGCTTTCTTTGCAGATGTCATAAACAAAAACATTAACAATGCTCAAGCTCTATTTGCTACTGTTGACAGGCTCACAAATCCTCCTATGAAATTGCCACCTGAACTTCAACCTAATGCTGCCTGCAACCAGTTTTCCAGTTTCCTTTCAGAGAAAATTCAAAATATCAGAGAATTAATCTGCACATCCACTCCAAAGCCAGTACCAATGCTGTGCCCAAACAAAACAAATGCAGGAAAAATGACCCAATTTCAACTACTTTATTATAAAACTCTCGAAGAAATTATAAGTCAATTAAGCTCCAGTTCCTGCTGTCTGGATGTCCTACCCACACATTTCTTTAAGAAAGTTTTGCCTGTTGTTGCTAATGATCTGATCCAAATAGTAAACTCATCGCTCTCTTCAGTGTTTTCCCCCAGGCTTTGAAAACAGCAGTTATCAAACCACTGATAAAAAAGAACAATCTAGGCAAATCACTACTGCAGAATTACAGGCCGATCTCCGACCTCCCATTCATCAGCAAAATTACTGAAAAAGCAGTTTTTAAACAATTAAATAACTTCCTAACAATAAAGAATCGCTTTGACTCCCTCCAGTCTGGGTTTCGTGCTCACCACAGCACAGAGACGGCCCTCGTAAAAATGTTCAATGACATCCATATAAATACAGACTGTGGGAGAACCACAGTGCTGGTTCTGTTGGACCTCAGTGCGGCTTTTGACACTGTTGACCATGACCATCGACTGGAGAGTTGGGTCGGACTCTCCGGTCCAGTGCTCAGCTGGTTTGAATCTTACGTAAAGAACAGGGATTTCTTTGTTTCAATCGGAAACTTCTCATCAGAGAGGTCAAAGGTCACATGTGGGGTACCCCAAGGTTCAATCCTAGGACCCCTTCTTTTGAATATTTATATGCTCCCACTGGCTCAGGTTATAACAGGGAATAAGATTAGCTACCATAACTACGCGGATGACACACAGCTTTACATCACGGTGTCACCGGGTGACTCTGAACCCATCCAATCACTGAATAGATGCTTAGAACAGATAAATGTGTGGATGTGCCAAAACTTTCTCCAGCTGAACAGAAACAAAACTGAAGTTATCTTTGGACCTAAAGAGGAGCGAACTAGAATCAATGCACAGCTTCAATTATTACAACTAAAACCAGCGATCAGGCCCGAAACCTGGGAGTAGTGATGGACTCTGACCTGAACCTTCAGAGCCACATTAAGACAGTCACAAACTCAGCCTTCTATCACCTGAAGACCATCTCCAGGATTAGAGGACTAATATCTCAGCACGATCTAGAGAAACTCATCCATGTGTTTATCTTTAGCCGCATTGATTACTGCAACAGTGTCTTCACAGATCTGACTAATAAATCAATCAAACAGTTGCAGCTGATCCAGAACGCTGCTGCTCGCGTTCTCACTAAAACCAGGAAGATAGAGAACATAACACCAGTTTTAAAGTCCCTACACTGGCTCCCTGTAGCTCAGAGAATAGACTTTAAAATACTGTTGTTAGTTTATAAATCACTGAACGGTTTAGCACCACAATACATTAAAGATCTGTTATTGCTGTACCAACCGTCTAGACCCCTCAGATCTTCTGGTTCTGGTCTTTCTCCCTGCTAGCTTGGCAGCGCTTTGCAGAATGGATGCAGTAGAGGAAACCACGTTACTCTATGGTCCAAACAGCCAGAAAAAACTCTGGAATTTTCTCTGTTACCCCATGAAAAAAAAAGTAAACTTTAGTAAAAGCCAGATGGCAAAGTTTAAGGATTATGAAACATCTTAGAACCTCAGAATAGCTGAATACCGTTAGCTGGCTTATGCCAATATGTAACCAGAAATTGCTGCTGAGTCTGCTGTAAAGGAGTACTGCAATGGTAACTGGCATAGGCAGAACTAGATGCAGAGTTTACTTAGAATATAATGCACCAAACATATCGTCCATAAATCATCAAAATAAGACTGCACTGGAAAGAGAGTCAGTTGTCAACACTAATTTTCCTAAGTTTTGAGTCAGATATCCGTTTTCTAGAAACCAGATTTTTCTGCAGCAGGTCTAAAATCCAACTTTAACTCTCCCTCGGTCTTATCGCAATGCTCAGGATGTTGAACGCAGATGTAATAGTCATATACTGGGGTCAGACTGTCAGCTCCCAAAACCACACACACTAAAAAAAGCGCACGCAGGGTCGGTGCGACCCTGTCAGCCTGCGCACAGAGTAAATAGCTTGCGGTGTCCAATTCACCCCACTTCTTAAGACCATGGGAGGGTTAAAACAGCTGCTTTTTGGCTTGAAATGACTGGATATGTACGTTTTGAAAACACATTTCCTTACAAAGCCCCTGCAAAGATTGAAATCCTTTTTTTTTTGTTTAATTTGGAAAACTATGCATCAGTTTACTTCCACTTGGTGATTCTGTGCTGCTTCGTGTTGGTCCATCACACACATTCAATGCAGAATTTAAAAAAAAAAAACATTCAGTGGCTGTAAACAGTCCTCTGTAGACAGTTGGCGTTCCCCGCCTCCAGCAGGTAAACTTTGAACCAGTTTTTCCTCTTCCCTCTGCGTTGCAGGCGACAGAGCGGAGGGAGCCGAGGCCTCTATAGAGGGCGGCCTCAGCAAGCTCACCTTGACCGCCTCCCAAAACCCCGGCGAGTCCGAGGACGAGGAAGACCCGCATTACATCAACCCTGAACTTACCTCCCCCAGCTCCGCCGCCTCCATTCTGCTCCTGAACGGCGTCTAATGAATTTAACGCGGGACTCACCGACAGAGTGGGACGCTGAAGTGGGACAGAAAGAGACGGCGAGAGCTGAAGCTGCTCTTCTGCACGACTCCCCGTCTCAGTGTTGTGTACACATCAGTGTTGATGGTGCGTCTGCCATCGTTATACCCTCGTTGAGGATTTTCCGAAGCCATGTGGACATGATAAACATCAGCGGGTGGAGAATGGACAGTGAGTGCGTTTCTGTAGTGTTATCAGAGGGCATTAAAGGTTTCTACCTGAAACTTCTACGGTTTCCTGTTGCGTTGATTTTCTTTGCTCCATGTTCGCAAAGAGACCTTCATTCGAGACTTGTGTGCCATAACACGGAGATGTAGATTTCCTTTTAGATGTTCTAACGCTATGCAGTGACGTGTCCAACCTAATCCTTACTGTAACCAGAGATCGGCATTGTACCACCCGAGGATCCGAACGGGACAGAATCGAGCCGCCATTTATTTTTTGGTTTCAATGTTGAAAAGCGTATGGTGTCGACTGTTCTGGAGTGATGTGAAGGAAACAACTGGAAGAAACTCTGAGCACTAAAGAGACTTACAGCTTGACCTAACCCTTTAGCCTTTAGCTACATAAACAGTCTTCCATCCGGACTTGTGAAAGAGTGAGTGAATGTGTGACTGAGTGCAAAGTTCAGAGAGGATTCTGAGGTTTCTCTGTGTGGCTGAGTGAATGATTTAGTTTGTTGTTGTTTTTGACTGTGTGTGTTCTGTGTTTTGGACAGCTGTTCAGATATTACCCCGTTGTAGAGATATTCTATATTTATACTCATGTATTCTTGTATATGAAACATGTTTTGTGGTTACTGTTGTAATTGTTTAGCACAAGATAAGCATTAAACATGGGATTCGTGTAACTTTTCAGTGAGTGGAAATTGTTCTTCTGCAGCATTTCTGTAAAGATCAAGAATTACTGACCTTTATCATTTTATACAAAGCATGTCCATTTTTTTATCTTCATGTGTGCAAGTCTGCTCACATTTCACTTTAAAATCCACAGATTTATCTCTTAACTTGTTGCTCAATCAATGACTGAGGGCTACATTTCTCTCCATTTTGATTTTTTCCCTAATTTAAGACAAAGTTCAATTGTATTATGTAAGTTGTGGTGCTTCCCACTTCTTTATAGTATTTTAAGGCAAAAAATATTAACTTTAAACTTCTCCACTTTTTCTCTCATCACACACACCAGCTTCTGTATATTCATGGGACTTTATAGAACAGACAAACACAGTGATGAATAATAACTGGTATGCGTTTTGCCTCTAAGTAAAATCCAACGCAACCAATTGCCTCCAGAAGTTGCCTAATGTAAAATGGAAGTCGTCGCCTGTGTGTAGTTTAACGTTCTACGAAGGCCTCAGAGGCATTAGTGAAGTTGGAGCTTTACGTAGACAAAGGAACATCCCAGCCATGTCAGAGAACTTCTAACATGTTTAGGGTAGCCACATCCCAACGTTTGGATGTCTCAAGAAGCTTTGTTTACTCCCATCATCTGAAAATGAGGAAAGCCTTGAGAGACAGGGTCATCCAGCTTCACTCACAGGCTGGAAAGGAGGACAGCCACCAGCCCAGAGGAGCTCAGGTGGGAGAATACAATGACTGGACAACGATTAATTGTGAATTTCGCAAATCTGGTCTTTATGGAGGAGTGGCAAGAAGGAATGTTTTCAAAGTTCTCCAAAAGCCATGTAGGAATGCAACAAATTCTCTTCTTCAGCAGGACACAGAGGTGGCCTGAATTTATAAGAAAATGGATGGATGGTCCAGTGCAAGTCTAATTGACAAATTGTAGTGAAGCCTATAAATTGATGTTTATGGGTAGTATTTATTTAATCCGACAGACATTGAGCTATTCTGCAAATAAGATGGATAAGAAACGACAGTTTCTAGATCAGACATTACCAAAGATGTTGTCAGGACCTCACTTCTACGCACTCATCAGAAAATGTTCAAAATTATGTTTTCTTATTGTTGCAGCTTGTTATCAGGCACTATTTTCTGTTGTTTCCTTTGGACACAAAGCAGGAAATCCATTTTTCCACTCAAATTTCCATAGCTCCAAAAAAACAAGCATGCTTCCGAGTTCTGATTGTGGCAGACTTGACATTTCTGTGTCAATGTAGTGACTAAAAACTCTAAATATAGATTTTTTTCCATTTCAAATCAACACCTAATTGTAAAAGTTCAGACATCTTGGATTAATTCTGCTTCCTTCTGGCTTTTCAGGAAAATCCATATTGTCTGTTCCGAAAATAAAAATGAGAGTTCATAAACTGTAAGGCTCTGGTTGCAGTAGAAAGTGATCCTTCGTGTGTAAGAGGAAGATCGTTGTGTTTAAACACACTGATCTGATTTAGAAGCGGTGAAAAGGTGTTCCTGTTTGTCTTTGGGGTTTGGTTTCTTTAGGGAAAAGTCTTGCGTAAGAACTCGGAGTTTGAGTCATCAGATTACACTCTGACAACTTTCATCGCTCTTGCTGAACTACCCCGTAATTAGCAGCAAATGCAAGCAAACAGTTATTTACTGACAGATTTCTTTGACTTCATGCTTTTTCGGGTTCAAACATGAGGTCCCACCCTGAAGAGAACATTTATCTGCACCGTTTTCTGTTACTATTCATGAAAACATGGCTTGCTGTAAGCCCCACTGACTGCTCAGTTGTTCACACCGTCACCTCATGACTTCACTTAGGGGCAACCAGACGCTCACCTGACCGAGTTAAACGCAGAATAACTTCTTTCGTGTTCTAACGCCACAGCGTCCCGACTGCAGGCTGCTGCTGTTCACTTACATCAGAGAATCTAGAGTTTCAATATCTGTGCCAGAATAACCCTGGACTCATGAGGAACATATTTCCAGTTATGTGTAGTCCTGTCCTGTGATATACTGACATCTAGTGTTGATATTGCATTATGGATTTGTCTCGATGCACACATAGTGAACACAAGTAGAGTTTTAAAAGACACATCAAACTTATTATTGTTTTTTCCCCCCTCAGTCTATGTTTATTTGTTGTTAACAGAGATTACAGTCATAAGACTATAATAAACATTCCTCATATAAAACAAATGGTACAATGCCCATTAAGGCTAATTTCTGTTATATTTCACAAATAGTGGGAAATTATGCAACTTGGGAAGCAAATAATTTCAAGAAAAATAAAGACGCAGAATTAAAATGCTTATGTTTGTGATAGAATGTATCTTTGTATTTTATTTCCAGTTTCATTAACCATTTGAGTTTTTTCCTTGGAATATTTACAAATTAATTTAAATCAGTTTTTTACTTTTATTCTGTTATAAGAGAACAAAATGTATTAACAGTAATGCTTTTAAATTTGAGACTTTAAGTTTTTGCAATGGCCTTGAGAGCATGGTGTTACTAGGCGTTACTAGGTGTTACTCTTTGTAAGACATCCACTCATAAGGCTGTTTTGGTTTCCTGAAGCCCAAACAGGGACCGTTATTGGGTTATTGGAGACCCTTGCTCCTCTGATGAAGGACTCGAACATAGTTCTGGCGTCTTCATAGACGTGAAGATGCCAGAACTCCAACTTTCAGAACAACAACACAAAAAACTTGTAAATATTCCTTAGAATATTTACAAATTAATTTAAATCAGTTTTTTACTTTTATTCTCTTATAAGAGAACAAAATGTATTAACAGTAATGCTTTTAAATTTGAGACTTTATTTAAGATTTTGCAATGGCCTTGAGTGCATGGCGTTTGAAAAAACAAAACTACTCCAATTTTGCTTTGTTGGAAGAGTATTTTAACAAAAACTATAGTTGTTGTCTTGCTGGAAGCCTCTAACAGCTTTTCTTTCAAAATCCCCCTTTCATTGGCTCCCTACATCTTCTGGGGAAAAAAAAGCATTTCCGCATCATGTGTAACCATGAGGATGGCGTATGTTAGTTTTAGGTGAATGGTCAAGTCTTGTTAGGTTTGCAGTGGTAAAAGGTACTCTATTTTTTGGACACTTTAAAATATTCAGTTTAACTATTGTTTTTTTTTTTAAAGATAAGGATTTTAACTGTGTCTTCATTTCTTTCTAAAAATATGTCTGTTTTACAGAACAGCTCAATTTACACAGATCAAATTTCCTACATGAGGACTCTATTAAAGCAGCATCAAAAGGCATTAGTTTACACTGGGTTTCATTTAAGGGCATCACATGTCACATGACGCTTAAAACACAGTCAGTGTTACTAATACTTTTGAGACTTAAATATTCTAAATGGAGTCGGAATATTATCCCTGTAAATGTGAGGGTACTCTCTGGGTGCTCTGGCTTCCCATAGTCCAAAACCATGACCAGATGACCGCTGGATATAGACACAAGCAAACAAATGACTATACAGATACAAGTTGATTGTATAACACATTTAGATTGCAGACAGTTGGACAAACAACAGGCATCAGTAATGTTACAGTGACACAACAGTCAGGAAAACGTCTCAGATCCTTTCCCAACCTTCCCTCTAAAGCTATGCCAACTTTCAGAACAACACAAAAAACTGCACCTTTGGTCGGTTAAAAATGTGCAAAGAACAGCAATAAGTTACTCAACTTACCCTGGAGATCACCTTAGGTCATATGACCCATGTCACATGACGCTTAAAACACTAGAACCCGCCTCTGATATCTCATTGGTCAACGCCATTCCTCTCTGTGATTTGATTGGTCAAGACGGGACGTCGATGGCTTTGTGTTCATTTATGGAGTGTTTTGGGAGATACTGGGTAGCATTTGGAGTCATGTGTTGTCGCGTTACTTTACTGTAGTCTGGCTCCTTTTGTTTCTCCGTATTTGTTAAACCTGGTTCAGACAAAATGCGGCCTTTGTACATTGCCGTTATTCTTTTTTGGGCTGCCAGTGGTAAGAGACGACGCTATTTTCCCGTAGCGTGTTTTCAGTCAGTGAAGGTTGCATGAAACCCGTTAAAGGCGCTAGCATGAGGTGTTATTGCTGCATAGTAGCAACTGTTGCAACACGTTCCTACCCACTAGTTGATAGCTAGTAATAATGATAATTTGTGTTTTAGTTACTTTTTATGCTGTTAAACTGTAATTCGTACCACAAAGCTTGACGTGTTGTTATATATCAGATATTTTGGGTAATAGGCTGAGTTGAAACACTGTTATTAACGAGGGGTGTCTATATTCTCTGTTTTATACGGCGGAAAATTGCCGTTGCTATAAATTGCTTGTGTTTAACTTCAAAAATTACATGTCAAATCCATGACATTCATTATTTTATTTTTTTTTTTGGGGGGGGGATTATTTGTAGCCACACATGCAAAAGCTGTGCCTTCTCTTCCTGACTTCGGAGACGCTTATCACGTCAAAGGTAAGCTGGATAATGGCAGGTTTTAGTCCTGATGACATGGATCTGCATCCTTACACTTTAAGGTTTCTCATTGCCATTGCAGGTGTGATCTCTTTGCCCTATGCTGAGATTTTGGAGCCATTTGAGGGCTGGTTTGACCTCGCAGCAAAGTCCAGCCGTATAGACTATTATCATGGTAAGAGAACTACTCAACCTTAGGCAGAAGGCTCTTACAGCTGATTCTGTTTTAAAGGAATAGATGGACTGAATGGATCCGAACCTGATATCCTGTTGTGTCAGTGAAAAGAAGCCAGATTGCAGCATCATCAAATGTGAACAGGAAGTTAAACAGAAAATGAGAACTTGAACGGCTAACTCATGTGACACACATCACTGTAGGGTATTTTTTATTGAACCTGAGTTCAGATTTTTATTTTTCAGACATATAAAATATAATGACTAAGCATTTTTTTAAGTGTACTTCACAGTCCAAAAATATGCACGCTCTTAATTTTTTCAGATTTTTTTTTGTCTCACTACAACCACAACCTTCAGTCAGTTTTATTGGCATTTTATGTAATTAAAATTAAACTCTAAAGGATTACATTTTCAAACCCTTGTAGTGGACATTATGTTTTGGACTGTGGCTCTTTTGTTGTAAAAATCAATATGTATATCAATATCTATGTCCTTTTCGGCACCTAAATGTGATGGATAATCTGTGGTCAGATCTGAAAAGTGAGATTTCTGGTCAATACATCTGAGCTTGAGCTACTTTGCAAAAAGAGGAATTGACAAATGTGACTTTTGAAATGCAAAACTGAGGGAGAAATAACCCAAAATCTTTAGTTGCATCAAAAATGGCTTCACAAAGAGTTGACTTTGGGGAATATAAACGTACACCTCACTTTTCAGGGAAAAGAAAGTATCTGTTTACGTTACAATTTTGCACAACCTTCTGCTTAGGCCAGTCGTGATAACAAATTTTCCTGGACGATAAATTGCCCCAGAAATGATTGTGATAAATGATAATCTTTTTGTTTTGTGACCATTTTCAAGTAATATATTAATGACGGCATAATAATTCAAGGTTGCTCTCTCAAAGGTCAATAATAGTTTAATTTAGTAAAGAATACTTAACACTGGAAGTGGAAGATATTTTAAATATCTAAAATAAAAGGTGGCAACCAAAACTATAAGTAAAATGGATTGTAATGTTTCTGTAAACAAACATCCCTTCAAAATACATAAATCATCAGACCAGAAATGATCAAGCTCATTTTAATTGATCCTGCCACTAATTGATTAATTGATTACAGAGAAAGTTTACTTGTGTTTTGCTCAATCAGATGTAACTCTAAAAACAAAGCGATGTTTTTGACTGTAACGTGAAGAAGTATAAAAGCCTCTTTCCCAACTGAAATGTGAGCTGTAAAATTGCAGCAGGTGGTCAGAAAATGAGGAAGCTAACTCGATCCGTAATGTAAACGCAGACCACCGGTGTCGGTTTTGTGGTTTCTGCGTCGCTCTAAGCTTCCCTCTGTGGCTCCCTCTCACCAGGCCAGGTCTCCACTTACCAGCTGGCGGCTCAGCAGGAGTTTGGCGTTTCCTACAAAATCACTCCTGAGACCACAGAGGTGGAGCAAAACGTCATGAAGTGCTTTCAGGTGAACGGCACGAAGGACGAAGAGGTCAAGCCGCAAGCGTCGCTACCGGATGTGCAGGGCTTCCAGGTGCGTCTGCGTACTTCACACTGACCTTAATGACGACATTTCAGGTTATCAGTTGGATCACATTCAAAACTTTTCTTCTCCTTAAGTTAAACTAGCATTAAAATTTGCCAGTGATATAGATGATTAGAACTGTGTAAGCAGCAGCAATGCTAGGGCCTCTAAAACGATGAAGAAACTAGCATTATTGTAGATATAGGATGGTTCTTATGGATGATTTTGTATATTTTTTGTAAAGCTTTGACACTTCTAAACTGTGTTATAAACTGCAAAACAGATTTGAATATCTGAAAACATTAATATTTTAACCATTATATATTAGCCTGCAGTCTGCTGCTTAACTGTATGTTGCTTTAAGTTTGGTGACAACAGTTTTAAAATATCACTGCTGTAATAAGAATAACAAGTGGCGCCGCTTTAGTTTACACACCCTGACTGTCCTCGTTTTCACAACCAACAACATGTTCAAACAGCAGAACATACTGAGGTTGCCTTTGTAGAAAGTTATCGGCGATAGCAAAAATGCTAATCATCCGCTTAGCTTAACATTTCATTCCCACCCTGCCATTTTCCACTGTAGTTCTTGAGGATGGAGTATTACGGCGGCTCGCTGTGCGAAGTCTGGCAGAACGTGACCACCGTGGGCTACAAGAAGAACACCTACACGCTGTGGGTGACGAACGCAGAGAAAAACGCAGACGGACAGAAAAGCACTTCCATACCCCTTCACTACGAGATGATGGGATACAACACTCTGCTGGGGTCCCATTATGACAAGTACCTGGTGGACTACAAAGAGTTCAGCACCCATTTTGACCGTGTAGTTTTCTCTCTGCCTGAAGGTTTGAGCTGGTGGGTTTAGCGGGAACCTTTTAGAATCATCCGACGACGATGGCAGTTACGTTTTCTTTCTTTTCCATCCAGGGATGACTTGCGGGGGATTCCCAGGTCCAGGGGTAGAGCACCACCTACTGGCTAACCCGATGAAGGAACTCATCCACACCTCGGCTTCAGGCCACTCTCAGAAGATGTTTGGTCATTTCAAGGAGAAGTTCCAGCGTCAGTATGGCGACGACATGGAGCACGAGAAGAGAGAGCATGCTTTTCTTCACAACCTCAGGTTAAACAGGGAGTCCACGCAGCCTTAAAATGTCTTAAATTCATGCATCAAATATTAAGGCCCTAAATTGTAAGTTAGTCTTAAATACATTAATCACAGGTCTTACATTTTGTAGAGGCAGGACTGTTCAAACTTGTATATTCTCATATTTGTAGTATTTTTTTCTCTGTCAAGCAAAAGTTTGAGTCGCATGTAGACGTCTTCATTGCTTTGTGACATGAGGTAGATGTAGAGAAGATATCAAGATAGATGAAAAACAGCTAAATAGATGCGAAAAGTTAGAGTTGAATACAAAAAGGTCTTACCCTGACAAATACAGATTTTTAACCGTTTATGGTGCGAAAAGGTCTCCAGTAATGTTTCCTTGTTGCTGTAGGTATGTCCACTCTAAGAACAGAGCTGGCCTGTCCTTCTCCCTGGCTCTGAACTCGCTGTCGGACCGCACCATGTCGGAGCTAGCAACCATGAGGGGGAGAAAACGAAGCAAGACCCCAAACAAGGGTCTCCCCTTCCCATCCAAGATGTACGAAGGGGTGAAAGTACCCGAGTCTCTGGACTGGAGGCTGTACGGTACGTCTGAGACACTAATCTTTTTCCCTAAAGTCAGATTTTTGTCAGCACTTTACTTGTTGCTCATCCTGTGACCGTTTTCAGGTGCTGTGACTCCAGTGAAGGACCAAGCCATCTGCGGCTCCTGCTGGAGCTTTGCCACCACTGGAGCAGTAGAGGGCGCCCTCTTCCTAAAGGTGAGGCAGAATTAAGATGCAGCTTTTAGCATGGCGAGTGACCCCATTCCAGTGTTTTCCACTGATGGGCTAATTTCCTATTCTCTTTGAGGATGCAGATGTTCAGCTCAACGCCTCATCTATTCATGATGCACTTAATTCTGGTGAAGAGAAAAAACTGGCATCACTTTGATCATTAACTCCATTAAGGGCAAATAAGAATAATAATAATAAAAAAAAGATACATTACATATGGGAAGCAAAACTGATCAAGTTATCTGGGCTTCTTAGTGACATACAGACTCATTCAACAAATTAATTTATTTTAGAAACTCTTATCACTAACATATTATAGAGACCAATTACACACAGATGGATGTTTGAAAGCCTTTATTTTGTTAATATTGCTTATTTTCCACTTACAGCTAATAAAAACATGACAATTAACATTAGAATATTACATCAAACCTATAAAGAAATGCAGCTTTAATGCAAAGTATGTTTAGTGCCAGCTTTAAAGGCTGTCAATTTTCATAAGATACCTTTGATCGGACAAATAAATCCCATCATCTAATTTATCGAATTAGATTCTGTAGGCAGACCCATTAAAGATAAATGGAGATTTTGCCACAAATCTCCATTTATCTTACTGGCATTTTATGTCATAAAGAAACTCAGTAGTGTATAAAAAGATCTATTGTTTTCTAAATTTTTTAGGAATAAAAATCTAAAAAGTGTCCTGTACAAACACATTTTGGCATCTCCAAATAAAATCGTTGAATCAACAACATGAATCTATTAGTGTGGTGAAAACCTGGTGGTGGCAGCATCATGCCTTTCATTATGGGCAGGGAAGTTTGTCAGAAGTCACATCAAATGCGCTGGATAAAGATCCTACACATGTAGTCATAACAGATCAGTTTAGATCATGTGCTAGAATGGCCTAGTCAAAGTCCAGACCTAACTCCATCTGGGAATCTGTGCTCCGTAAAATCTTATCAGCTCTATTTGCTTAAATAATATATTCAAACTTACCTAAAATTTTCTTTAGTCTTCATTAAAACTAATTGAGTAATATTAAATTGTGCAATTTTAGTGAGCAAAACTTAAATTAACATTTTTTTTTAAATTAAATACAATGTTGTAATTTAAAGTCTTGCAAAGCTTGAAAATGACTGTTCAAGTAAAAATGGTGTCTTGTCAAATTTTTTGATTTGAAACTTTTGGAAACTCCTTTTTTCCTCCTACTTTACAATCCTGCTCTACTTTGTGAAATGAAATATAAAGTTTTGGTGTTTTCGTTGCTCTTGTCAATCATCTTAAACTGATTAAATGAAGGATGATTTAAGCAGCAGTCAGACCTGACGGTCGGCTTGAACCGTCGGCTCCCGTCACAGAGAAAGCCAAAGCTCAAAGGCATTCCTTCTCCTGTGTCGCCTAGCAACCGATCCAAACATGGGAGCAGTTTATTATGGGATCTGATGGCACCCTGTCGAAGTGAGCAAATTCTTTGACTCCGTCTGGCACGCACGCCGCTCTCCATCACGTCTCGTGGCCCGGGTCCAGTAGAGGAGAAAATGGTTTGCAAGTAATCAAACCTGCTGAACTTTTTTTTTTTTTTTTCTTTTTCTTTTTTTTTCAAATTTTGAATGTATTTTATTAGAATTTCATTTAGTTGTTGTTTGTTGGATTTCATTCAGGGGTAATTGGAGTAAAAATGTGCAGGAATACAAATGCACACCACATTTTCCAGATTTTATTTCCAGTTGTTTTCATCAGACTAATCTGTATGAGCTCTGCGTAGGAGCCTGTGTGCGCTTTTCTTTTCTTTAGTCAAGGTCATAAATTACCGACCGGAACACGCTAAAGTCGTTCTGCCGTGTAGTTTCATAGTTCTCCCGTCTATCAGACGTGTCGGGAACAGAGGGAGGCGACAGATGTCGAGATCGATCAGGCAGCTTCTTAGTCGGTGCTGCCTAATTGTTCTGCAGCGGTGGCAGGAACGCAATGTTCCGGCTCGGAGGGAGAGCCGAGTGTGTGTGTGTGTTTTCGCCAGGGCCCCAGTGCTCTGGCTTTGTACATCTGCCAGGATGTGGCGCTCCCCTCCCACAGTGGGACGGTGACCTGTGCAGAGTGGTGACCCCGGTCCTCACCGGCAGCTTCACAAACACAGCCGGCTTCACTTCCAGACCGTCTCACAGCATCGCTCTGCAGATCTGTGGAGGGGCAGCTGGTCCAAGAACGGTTCTGTTTGTTTGAGGACGGTTTCACTTTGTCTAGAGAAGTTTGTGAATCGGTTGTTAAACACGTGTTCAGGGTTGCTGGATATCTTTAAAAACTCTGTGAGAAATTATTTCCACTTTGTCTGATTGTATGAGTTTTTAAAAGCTAGTGCTGAGACGGTTGTTTTCCTGGATAAAATTTACAGAACCGTTTGAAGAACTGATGATAAGAAAGGAGGAACTTGTAAAGAATGTGATATTTCCTAGAAGTTATTCCTCCTTCTTTGTTTCTTTCCTTCTGTATTTCCTTCCATTTTTCCTTAGCAGTCTGTACTGATTAAACAGTAATAAACTTATGGGGTAACTTTTGTATTTATCTTTTATAGATGATTATAAAGTAAATTTTTACATCTGGGAATGTCAATTTGGAAAAAAACTGGAAATCTGTAATGAAAAGATGTTTATGTCTGTAAATAAATGGGTAAATCTCATCTGTGCGATGCAGTAATGTAAAGTGTTCAGCAGCTGTAAGCTCCTTTTTTTACTCTTTGAATCAAAAATGTTCTACTAGAATATCATCAAGCTGAAGAGAATGTGTGGCTTAATGTTCTCTCTCTATTGACAGAATCAACAATAAATGGGTGTTTTTAATTTTTAGCATAATCCCTTTTTTTGCCCCCCCCCCAAACCGTAGCAGTGAGAACAGGTCGCTGACCTTTGACCCCTGTTCTTCCAGACGGGCTCCCTGCAGGTCCTGTCCCAGCAGATGCTGGTGGACTGCTCCTGGGGCTTCGGCAACAACGGCTGCGATGGCGGGGAGGAGTGGCGGGCGTACGAGTGGATCATGAAACACGGAGGCATCGCCACCACGGAAACCTACGGCGCCTACATGGGAATGGTGAGACGAACTTCATCACAACTCTGAGGTTTTTAACAGCTGTGGAGGTGTTTCATATCGCCGAAAAACCTCAAACACATTCAGAGGCGTTATAAGAAAAAAAAACACCGGATGACTCATTTTCCACTCTGAGGTCAGTCATATTTTCTTCTTCCAAAGTTAGCTTCATTTTTTTCTTTCCCTTCCTGAACAGAACGGATTCTGCCATCTGAACTCGTCGCAGCTCACCGCTCACGTCAAAAGCTACACCAACGTCACGTCGGGCGACGCGGACGCCCTCAGGGTGGCCCTCTTCAAGAATGGCCCGACCGCCGTCAGCATCGACGCCTCGCACCGATCGTTCGTCTTCTACAGCCACGGCGTTTACTACGAACCGGCTTGTGGTGAGCTTTACGTCTCTCCGGACGCTCCGGACGTCTCTGTTCCCGTCTGCAAGCTAACGTTCCACTCCGTTGTCGATTCAGGGAACACCCCAGACGACTTGGACCACGCCGTGCTCGCGGTGGGATACGGCACGTTGAACGGGGAGCCGTACTGGCTGGTTAAGAACTCTTGGTCCACGTACTGGGGCAACGACGGCTACATCCTGATGTCTACGAAGGACAACAACTGCGGAGTCACTACAGACGCTACATACGTCACTCTGGCCTAGATACTTCCTGTTTGTTGTTGATGTTTACGCTGTTGTCAGTGCCTGGGTCTGAATGACACTTTATGTTTGGTGTGAGAGTCTAAGCAGCCTGAAAGTATTCAGGGGCGCACCGATCCACTTTTTTTCATTTCCAATCACAATATCTGAGGTTTAGTATCGTCAGATACAGTAAAACAGTGCTGAATTAACGTAAAACTTTTTTTTTTTTTTAAAAACACAGACTGAATTACAAATTTATTTGATGACTTTGCACCAGTACAGCACACTTAAAGCCACCAATAGCTTTACAAATCTTTTTTTGTTCAGTCAGTGTAATTCGGAGTATAGCAGGTAATGTAAACTGACAGACAGCAGGTTGCTGTCTTGGTCAAACATCCATCCATCCATCCATCCATCCATCCATCCATCCATCCATTCATTCATTTCCTGTACACCCTTGTCCCTAGTGGAGTCCAGAGGGGTGCTGGTGCCTATCTCCAGCTATTGTTCCGGGCGAGAGGCGAGGTCACCCTGGACAGTCTGTCGCAGGGCAACACAGAGTCAAACAGGACAAACAACCGTGCACACACACACTCACACCTAGGGAGGATTTAGCGAGACCAATTAACCTGACAGTCACCTCACAGAACCTTCTTGCTGCAAGGCAACAACAGCTCTACCAACTGCACCACTGTGCAGCATCGATTCATGATCTAGAATTTTATTTCAATATCAGAACCAATACAGATAATAATATCGGATCGGTGCATTTCTAAAAATACTGTTTTGCAAAAGTTGCACAAATAATATGTCGTCTTTCTTCTTGTTTGTTTCAAACAAGTTTATTGCTGGAGGCACCAAGGCACTACGCCTTCATTTCAGTTATACAAAATACATTTCATGACACATTTCCACTTGATCGTTACATATTTGACAAAATCGTGACAATAAAAACGCTGAAACTTCCCCGCTTGCAGTGACATCTCTGCTTCATCTCGGGCTCTAAGGCGTTCTTTCTTCACTTCATTCAGCTGAATGTCAAAACTTTCCACATTCACTAGGCCTGCAGACGTATTCCCACAAACATTTGGTAAAATCACAAGCTTGAAAATACTGAAAATAGATTTCATGAAATAGAGCAGCGTTCTGCAACCTTTGCAACCCAAAGTGCCGTTCTGACCTGCAGGTCACCTAAATAAAACGTGTTTAGAGCCATAGATGTTACACAACCTTTTGCTAAAAAAGGAAACTTATCATTTCTGAGACATATCCGCCTTATAACCTCAATTTAACTTCAGTTTTTAAGTTTTGAAATAAAGAAAATCAAAAATCTTCAATAAAAACAAAATGGATTAACTTTCCTCTATGAGATGTTATTTGTGGAAAATATTTTGGATATTAATCTACAAAAAATATACATTCAAATGTCATTCTTTTGTGGAAATTCAATGTAATTTTTCCATGAGATGAGGAAAATAGCTAAATCCTTCGTGTGTTATAGCTATTAGACATATGCATTTTTGATTTATCATAACTACAAATTCCCATTAATTATATCTGAAAACTCTGAAAACTTCCCATCTTTTCAGAATATTTATTTATACTATTTTCTCTACTGACCAGGCCCATTACCTCATCAATAAATATGAAAACATTACCACATTACAGATTAATATTTTCATATTTATTGATGCTGTGATGGATCCGGTCAGCAGAGAAAATAGTTGCCTATATAAATTACAAAAAGAAGTTGTAAAAACTTTTATTTTCACTGCCATTGGTATTGCTATAAGCGCCTCAAAATATTATGATGACATTCAAAGGAATATTGCTCCAGCCTAATGTTTATATTCACAAGGGTTATGTGGTTCTTTATCATTTTATCCAAAGTTATTGTGGGAGTTTCTAGAGAGCCGCAGGTTGCAGACCCCTGAAACAAACCAACTTGCTTTCACTTCATAATTATCTTCTACTTTGTGTTGGTCTATCGCAGAAAATCCCAATAACATCCACTAAGATTTGTGGTCATGTTTTAAGAAAATATGAACAATATCAAGATATATGCAAGAATCTGTATAAACTTTTTTTTTAAGCTGTAGACAATGATTGTTTTAAAAACATTCTTTTGCAGCAGAAATCTGCTCTAAACATTTTTTTCAACCATTTCATCTATAAATGCAACTACAGCCCTTAAACCTACTTGTAACTGTTATCAATAGATCATACAACGCATCAGAGTATAGATTGATTCACACGTGATTATATTTCACTCATCGAAAACAGCACGTCTACAAAAAATACTAAAGTCGAGCACCTTGATTCATGCTGATCTGTTACATCCCATGATTTCAATACAAAACTAAGTATAAACGTCATACAAAGGCTACACAGCGCATGATAAAAGGAACTAGTGCATGCAAACTAATCTCGGCTGCAGCTACTTGGAAAAACAGCAATCATGCTTCACATTACAACTCAAGAGACATGATACACTTTGGAAAAAGTGTTTTGTATGACATGTGAAAATGCTTAAGAACCCTGTCCAAGATTTACAGTCATTTCAGTTCAGTGAAGTTTAAATGCATCAGACTTAAACAAACTAAAGGCCTTAAAGATGGGAAGATGGAAACTCATATGAATGACATATGGTAAAGACAGATGGAATCAATGCGTAGCAAAACGAAAGCAGACCTTTCAAAGCAACTTGAAGGGTTTAGAGGTGCAGTCATCATCTGCAGGACCCAACGCCTTTATAGTTGGTGTACTGCTCTAACCATGAGAGTGTGTGGAATATTCCAATGTTAAAAGCAGAGATATGCGATATATCGGCATTAACAAAAGTATCGGCTGATGACGGTCACTTTTTATCGTATTGTTTCCATAAGTAAAACTATGGCGATGTTAACAACTAATGCTCATTTCCGTTTTATTGCTTCTTATGTTTCATTATCGGCAGGTTATGTTTGGTCATGTGATGAAGCAAAGGATTGTGGGGAGTTTAGCTGAAGCGGAGAAGCAACGTCAACATGATGGTCATTTTATAATATCAAAAAGGTAGAGAAATATATATAATATCGGTAAATATCATTTATCGGCCAGAACAACTATATTAATATTGGACGGTGCATCCTGAGTGAAAAGCCGTCCGCAAAATGACTTTCTGAACAATCAATCATTCTACGGCAACAAAGATGGAACAATTTAACGTAGCTGCAGCTCTTCCAAGAAATGCCTGTCTGAAGTCAGGCATGACAACATTTAAAACCTCCATAGCTAACAACCCTAACACCTATATTTCTTTACCCAAGCGTTGCCATTTTGTGCCAGTATGCTAAAAATCACTGCGTATTAGTTTATTTCACTTATTCATTTAGTAATTTGATGAATAATTCAGGTAATTACAAAATGTTCAAATAGTTTTAGGGACAGTTTATCATAAGGTAGAGTATGATCCCCTGATCAAACCAAAATAAAAGTTGACCTACTGAAATTTATTATTTTTAAGATTCATAGATGTCAATTCAGTTCAAAAATACATTATTGATTCCAAAGGGACACCTGGTGGGTATGGATGATATATTAAGCCCCTTCATGCTCCTTTTTGTACACATAACAGTTGACACGGGTACAAAATGCCACACCTATAAATTTGCAGAGTTGCATCGATAAAGACTCAGGATTTCTGGAACAGTCTCATTTGAACATAAAAGAGTTAATATAACTCTTAACTAGTTAACTAGTTAATGAAACTGTGTCACGCAACACGATAACAATCGAAAGCGATGCACCAAACCTGGACATGTTGACAAAATGAATATCTGTGATCTTGGGTGAACTGAAGCAAATTGATCCGTTGAAGAAAATAAATTTTCGTAGAGCCAGAAATGCTAGGATATTGTATATGTAAATCATATAAATAAGTAATGAGAACTGTTAAATGTGTTGTTCATCTGAGGTTGTACTTTCCCAATTGCTGAACCACTTAACTCGATGTCCTTATACATAAAACCCTAGAGCTGAAAGGTACTTCTGCTTTTTAACGAGACTCTACAGAGTTCATCAGGCTTGTAAACTGCATTAGTGTTGGACTGGCAGTTTTATATAGACCTTTATAAAGGCATATAAATATGCAAAAATTGTCTGCAAACTCCTAAGGTGAGTTGCTTTCTTACTTTCTCACATCTACAGGATGTTCTACATGAGTTCGCTTTGTAAAACTGGGTTAAAGGTACAAACTGGACGACGGATATACAAAAGTGTGAACTGCAGCTATTCCTGACTGCTGGTTCTCACCTGCGTCAGCTTAAACAGTGAGGTTTTCATTGGCCTTGGCAGGAGCGCTGAATGCCTTCTTTGTGTGTGTTTGTGTGTGAACACCTTGTGCTGATTTGGTGTGTGTGAAGCACGTCTGGCTCTCTTGGATAGAGCTCATAATCACATCATGACTTGCAGTTGCATAGAAGATGATTGAGTGTGTTAGATGTCGGAGCTTTGAGGCACGTTTCACTGCCTCAAAGCAGTGAAACGTTTGGTTGACAGAATCGGCTCATCTCTGCTGCACACACTCGAGTTCTGGCTCGCTAGATGTTGCAGCTGCTCTCTGGTGGATCGAAGTCTTCGTACGGCTCAAGGTTTTCCAAAATAGGAGCCATCCTGCCAAAGATGAAAAAAAAAAATAATACAAACGTAAAGATTTCTAACAGTACCTTGAATCATGTAAATTGAACTTTCATTGGGATTTTATTTGATATATCTAAACGAAGCTAGCCTGGTAAAAAAACACTGAAGAAGACAAGAAATTAATTGTGCAATTTATTTATTTCAAGGTCAGTTTAATTAACATAATTTTTTTAATGATTTAAAAATAAATTTTTTGCTACTGTTTTTTAATTACTTATTTCATATTATTTCAGCAACCAGAACTGATTTTGGTTACATTTTGATTTTAAATGTAATGGTTATGTATCAACAGTTAGCCCACCCTACTCATAAACATCTGTGAAAAATTATTTAATTATTAAAACAATGTGATTTATGTTGGTGCTCTTATTTTGAAATGTAACCGGATGTAGCAGGCGGGAGGAGAACGGCTAACACAATCTGCCTGCCGTTAGATTATCTAAGTGCTTCTCTAACTTTGGTTCTGCCCAAAAGTTCTAAGAAAAGCCTGCCGTATCAAATGTGATACAAAAGATAACTCATAAAATAAATGATATGGCAAAAAAAAAAAAATGTAGATTTTGCTTCAAGGCTTCATGAAGATCCTAGTTCTAAAAACATTTTTTTTTAATTCCAGCTCTCCAGAGGAAGCTGTGGAGACGTGGGAGCTCAGTCCTGAGGACATAGTATCGCTGTGTGGTGGAGATCGATCTCTGCACCTGCATCATGGCAGCTGATAGGATGACTCTTTAGAGGGCAGTTAAAGCTGCACTGGGAACTGAAATTACCTGAAACTGAGCAGAAATTGTCTCTTAGACTTCACTGATGTAAATTCAGCATTTGAAGAGCCTCACCAGGCCGCTGCAGGACGACAACAGCCTCCTTAAGCCGGTGGGTTTCTTCTGCAGCTTTGTTAGATGTCTCATCACATAGGGTACCACATTTTGTCAAATTCTGGTATTTCTAAATTAATCATAGACAATATATCCCTTTCAAAATATTTTTTATGAAGCTTATTTAAAATAGCGCTACTCTGTTTTGGTATCTTACATGGGCTGATATTGAGATCCTTTCTTTCAAATTCAGCCCAGATTTTTTCAAACAGCCGATTAGAGTTTCCCTTTAGGCGGTCATTGGACAATTATGTTTGAGACATGCTTTGTCTCATCCAGCATTTTCTGGACAAGCAATTTCAGAGCATGGTTTTTGTTGACTGATTTCCCTGCCTTCTTTTTTTTATTTGTTTTTTTGAGGACTTTCTTAAGTTTATCTTTTTCTTAAACCATGAGCAACATCCTTTGCAGATGCTGGGGAACTTGGTGGGTTCAGGTTCAGCTAAGTGGTTTTTTAAAACACTCCACAAGTTACTGGGTCATATACAGCCAAAAGAAAGATCAACTCTTTTGATTTGCAATTAACTTTTGTAGTTAGCCTGTGAAATATCTTTGAAACACTATCGTTGTTGTCTGGGGACACAGAGACAAACTGTCCTTGAAGTGCACTCCAGACTTTATCAAAATAGTATTGCTGCATGGATTCAGTAATCTCTGGAAGGCAGCGTACAGTAGATTTTTTAAAAGCCAAATTAATCAAACTTTCAATTAATCCAAGTACAGAGGTTTTAACTCTTTTTTCCTCTGCAATACCTGCCTTGATAATCAAATACTGCTTTTTAAATGCATATTTCTCTTCCACCAACATTCCTCTTCTGTTGTGGAAGAGGAATGTCTAACCACATTCACCTGGTTAGACGTTTCAGAATCTGAGTCAGAGTCTGAATCCAAGCTGCTTTCCACGACTGAATAATAACTTGTTTGCCAAAAAGGTATCCAAACAGGTTCCCAAGTCTTGTCATTCGTTGTGTCACCGCCAGCACCTGGATCATCTGAATAGACTCTCCAATGCTGTTGTGAAAGTTTTTTCTCTAAAATAATTGGCAAACATTCCACTGGCACCCATTCTTCAGAAAAATCCTCTGGGTTTCATTTGTCAAAAACACTGGACTGCTCTCTGGTGTCCCTAACTCAGAAGGAGTATCAAAGAAATCCTTTTCAGTGGGAAAAGGCCAAG
Organism: Poecilia formosa; assembly: GCF_000485575.1. Classification (NCBI taxonomy): domain Eukaryota; kingdom Metazoa; phylum Chordata; class Actinopteri; order Cyprinodontiformes; family Poeciliidae; genus Poecilia; species Poecilia formosa. Next base: position 259,963 of record NW_006800046.1, on the reverse strand, counting down.
ATCGAGATTAGAATCGAGCAGAATTGCATTGGAAGGCGATGGCTAGGCTAACACGCAGCAGTGCAACAGGTTTTATTTACAGGGACTAGATCTTTATCTAGCCGCAGTACCTGATGTCCCAGTTCTCTACGTCCTCCAGCGTGTCTGGCAGAGGTCGGTCAGCAGTTTCAGGCAGCGCCAAGGCGAGAATTGCTCCCAGAAGCGGGGAAGTGCCGAAGATGATGAGCGGCGTGACGGGGTTGTGGTTATGCAGCATGTTTATAATGGGCGCCAATACGCCCCCCATCCTCGCAAACATGCTGGACACGCCTATTCCTGTTTGCCTGCAGGTACACCAAGTGAAGAAGCTGCAAGACTGCATGTCTGAGGAAGCCTTAAACTGCTTGTCAGAAAACGTAGAAGTCCTACCTTACCACAGTAGGGAAAATCTCAGCAGTGTACACATAGATGACAGCAAATGAGGCCGTAATACCAAACTTCCCAACCATAGCAAGTCCAGTCAGGACATTGGGATGATCTGCAGACAAAGAAAAATATCGACATTTTAGAGAGCAGAGTTTATATGTATTTGTAGCTGATGGATGGGATTGTTGGCTGGATGGACCGATGGATGAGATTAGTGATTGGTTGGACAAACAGGATTGTTGGTTGGTTGGTTAGATCAACCATTGTTTGGTTGATTGGACAGGTGGACGGACGGATGTATGGAAAGACTAATGATAGATGGTTGGTTGGACAAATGGATTGAAAGGTGAATGAATTAGTTGGAGAGATGAATGAATAAAATTGCTTTGTTGGACAGATAGTCAGACTGACTTGCTAGTTGGATGGACAAATTAATTTGTGGGATGGATGGATTCATCTTTCCACGTTCTTTCTTTTTTTTTTTTTACATATTTATCTATATTTGGAAGATAATTAAGTCAAACTCCAAACTTTTCCAGACTACGTAGGAACCCCTTAAGAGTTAGTTGCAAGATCTTGCAAAGCGCATTAAGAGATTCCCTGAAACTGCAACCAATCCCTGGCCTCCATCTTCCATACCTGCAGGGACGGCAAGCATCAACAAGCAGGCAAGACCACCAATCGCCAGGAAGCCACTCTGGGAGAGGCGTCGGCTGAAGGGCAGGACGACCAGGACCAGGGAGCGAGCTGGGATCTCAACCAATCCAAACACAAACTGGGTCAGGTAGAGGTCCGTCCCCAACCGAGACACACCCAGAGACAGCCCATAGTACACTAGGACGTTCACAAACCTGTGATTGCAAACAGAGGAATCAAGAAAGATCTAGAAATAACGTTGAGGAATGCTGGAAAAGGCCGACAGAACATACCAGATGTAGAACAAAATGATGGTTCTCTTTCTCATCTGTGGTGTACGGATTAGATCCATAGCTGAGTGACTTCGCTTTGAGCCGCCTAAAAACTCCCACTTTTCAGCCTGATGTGTAAATGAACACGACACACAAGCAAATAAAAAACTTGTTGGTACAAAATCACTTCAGCACATACGTTTTACCATACGAATTTTACACAAACAAGCAGGAGTAGTCTGCAGCTGGAAGCAAAGCAAAGCACTCAATACAAATGGATGAAGATCCTCTGCAGTCGAGGAAATGCAACGTTCTACAATCACTAAGTAAATTATCTAACCTTAATGCAACTCTGAGTGTTTTACACTTAATGAACGTTGAACATAAAAGACCCACAAACGAACAACATGTTAAGTCCTCAGCACTAAAAGGCCAGTCCAAACATCATCAGAGAAGAAATACGTATAGTATCTGGTGTTGTCCAAGCCTTTCAGACTTGGACTGGTCAGTTTACATCCAATTTCTGTAAAAAAAAGTTTTTAAAAATGCATTTTCTTCGGTTGACCTTGAGTCTGTGGATGGATGGATTTGTTGGACAGGTGGACTGAGTAATGGATGGTATTTTGGAGGGATGGACTGGAGGGCAGAGCAGCAGCAGCTGGATTAGTTGAACAGACAGATGAAACTGTGAATTATGGGAAATTCCCCTACATTTTGGACTGGCATCCTTTTACTTTACACTATCTGGCTGGATGGAAGGATGGACTGGTTGGTTGTATGTGTAGATGGATGACCCGATGAATGGTCAAACGGTTGGACTGGTCAATTGAACCAACAGACTGATACATTTATGGACAGATGGACGGACGAATGAGACGAACGCACACCTGGACAGCGGGAGGTAAGACCCGGCCGTTAACTAGTGCCGCTTTGCGGAGGAGTGCGATGGCTTCCTCTCTCCTGTCGTTGGCCAGTAGCCACCGGGCAGACTGGGGCAGAACCCTGATGGAGGACACAGCAGATATAAGGGGAGGGGAGGAACTCAGCGCCACACAGAGGCCATTCATTGTATAGCATGAACACGCATAAATCCAATTTTCCGGTTGAACCTCCCACCGTATGTAGAAGATCAGCAGGAAGCCTGGGGCTGATATAGCGAGCTGCAGCTTTCTCCAGTCTCGTATCAGATAGGCCACCCCTGCAAGCAGCATGTATCCCAGGCCGAAGGTGTAGTCCGTGATGATGCCCGCCAGCATGCGTCTCTTGGTACACGTCCACTCAGTACCTGGCGTAGGGAGATTGAGGAGGTTTTGGGAGAGAAGAGGACAAGAGAGGAAAGGAGGAACCCCGGGTAAGGGGATTGACTGAGGCTTGGAGTTGTGAGGTGAAGGATAAAGTGTCAAGGGTTACAAAGAAAACAATTTATATTTTCTAATAAAAAAAAACAACATGCAAGTGGAAGTTGAAATCAATAAAACCTAAATATTAGTTTTCTGTAATGCATCAAGCAGAAAAACCTGAGTTCATATTTAATTGCTCTAGGAGAGAAAAAAATAGTAAGAAAAAATATTTTATGTCACGAAGGAAATATGGTTCCCCATTGAACCTTGTTTGTTCTAACTCCAGTTTTTAACTCTATAGCTCAAACTCTAACTGTAGATTTGGGCAAGTTTAGACAAGCAGCTGTTTTCTGGTACAGACTAATATAACACAAATCCACCTTAAGAGAATAGAAATATTGGCAATGTCACATCTATGGCAGGGAAATAGAAGGTCGGAGGTTATAACTTAAATGTTCATAGTTCACCTTGTCTTGTTCGTCTTTGAGTGTGATCGTTTAGTTCATACCAAGAACAAAAGCGTTGATAATGACTCCAGATATCGTGGTCCCAACTGCGAAGCGTAGAATCACGTAGACTGGGAAGTTGGGCGCAAAAGCCACAGCGACTCCAAACACAGTCTGCAGCGCGATGGACAGCAGCAGGACCAAACGTCGGCCGTACCTTTCACAAAGAGAGCACTCTAAGATAGTGACGATCTGTCACATAAAACCCCAAGATAACTGAAGGTGTAGTTTTTAGGGTTCATGTTAAATTTTCAGCCCTCATAACATAATTTAAATGTTGAACCAGAGACATCTTCCAAAATAAGGCAGCCTAACCAAAACATGTCTTTATAAAAGATAGCCTACAACACATTCTTGATTGCAGATGTTCAGCACGTGAATGTCTTCTGGTAACGCGCCTTCCACTGTGTCATAATATTTAAATTTCCAAAGGTTTTTTCTATTGCTTCATATTGATACTGTAAGTGACTTGTAAAGTGGCTTCTAATTTGATATTTGGGATTTACCTCCTGAAGTTTTCTGAGTTGCCTTCCTCATAATCTATTCACCTTTTCTCCATGTTTGCAATTATCTTGTTTAAAGCATAAAAGTTTTTCTCATTTCATTTTTTGATTACTTGTATTTCAGTGCGAAACTGGCCATTACGGGCAGCTTGGTATCTTATCATTCTCTGTGGCCTGACCTCCTGGCCCCTAATCTTGACAGCTTGCTCCATTAAATCTTCTTTATTATTACAGGATTTTCATTCCACATCAGCATTTTCATTCTTGACTCACAAAATGGTCACTGTGGTTTCTTGCTGTGTTTGTTTTGTTATTTTTCCTTTGCACTTAATGAACAACCCAAGGTTTACGAACAAGCAGCAAGCTTCCATCCTAAAGGTAAAGCTTTACGGCAGGGATTAGCTAAACTATAGCTGGGATTGGTTCAGACATTGTTCTATGCAGAACATCTTCATTCTCACGTTGCTCAGTTTTTTTCACAAAAGTATTTTTATTAAATATGTTATAAATTTACAATTCATAAACCCAACACAACGTTAAGTATTACATTAGCATACTAAATATTTAGCCCCAAAACAAATATTTAGTAAGCAAACTGAACATTTAATTTGAAGCAAAGTGTTTAATTGGCTAGAAAACTAACTAATTAATAAGTAAGTTTGTAAACAGCTAGCTAGCTCAGACCTAACCGAATATTTTGCTAGCCCAGAGCTAAATATTTTTGTTTGTGGCTAAATAGTTAGCTTGCTCACTAAATATTTATGAGGCAAAATATTTGGCTTGTTAGCTAAATGACAACTTAAATATTTTATTTCAGCACATCTCACTAATTATTAGCCAATGATGTTTAGCTTGTTAGCTAAATATTTAGTTTGGTAGCTAAATATTTAGCATGTCCTATGTTATTTAATTTAGCTCAATAATTAGCTAAACTTGTTACTTAACTTACTAAGTATTTAGCTGCACAGCTAAACATTTTGTTTAGATCCAGATAAAAAGCCTAAGTGTCAGTGCTGCTGTCTGTAGCTGCCTAATGTCAATGCAAAACAGGATTCCCTGTAAGAGCTGAACTTTTAAGTTGCATTCAGGGACAATTAGTACACCGGATTGTATATATATCAAAACAACTCCAAAGTGACATAAGCATTTTTTAAAAATCCTCAACTATCAAGGCTGATTGATTAATAACATCAGTCATTTTCAGGTGGTTCCATTGTATCATTTATCCAGGATTTGGCTTTATCAGATTGGTTTTAATTCCCTGAAAATAATTAAACTAGAGCTCTGACAGTTCTATACTAGCAACTCTTTCTAGGTCTAAGACCTAATAAATCAAAGAAACAACACTGCTGATTAAAGTAAATATATATATATATATATTTTTTTGTTTGTTTCTCTTGATCGAGGCGTGCTGAACTGTGCCTTTAAATCCGAGGCACCTGCTTTTACACTCTCCTGAATTATGTTTTGTTTTTGTTGGAGAAGGACACTACCATTTCTGAGAATATGTCATACGTCTGAAACAAATTCCACCTCACAGCAGAGGAGTTTGAGTCAAACCTCTTTGTGTATTTTTAACTCTTGAACTAACTCGCCGCGGTTTGTCAGCTGCCCTACTTACACAAAACAACCACATGCCAGCAGGACTCCTCCAGCGCGCCCGCCCCTTTAACCACGCTTTGATGCCAAAGATCAGCCTGGATCGGCCGAGTCTGGCGTCTCGTCTCAGAGTCTGAGATTTGAGCCTTACCTGTCAGCCATGGCTCCGAACAGCACAGACCCCACCAACAGGCCGAACATGTAGATGGACGATCCTAGGCTGTTCAGTCCAGCTTTGCTGCACACCAGGTCCCACTGGGAGGAGAAGAAAGGAAATAGTTAAAAGTTGTTACTGAATCCTATTTGTTCTGTCATTTACAGATGGGTTTCTCCAGGTGGGATGCAGGTTTTACTTGTTTGACATTTTCACCTCGTACCATATACTAGCTTCATACTGAAGTCAAGGTGCTAAAACAAATGTTTGGTTTTTATTTTTAATCAAGCCTCTTTCTTTTTAACGTATTGAGCTTTTCTGCATCCATGATTTTTCAAATTTTACGCAGAAAGACGAGACACGCATAAACAGATTAAAAAGCATCTGAAAGGAGATAGAAGATGTCGCACAAGGAATGTAAAATGTAAATGTGTCAACAGTTAGAGCCAAAAGCATATACTGTGTAGAAAACACCAGTTAGGTTTTTAAAATAAAAAAAATAAAAAAATAAAAAACCAAGCAGGAGAGCCAAAACAACCACAATGTGCTAAATGTTACCAACTATTTGTAGCAGACCCGTATGGAAGCAAAAAAAACAACAACCACAAATCATATCTGTGTGGTTTGTGGTTGTTTGGTCTCTGTCAGAAAGTCTGCTGCACGATGTGTGTAAATGTGTGCGTCAAAATCACACACAATAGTGTTTTTTTCTCCTCCTATATACTTGCTCATATTATGGTTCACTCTTTAATTAGATCTATAATAAATGCTTTGCAGTGGCGGTTTTCGGTGCGGCTCACAGCCCAGAGGGCTGCTCCATTAGCACGTCTATCAGCTGCTTTAGGAACAAGATTCCTATTGGTTATTTGCAAACCCGTTCCATAGGGAGTTGATAATCCCTCTGGAGGTGAACGATGCAAAGACTTATTCACAACCCTCAGGTCGCTCAACAACAACGTCTGCGCAACATAAATGTCATCATCTGCTGGTACGCTCCGGAGTTTAACATAACTGGAGACAAACAATGGAACTGAGCCGCGACTCTAATTGGGTGCGTTTATGTTTGTGTTATTCAAAATGTTTACTATTACTAAAAAAAAGAACTAGTTTCAGCTAACAAATAAATGTTGTAGGATATTTCGGCCCCCATGAAATCCTTTTTAATATTTTCCAAACTCCACTTTTTCCATTCTAATTTTTCTGAATTCCTCTTTTTTCCATTTTATCCATTCTGATAAACCCCAAAAGTATGAAGTATGAGGTGAGAATAAAAAAATTACAAATCAATATCTAAAGGCCAACATTTACTGTTATTCTGTTTCACAAATATAACAGACCGCTGTGGTTCAACAGAACATTTGTTTTATAAGGTGTTAAAATGTGTTATTCCCTTCTAACAGCTAGCCTTCCCTTCCCGCCAGTATCAGTTAATTCTGTGAAACTCCGTGGTTTATAGTGGGTTCCATTTTGTTTGCTAAATACCGAGATCACAGCCGCCGTTTTCGCATCGTGGAACTCATGAGACCCTAAAAGTGGAAATGGACTCATACCAACACAAACTCTTTTGGGACCAATTTATGTTGACTAAACAACTCATATCCGCTGTCACCGGTGGCCATGCTAACTAGCCTGAGCATCAGGAAGAAGCTGTGGAGTAGCAACTAGAGAGCAAGATGAGAGGGGAAGAGGCAGTGTATACAACCATGATTGACAGTGCTAGGACCCTCCTCCTGACTCTGATTGGTTGTTGCTAGCTAGCAGAAGCACTTGATTTTTTTCATAGTTTATCTGTCTTATACAATACTGTCACAACATTATGGCAGTTTCAATAAATAAGCTATGTACATTTTTTTATTTTATTTATTTATTTTATTTTATTTTTTACAAAAGTTTTGGACTTAGCTGCTGCAGAAGGTTTGTGTTGATGGGCCCCTCTGGGATCATCCAGGACACCAGTCACGCAGGAACCGCCACTGCTTATTAGGCAGTGTGGTCTATTTTATTACAAATATATTTTTAAACAAAACTTATGAATTTATTCTTGAGCTGAGCTCTTATTTCGACATCCCATCATCCTCCGGTACCTCGGTGACAGTGGTGCTGTGGAAAACCTCCGTGCTGTAGACCCAGCCGTGGCCGCACGGGACGCGCTCCGTCCGGTTGCCCTGCAGCCGCAGCATCACCTCCGAGGAGAAGCAGGAGTCCGAGAGGCTGACGTTCTCTGCGGGGAGCGAAGTCTGATTCCCCGCTCCTGAGCTGGAGCTTTCCCGGCAGCGGTAGGGCGGCGTGGCCCCGGTGAAGATGCTCACCATCATGTGGAAGGCGAGAAGGATCTGAGGCAAACAAATCCAGATGTACAAGATCTTCTGATATTTGCCAAAGCCGCCGATGGCAGCGAGGATCTGGTCGAAATTCATAGGGTAATTTATGGGGATCTACAGGTCAACGTGAAAGAGTGGCTCCTGTGCAGCACCAGGCAGTGAATCAGACCAGGACGTAAACAAGGCGTATCTTCTCCTCCATGTGCAGCAGAAGAAAAAAAACAAAAACAACAACAAACAACTATCTGAATCAGTTCCAGTCAGATCATCTTCCCCCCTCCACGCCCCCACCAGCGAGGCGCTTGCGCTTTCCAAACGCCGAGTTCTCCTGATCCACGCGTGAAAACCAAACACCTTTCATCAAAGTTTTTTTCTCTCTCTTTCCGCATCACATAATGGAAGGAGGAGCGCGTGCAGGTTCACCAGCCGGGGGCGCGGGAAACCGGATGCAATTAACGGTCCACAATGATTGGCGCTGTTGTTTTAAGAAGTGAGAGAAGACTGGCATCCCTCAGAAGCCTCCCAGACGCGCCTGTGTGCTTTTGGTTTCCCACTCGATGCGGAATTTGGGGAGAAAAACGCGCATGAATGGCAGCGGAGGTGGCGTGACGTATGCGCTGCTTACTGTACAGGGCAGTTCCATGTATGCAAAACACGCTCCATATGTGTGGATTTTAAAGGCACGTTTATTACATAATATTCAATATGTTGGTTTTCTGAATTATGATGCACAGGACGCATCCTAATTCATAATTTAATAGCGCAACTACCGTTTTGTAAGCATCTTATTTGCATAAATTGGTCGTGGAGCACGTGCCTTCGGCTCACACCAGCTCTCTGCTGCCATCTACTGTCTGATGAGGTGGTGGAAGATTTAACATAAATTTGGTGTGTTTTTGTTAAATGTATGGAGGATCGAAACTGACATAATTAAAAACAAGAGGAAAAATATAAAAAGAACAATTGTGAACATTTTATATCAATTAATTTTTTTAAAAATAAATCTTTTAGATGAATTTAAAAATTATTTTTATTAATTAAGAAATTAATAAAAAAATAAAAAGACAAATACATCTATAAGTAAAAAAGAACATTTAAAAATGCTTTTAAAAACAGCAAAATTTAACTTGTGTGCTTAAATGTATAATTTGTTGAAACTAAACTGAAAAGATCAATGTGAAGTTCAAAGCAGCATGTAATTAATCGACAATGACTGTTATAAGCATTTCATGTTATGATACTTTGTAAATACATGTTCATGTAAATAAAAATGCTATGATCTGTCTGAAGAGGGAAACGGATTAGGTGAATCAGTGATGCAGAATGTGAAATGGCTGCTTTAGAAGGCCTGAGTTACCTGATACACACCGAAGCACATTGACTGATTACTGTTTTGGATCACTGAATCCAGAAAAACAAGAACGTGAATTCTGAATAACATTTTAAGTCACAGCACTAAAAGTAGGTAAAAGTAGACAGCAACCCAGCTAAGTATTTCCAAAAGCAAAAGAGAGGAAAGAGACACAAAAATCAGAACAGAAACTCCAACCTCACTAGAAAACTTTTAAGAACAATCTAAATATTTTGAACTATTCATTTGAAACAGTTTTTTTCTTCCTGAATGGAGCAACTTGTGTAAATGGCTGCACAAGTTAGAAATTGTTCAGAATTTTTTCAAGTGATACCATCAGTTGAACCAGATATTTACATACCCTGCATTAAAAAGACACACACACACACCTTTCTTTTTCTCACTCTCCGAAGTTAAATCAGACCAAACTTCTCTTGTTTTATGTTAGAATTGCAAAAATGATTACTATTTGGTAAAATGCCAGAAAACTTATAGCGAGAACATTTGTTTGTGTGTGTGTGTGTGTGTGTGTGTGTGTGTGTGTGTGTGTGTGTGTGTGTGTGTGTGTTTTTCTTTGAATTCATAAATTCATAGAAAAGGTTTGTGGTCAGCTGGTACAAAGAAAGATAGAGTTAGACTAGATCTGAGAACATGAACCACTGTAGAGCATGGTGGCAGCAGCATCATGCTTTGTGGCTGTTTTGATGTTGATGTTACTTGTGGATTACGCAAATCGGATGAACTAATTAAAAAAAGAGGAGTTTTTCAAGCAACTTCAAAGAGAAACATATCAGAAATTACCTCAAATTAATTCACAGATAATATACAAACAATGTTTTGTCTTTAAAAATAATAATCTCCCTAACGTTATCGTCTATTTATTTTTGAACAGTGCACCTCACCAGCTGCGGTTGCGTTTGTTGCATGTGTTTTCGTGCGCGGAGCTTTTATTTTGAAAGCGGAGCCCAGAAGTCGTCCTGTTTCTGCCTCTGACGCTGTGACTGCATGTAACACAAGCTTCAGAGGAGAAGCGCTGGAAAGGACGGACAGGTGGAGGGGGGCGCGATGGATGGATGAGAGGCCGAAGGAGTGCACCGGGTCTGGGCATCGTTTGGAAACCAGTCGGAGTTCTAACTGATCCTCCGGAGCTGCCAGCGCTGCAGAGAGAGAGACAGAGTCCCAGATCTCCCATCGCTCCGCCCGGCCTGCCTGCCTCTGTTCCTGCCCATCCCTGGAATATTACCCCAGCATCATCATCATAACCCCCCCCCTGCCCGCCTGGCTGCCTGTAGTTTCCCCTCTTGGATGTTTCACTGAGGCGGGACACCCGGATCTTTTCATCGTGAGAGTAAGTAGAGAGCAGCTCACGTTATTGCCAATGTCATCCAGCATAAGGTCAGCTGATCACGTTCCGCCGTGTTAGAGAGGGGACACATGATTTCGAACAACGAGGATTTTCATCCATGACGCGACCTGCTGATGGAGATGAAGCCACGCCCCTCGGACAGTATTCAAATAACATTGTTTCTATGGTTTCTGGCACATGCATCTGTGAACCCTGACCTATTTGCTCGTACTAACCACACCGACTGCAGAGGCAGCTTTAACGGCATGATTCTTAATTTAGGTTATTTTGATAATAAATCCTGGTCTGGGTTGTTTTAACACAACAGGGTTTGAGAAATGCCCATGTCAGCAAGCTAGCAGAGCCCGTCCTAAACACAAAATGGTTTGGGGGTCTGCAATCACAACAGCTCAGCCAACATTAGCTTCGTGGCATCCACACTCAAATATTTATGCATCATACATCTTACATCATCGTTGTTGTAGCTTATAACAAAAAAAAAAAAAGTCACATCAGCTTGTTGCAATAAATGTCTTCACTGTTTGAAATGTTATGTTCCTTATGCTGGTTTGTTTTTAAGAAGGTTGAGTAAAGTCTAATCAGGTCAATATTGTCTCTTCTCTAACCAAAATAAGCAGAATGTTTGCCCTAAGCAACGTAAACCCAGCTGTTTTTTGTGTGTAGCCACTTTTTCACCAAGACAATATGATGAATATCCCAAATGAATTAAACTAAACATTGTAATGTTAGTTTTAATGAGGGGCTTCATGTCGCCTTGACTTCTAAAACATCTGGGTTTTCTGTTTATACCACAGGTTGAACTCATGTCATTGTTTGTGTTTTGCATTTGATTAGCAAGCATTGCTTTCGGGACTCAGTTTTGTACTTGCACGGTGTAGGCTTATTCCGCCCCCCACCCTCCCAACAAATTTCAACAAATATCGAAATGTAATTTTGAAAACACTTAACAGAGATGTTAAGTCGAGTCTACGGAGTGCTGCATGGGGAAAGCTGTACCTAAAACAGAGCTAATCTGTCTGTTGTGGAAGCATTACAAAACACATGAACTCAACCTTTGTTTCAATTATTCTACTGCACAAAAAAATCCACCCACGCTCAACTAGGTGCGCCAAAACACACACACACACACGCGCACACGTAAACAGATGCTTAAATTAGCCTCTGGTGTTGAAGCTTGCTCGCTCGATGTTTGATCTGTCACAGCAGTGATGTCACAATTTCAGCCCGCAGTGTGTTTTCACTTCTGCAGCCACATGGTGATTCCTGCAGAACTCAGTCGGAGCTGCAAGGTCACAGAAACTGATATCACTGTGGATGTGTGAGGTGTTCTGGGGTGACTGCAAGGTCAGAGGTAGCGTCATTGCTATTTAAAATCCTTTAAATGTATCCTAGACTAATTTTCTGCAGTTGCACAGATTTAGTACACTAAAGAACCTTGCAGCTTACCTCATCCAATAATTGGCACATTTAGAGACTCAAATGTTTGACCAGTTCTTTGTAAACTAACTCGAGCTCAGTCGGATCAGACGGAGCATATTAGCGGAAATCAATTTTCATGTTCTGCCACAGATTCTCCATTGGATTTAGGTCATGATCATCCTTTTATCTAAACCACTGCATTGCATGTCTGGTCAGATATCTAGCGTCGTTACCTTTCGGTTGCTTCTCCCCACAGTATGATGCATCTACCACCATGTTTCACCAAAGAAATGGTGTACAGAGGTTGCCATGCAGTTTTAGTTTTCCAGTTTTCCGCCACAAGAGTTTTGCTTGTAGGCCAAAAAAATTCAGTTTTTCAGAACAGAGTGTAAGCTCATATTGACACAGCATGTCTTGAAGCTCAATTCCAATATTTTTGCTGAAATCAAACCAAATTAGTACCACATATCGAAGTGGCACAGATCGGACTTTTTTGGGAGAGTTTGGAATTGGGTCGTTCAGACGGATACAGATCACAGCAAGCAGATCTGGGTTGCATTTTCCTGCTGTGTTAAAGTAGCCTGAGTGTCACTTGCCAGGCATTTAAACAGCATGTTTAATCTTTGTGTTCTATTACATAAATAGATTAACAAAGTATTTTTGAATATATCCCAACCGTTAAAAACCGATGTCTGCAAAGAGCTATTGATGCATCCCGCTGGCAGGAGGTCTACTGCTGATTCAGCAGACTTCTTTAAATTAAGGACTCCGTCAAGTGAAAACAAGGATGAGTGTGGACTTTTGACTTACATTAACTAACTCTCTTAATGTCTCTGCTTGTGGTCGTCCCTGGCAGAAATCTCTCCCTCTCACCACCCTTGTCTCCGGCCTCTGTGGTGGAGCAGCTGACCCCCGTGGGGCTCCGGCTCCAGTGGCCCATGGCCCCTGCTCCTCCACAGCTCTGAGCCAAGCTGGCCTCCCCGGCAGCCGCGTCGCTGACCCCGGCCCCAGACCTGGATCCCGATCCAGACCCGGAGCCCGACGAGCGTCTCGCTCACGAAGAGCAGTATGTGAGCGTGGGCGAGTGCAGCCCGCTTGACGCCGGCCCCGCGCCTCCTTCCTGCAGGGACGCTGAAACCATCACAGGTGAATTTAGTGACGCCTCAGCCATGAGGCTGACACAAGGTGAAAAGGGGCTGTTTCAAGATTATTGTGTCAGCGCCAGAAGTGTCCCGATACAACCTTTTCACTTTCAATATGATACCAATATTGTGTATTGGCCGATACAATATTAACTCGATACTGTAATGGTTTTAATCTGTTTTTTTATGTATTGAACTTAATATACAAGCTCAATCCACTGGTATTATTCTAAGCTCTCAAATTATATTCAAAAATACAACATTAATTTCTCTTTAGGATTAATAAAATATTTTTGAATTTGAGAGTTTAGAATTGAGCTGGTATATTAAGTTCACCATATTATAGTGTTTTCAGTTGCGTTACAGCTTATGTTTTACCATTTTAATATAAGTTGGTATGTGTTAAAAGTTTGTAATAACATGATATGGATTATATACAGTCACTAATAAGCCTGTCAAAATAAGTAATTAATCAACTGATCAATTGATTGGAGGATAAGTTAAAATGAGCTCAGTAACTTCCTTTAATGTTTCTTTGGTGGGTAATTTTGTTTACGTGATACATTTATCAATGGTTTTAATTGTGATTTTGATTTCTGTTTTATTTATTGTTTTTAGTTGCGTTTCATTTTTGGATATTTAAAATCTCTTCTAGTTCTATTGTGAAGTTTATTGGATTCTGAGAGAGTGAACTTGCATTATCATCCCATTATCAACATGTTACTTCAAAATGGTCTCAAAACAGTGACATCAGTGTATTGCAATACTTATTCAGACAATATATTTGTTATCATGACATGTTATATTGTTAGATCATAGGAGATTTACTGACTGTTTGATATACTGAGAACATTCAGTTCTGCAACAATGGTTTTTATTTATTAATGATGAGAAAACGAAATCCAAAGCAATCTGATTTGTGTTTTTGGTGTCGCTCAGATGTCTGCAACAGCACCGACCTGCCAGAGTTCGAGATCATCAGCCTTCTGGAGGAGCAGCTGCCGGTCTACCGGCTGCGGGCCGATACCGTCTACGGCTACGACAACGATGACTGGCTCCACACGCCCCTGGTGGCGCCGGACGCCAGGCTCGACCTGACCACCGAGCAGATCGAAGAGACACTCAAATACTTCTGTGAGTTTCACTGAACGTGTGCCGAGGTCATGCTGCATGGATGCAGTTTTACAGAGGTGGGCTGATGACACGATATCCTTGAACGGGAGAAATTATTTAAGTAGTAGAACTGGGCGTAGATGAGCGTCTATCGTAATTGTGGAAAATTTAATTTTTTTAAACTCAAGACAAAGCCCTTCTCTCTGGCAGCTCACAGTAAAGATGATGGGATTGTACTTGCAGCGCTTCATCGACATTAGCTGATACATTGGCTCCAAAGATGCTAAAGAAGAGCTAAATAAGGGGCTGTCTTATTGCATTATTTATCATTCATTCTTTACTTTTGATAAATTTTTTTGGCTCTTTCCAGATCACAATAAAGTCCAACTAGTGTTCTTTAAAAAGTCCCAAAACTGTTCTTGTTGTCAGGATTGATACCAATAAATTCAGAAATACAGTTACAGGTGCGGTTTAGTAATAAAAATCATACATCTTGATGTGGCTCGTGTGGGAATGTTTTTCAAGAGCAGTATTTCTGTTTGTGGGGCTGTTATTGCTGTGGCACCCAGTCACAGCCATACAGTTACCTAACAAATATGTAAGACATAGTTCTTAATGTCACTTTTATCGTTGTAACTGCTATTTTATTACGTTTTTAGACTTTAAAATAAA
>NW_006800046.1:236475-244861 GCF_000485575.1 Poecilia formosa | reverse complement strand
CTCCTTTTTCCTGATGTTGTGGTCACTTGGTATTGCTACATCCACCACAACGACTTTCCTCTGTTCTTTATCCACCACCACAATGTCCGGTTGGTTCACCATTACCATATATATATATGTCGCCACTATATATATATATATATACTTGTTTCTGTAAAAATTCAAAATCTGGATCTCTGTTTTCCCCGTTACAGAGCATCTGTGACTCCTAACAGGGAATGTTTCCAGGAACAATCTTTATGTTTAACGGAATGTAAAACAGACAGTAATGTGGCACAGATTTCCAATATGTAGTCGTATCTGTTTCCAGCAGCTGCCTGGGGGCTTGAACCAGTTCAATCTGCCCACTTCATCAAGAGAGATTCCTCCTGACACATTCTGAGAATATTTAATGCCGTATAGAACTCCCTAATAATTATTAACATTTGTTTTCCTACATGGAAAAGAAACCAAGTTTTGAGATCTTAAGTTGTGCATGTAGCTGCTCCTCTGCCTCTAACTGTCATGTTTGAAGTTACTAAGGACTTAAATGCAGAGAAAAAAAACTACAGTTGAGCAGATTACTTTAAAAAAATACGATGAACTTGCAGGGGAAACCGCAGGTAGCGAGCAGAAGAACTCAGCTACCAAAAATGAAAAACGGGGAGTTAAATACCGGAGGAGGGAACTGAACTAAGGCAGCGTTTACACAGCTAATTCCTAATTCACCCTCCAAAAAATATCCAGTTTTTGCCATTTCTGTTTGTGGAACTAAATCAAATACGCATCCCATTGTTTTCTAGGCGTCTGCAGTCATGCAGTCGCTTAGGAATGTCGTATTTTATCCGACGTTCCTGTTACTGATGTGAGACACATCATAATTCTTCACCGGAAAAGCCAAATGGTGAATCCGGACTTAGGAATTCACATACAGTTCATTGTACAACTACAATGAAGAGCTTGAAACTTTAAGAAAAACCAAATCCCAAGGAAAAAAAAAATATAGCAAAATCTAGACTTATTTCATGTGACTGAGGTCAAACTGTTGTGTTCACAGCCAAACAGACTTTAAAAATAAACTGGAAGAAGAGTTAAAAGAAAATAAACAATATAAAAAAAAAAATTTAAGAAAAAAGTGGCAACAATTTATCCAGCTACAACTACAATGAAGACAGAGAAATGATCTGAATATGACAAGGCCCATACAACATAAACAAAGCAACAAGAGAATGAGCAAAACACAAACACCTGTAGATCCACTTTCCTGTCTGACCACTTTCAAATAAAGGCCACTGGACACAATAAAACCTTTAAAAAAATCATCTAATCACCACAGCGCAGCCTAACTCTGTTTGACCCCAGTGGGCTGCATTCTGCCGACTCTCCGCCTCCTTCACGTTCGCTCTCACGCATGTGGGCGGAGGTTAATCGAGTTTCTGAAACCACAGCCGCTTCTGAGCACTGGGGCTGAGAGAGAGGTAAAAAGTGGAAGGATTTGGACACTCAGTTGTAACGGCACCATCGATCACCGCGAAACAAATGGAAGGCTTGGATAGCAAGAACCGGCTAGAGGGACTAGCTAGGGATGAATGTGAAATGAAGGGCTGGTACTGTAAGGAGGAAAAGGAAGGTAAAGTGTATTTTTATAATAATATTCCTAGTTTTGTGTGTGAATTTTACTTGCAAGAGTTCGTGGGTATTATGGTTTGTGACATCCAGATCCATCGAAAGACTTTTGTGACCCTTGGTTGTCTTAAGGTCAAAGGATCATTTAAGCAAAACTTCTCATGGAATTAGGGGATATGGACTTGAAGTTTTATCACGATATTTTGCTGTACTATTGTGATTATAACAGTGACAATAAAAAATATTTCTTACGTATTCTTTTAGGTAATTGTATGTCTGTGATTGTGTGCCACGGCAATAACTGTTCCACAAACACAAATACTGCTCTTGAAAAAATCCCCATTTGTAATGCGCTTCTTTAGGACACGAGTCACGATAAATCAAAATTCTTATTGTGAAAGGAAATTTATCGCGATAAATGATAAACGATATGATAAATGCCCACCCCTATAAGGAATTCATTTAAAACCTTGTTTCCTATTTTTAATTTCTAAAAAACCCCAAAAACTCAGCTTTCTAGACCTGCTTTAATGAACTAGATTTAACACTGACGGTATTACACAGGCTTACCATAATGCATTCAATATCTCTGTTCAGCATGTTATCGATCTGGGCTCTGTAGTCAATAAGATGAGACGCCCCCAGGGCAGCGCAGCCGGCAGTGTGCACCATGGAAAACAGCTCCCTCCACTTTAGCTTTGATTCCTGTCCATAAAACAGCTGATGAAGCTGCTGTAGCCTACAGATGACGCATCAGTTACAGCCTTCGTGCGTTTGTGCGTTACGTAAAACAGGCTGCGTATGAGCAACCTGTCACGTAGCCTGGTTTACTGTAGGCGGTCAGAAGAGATGCTCCTGAAGTTAGCAGATTGTTTTGTTTTCTTCCTCCTTCTTCCTGCTCTTTTTCATCCGGTTGCGTTTGCGGTTACTTTCACACTGTTTTGTGTCTCCACAGTGATGTGCGCAGACAGAGTGGGCCAAATGACAAAGACCTACAATGATATTGATGCTGTCACACGTCTGTTGGAGGAGGTAATGCAGCAGATATTTTTTCTTCTTCTCAGTTGAGTCATAGTTGCACTGATAGTTATGGTTTAAAATAACATTTTATTTAGGAAGAGTACATTTCTGCCAAAAAACTCTGAAATTCTTAGATCAATCTAAAAATTTCTAGAAGAAAACTTGAACATTTGTGAGTTTCAAAAGTGGAAGTTTCTTGACTTTTGAAACTCAGAAACTGCTTTGTTTTTTCTAAAAACAAAGAAACTGGCATTTTTGGCAGAAATTTACTCCTTTTTCTGTCTACAATGTCCGTAATATGTCGTAGTAGGACATTAAATCTGATTATGCTTTTCCTCTTTCTGGTTTGTTTAAGATTACATAACCAGTCACAGATAATTGTTTCTTTTTGGTAAATAATAATGATTTTTTAAAATTCAGAAATTTATGCTTTTTTTCTTTAGTATTTTGGTATGTTTCTGAAGCATAGAAATGTTTTACACCTTTATATATGTTGTAAAATACGACCAACTGTTTAATTATTTAAACAGATGAAAGGCACCTTAACTGATCTGGAAATTGTATCTAAGGACAAACCTGTTCTCTTCCCAATATCTGGGATGATTCCATTTTATTTTCCCATGATGCCACACAAATGTTGTGGAGTAATCTATAAGAACCTTTAAATCCTTGACATTATGAACTTGACTTTCCAAAATTGCTCAAAAGCGTCACAATCTTATCTACATTTCTCAATTTGTTGAAAGTAAAAGAAAATTTACTTTTCATAAACCTAACTAGCCTATGAAGAAAAATATTTAATCTGATATCATTTCAGACAGTGAGAAAAATGATTTTGTCTTTTCATTCTGTGAATTGACATATTTTAGGGATCCATCGATACGACCGACCTCCTCTATTGCTCTTCATAAACAAACGGCAACAATGGAAATAAATATTGATCACTAATATCAGCCCAGTTTTATTTTTTGGACTAATACCGATATGTTAAAAAATTACAAACATCGGCCGATAACCGATGTTAGCGCAGATATATTGTGTGTCCCTTACATACTTAATGACCTAAACTACGAAATAATTTGCCCTCCATCTAACAGAAAGAGAGAGACCTGGAACTGGCTGCAAAGATCGGCCAGTCTCTTCTCAAGAAGAACCGAACTCTGACTGAACAGAATGACTACCTGGAGGAGCAAGTGGGGCAGATCACTGAGGAGGTTCTGTATTACAAACACACTCTGGTCTTCAGCAGCTGCAATGGGGTTGAGCCAAGTGGTCTGAAGAACATTTTCCCTCCTCCAGGTGGCCCAGCTTCACCATGAGCTCAACCTGAAGGACGAGCTGCTTCAGTTTTACACCAACGCAGCGGAGGAGTGTGAGGACGAGTCCGCCGCTTCCCCCACGTCAGCATCAATGATTTGCTTTCCCTTTTTAACTATAGTAGGAATTTAGACCCTATTTATTGTAAAGAGTGATAAGAAGGAATGAAGGATGAGAAAAGAGGGATGAGTGTGATAATGAAGTGTCTGTGAAGAGGAACACATAAAGAGAAGAATACAGACAATGAAACAAGTTTTCAGGAGGATGAGTGGGATAAAGAAGGGTTTTAAAGAGGTACAAGTAGAGAGAGAAGGAGAAACGAGGGATGTTGCCTATGAATTAATCAGTTTACTTGTTTCTTTCTCCAAAAGGAGCAAGAAGAGTAAAGCAGAAACAACTTCAGGAGTCTTTCTTAGTGACACGCTCCAGAGGAAACTCAAAGAACTGGAAGAGGAGAACCTGTCACTCCGCTCAGAGGTGCAGCATAAAGCCCACTAATTGCACAACGTACATGCAACATGTGCTACTAAATCTTTCTCTGATCATTGATTCTGCGCAGGCCAGCCATCTTAAGTCAGAGACGGAAACGTATGAAGAAAAGGAGCAGCAGCTTGTCAGCGACTGTGTTAAGGAGCTCCGTAAGTTTTGTGTCTCCTCCCCGTAACACTTTCACGTTACTGCCGCTCTGCAACTCTGTGCAAATATCTTTGTCTCTAACAACGTATTCTACCAGGGCTGTCCAGTCTGCAGATCTCCGCTATCGCCGAGGAGTTGGCTCGGAAAACCGAGGATGCCTCCCGTCAGCAGGAGGAGATCACGCACCTCCTCTCGCAGATAGTAGATCTCCAAAAGAAGGCTAAATCTGTGAGTATACACGTTTCAAATTTAAAACTACTTTTCTAAATATTGTACTCCTGCGGAGCCAAGTCAAACCTGTAACTGTTCGTACAGCTGGCTGTTGAAAATGAGGAGCTATCTCAGCACCTAGTGGCAGCAAAGGATGCTCAGAGGCAGCTTACAGCAGAGGTAACTTTCAGGTTTTTGCAGTCATAATTTAGTTATTGTAGAGAGCTTGCAAAAATTGATTGTGAAAACTGCAACACAACAGCTGCAGGAGCTGGAGGAGAAATACTCAGAGTGTATTGAGATGCTGCATGAAGCCCAGGAGGAGCTTAAGAACCTGAGAAACAGGAACTATCCCGCAGGAACTCCCCGACGCTACCACCCGCTGGGTCTCTACCCAATGGTGAGGGGGATCGTCTGCAGATCGGCGGACGACAGCAGAATCTGTCGCTTAAAGAGTCTCCCCGTCTTTCAGGATTCTCTGGCGGCGGAGATCGAGGGAACGATGAGGAAGGAGTTGAGTCTGGACGATCCTGAGTGTGAAGAGCAGAAGTACGTATGATTTGGGTACTCCCCACTATGATCACTCTGCCCTCTGCTGGTAGCGGTTGTGCCAACCTCCAAGAGTACTCAGGTCTTCTGGATGTGGTCTGCTCTGCATCCCTAAAACCAGAACCAAACATAGAGAAGCACCATTCAGCTTCTATACACCACACATCTGGAACAAACTTCCAGATAATTGCAAAGATGCCAAAACACTGAGTTCCTTAAAAATACCTTCTTGCTTTCAGTTACCTTTGATTCCTAGTAACTGGAACACTGATCAATATATTTGATGTGTATTTGCTTGATGATTTTGATGATAACAGTATGTTTATTGCTTATTTTATAATTGCTTACTGTATTATATTTCTGTGTTGTAAAGCACTTTGAACCTCATTGTTGCTGAAATGTTCTAATTAACTTGACTTGCTTATGTTGTCATGTGAAGGTTTCAGTATACAGAGCGAGACTCTTGTGTGTGCAGGATCCACCGGAAGCGCGTGTTTGAGACGGTGAAGAGTGTGAACCAAACCGTTCGCCAACGCTCGCTCACTCCGACCAACTCCAACATCCCAGGCTCCAACCAATCACTGTCCACTCGGACGTCCCCCCAGTCCAGCGGCCTCTCCACACCTCACTCCGCCATGTTTGGCGGGGACATCGGCGGAGACGGCGTCGCCTATGACAACCGGACCCAGACCATCCTCATGGAGACAGCATCCAATCAGGACAAGTGAGTGGCAGCCAGAAGATGTTGAGGCTAAGCTGGTGTCCTCGTGTTCCTAAGTGGTTTCGTCTCTTTCAGCAGCTTAGAGTGCAGAGAGAAGAAGGTGAGTGGGGCAGAGGACCTGAGGCTGGCCCTGCGCCGCCTGTCTCTGCGCCGACAAAACAACCTGAGCGAGAGACGCTTCTTCGAAGAGGAGAGAGAGCGGCGACGGGGCAGAGTGCACGGAGCCCTCGACCACAACAACGTGCTGACCCCTTCCGACAGCATCATGTCGCTTGGAAACCTGAACCTGTGGACCTCCCGGGGGCCGTACCTCCCCGACAAGCTACAGATCGTCAAGCCGCTCGAAGGTGAGGAGGGAAGCGAGCACGGAAGCAGCTGCAACGCGTGCAGGAGCTGGGAAGCCGAGCGCCACCGGGGTGTCGGAACCAAGAAAGGGAGCAAGTGGGGCTGGGGGATGGACACGGAAAGGAGGTGCGAGGGTCGGCATGGGCGAATGCTCGAGGGGGAAAGGGTGTGGGGCTGGGCCAGGAGAACTATAGCAGGGGTGGAGCGGGAGAGAGGAAGAAGGTGGGCAAGGGACAGAGCCGGTGGCCGAAAGAGGAGAAGTGCCAAGGAGAAGAAGGAGAGGCCTATGCCGCTGATGCTCTTCAACTCCTTCTGGTCTCTGATGCATCACCACAAATATGGCAGCTACTACAAAGAGCCACAGCCTAGAGGGTGGCTGTAGACACACACACACACACACACACACACACACACACACACACACACCAGTAAATAGTTTGAAAAGTGATGTGGTCACTTTTTCAAACTGGTCTGTTGTGATTTAATGTTCACTTAATTATTTTGACCTGTAAAGAAAACTAACCAAACATAGAAAGAGCATAAAGATCGGTAACCTTTCCATTAAAAATGATTTTATCCTTCTCCTGCAGTTTTTAATCAACAGCTGATGTTTCATTGTTTTACTGTAAAGAAGCTCAAGGCAGCGCTGCCTGCTGGAGGTCTGTGCTGCCCTCTGCTGGTAGAAAGAAGTCATTGAACATGAAAATGTGGCAACACTCTTAAAACCCGCACATTTTGAACTTCTAGCATGTTTTATGGTTTAATATTATAGACCACTGTTTTGTATAAACATACTGGGCACATACAGCAGTAGTTAGAAGTTTATATGGACATTAATGGTATATTTAATACTTGTTTATTTTTTTCAAGGTGTAATAATTATACCAGAGATAGCTTTAATAAAAATGATCCTTCTTTTACACAAAGTCCAAATCGAAAAGGCGCCTACACAGTTTTCATGTGGAAAATCTGGACTTTTCCAGACTCATAGCTCAGGAGTTCTCAGTTCTTTATGAGTATCTAAGTTTCATCTATTTGAAAGAAAACAGCTCGGAATGATTTAGAAACATTTATCTTAGTAATTCAGTGATTTCCTCTGGTTTTGTTGTTTCTATCATGTCTCCACGTTTGCTTTGTCATTTCTTCTCTTGCTTTTTGTGATTTTGTTAATAAACTTATTGTCTCAGTCTACTTTTCGCTTCCATTTCACTTCATTTTTATGATTTGTCTGCTTGTCATTCTACTTGTTTGCCATCTTTCTGTCTGCAAATGTTGTTGTTTTCACTTTCTCTTCACATCTTACTATTATTTCACGTACATACAACAGTATTATGATAATATAATTAAATTTAAAAACATGAGTTATATTTTTCTGATTTAATTAGATACTGTAGAATATTACAAGGCAGAGTATTTGGGGGAACACTAAGAAAATAAAAATAATAAAATTACGAGAATAAGGTCATATTACAAGAATAAACTTCTAAGAGAATAAAGTTATAATATAACTTTAATATTAATACTGCAATGCCAGATATTATGATAGAAGACTTTTATGATAGTTTCCAAAAAAAACAATTAAAGTTCATTGACTGATGCCTTCCTGTCTTGACTGACTGCAGTGATATTCTATTTGTTTTGGAGAATGGAAGTATTCCTCCAGCTGATTGTGTTTGTAAGGTTTTGCAGTTTTCTTCATGTCTGTCCTCCAGGTTCGGCCATCTTGCATCAGTGGCAGCAGCTAGCTCAGCCTCACCTCGGTGTGATCCTGGACGCCAGGCCCGGCGTCGTGCCGAAGGGCTACAGGCCCCTTGAGCTGGAGCTGGAACAGGTGTGTGTGTGTGTGAGAGTGATATAAACTGGTAGGTGAAAATAGTCTGATGTAAACTGGTTGTATTTTCTTGTCCCTACCTTTGTATGTGGAAGACAAGGAGGTCATCCCATAACATTTTTGTTATATTGTTGGTTAAAAAAAAAATTATA
>NW_006800046.1:234301-236020 GCF_000485575.1 Poecilia formosa | reverse complement strand
TATAATTTTTTTTTTAACCAACAATATAACAAAAATGTTATGGGATGACCTCCTTCTCTTCCACATACAAAGGTAGGGACAAGAAAATACAAAAATACATACATAAAACCAAAGACTACAGTGAATTTACTGAAGGATTTCTAGATTATACACTACAAATGGATTCGTAGCCACTGGTTCTTTTCTCTTTTTTCATGTTACAGCCACAAGATTCTCTGTATATTTATTATAATGTCATGTAATAAACCAAAAATAAAACCCAGGTTTTCCAAACTGTGGCCTGAGGGCCATTTGCAGCCCCTGGACTGATTTTATGTGGCCCACAACCCCTCCCTCCCCACAAACCCAACACACTGCAGGTTCTGATTTGACCCGGGTCCTCCTCTGTTGCATCAGGTGTACCCATGGGGCGGTTTCGAGGAGGATGAACCAGGAGAGCAGTACTTCCAGAATCTGCCCACCTCCTCCTCCTCTACGGCCTCGCTGGCTGTGCCCGCCGTCTCCAGCACGGGGGACGCCAACCTCAGGCAGCCCCCATGCAGCCTCGGTCCCCCGTCTCCGCCTTCCCCATCCCCGTCTCCGCATCTTAGCAACACCGATGCGCTGGGTGAGGATGACCGGAACATTCATGGGAATGAAAGAGAAAAAAAAAAACGTACATTTCAGGACTAACCTTTTGTCAGATGTGTGGATATTTTTAGAAGCTCTCATGGAGCCATAGAAAAAAAATAGAAAAAGTATCAATTCCACTGTAAATATCAGTTCATTTTTATTTCAATATCAAGATAAAACACAATTCTTATTAAAAAATATTCAGAACAACAAAATACTATAAACTGCCTATTCCTAACTCAAAGCATTCAGTCATTAGATGAGTGAATTTTCATTAGTGTAGACAGAGCGTTTGCATAGCGTAGCATGGGGGCTAATCTAAGAGAAGTAAAATTGACATACATTTCATGGCAAAGATGAGACACATATGAGGGATATAATGTTTTGAAATATAAATTTTGGCATCACCCCCTCCAAAAAAGATTGCTGGCAACTTGGTTTAGTTGGCCATTGCATTGTGTTTGCGAGTGTTGAATGCATAGAAATGTGATACAGGAGTGACTTTTACTTAGAAAAACAGATATTCTATTGAATGTAAGCTATATTTGTATAAGTGTTATGGTCGTATAACAATAAGAACAAACTGTGAAATTAGTGCAGGAGTTTTAGACGGCGTGTCCAGATTTAAGCCTATAAAAGTGAGAGTTCTGCCATGTTTTGGTTCTCCTACCATGTGGAATCGTGCCACAAAACTGTACGTTGACATAATCTTTTAACACAAGCTAGTGTCACTAATGACTTAGTGTTAAAAATGAATTTCTAATCTGTTTTCTGTGACTTTTAGCTGCATACTATCCAGGAAAATGCATGGCCCACACCAGCTCCACTTACACCTTTACAACATGTCGGATCCTCCATCCAACAGACGAGCAGACACGTGTCACACCAAGGTAAGGGACATCCGATGTCAATGTAAAAGTGGATAATAAAGTTATGATCAAAATTATTCACACTGCTGGCAGATTTAGATTTTAAGTCATTTTCTTTTAACCAAAAAGTTTGTATCTGATAGAAAATGGGATATGCATCTCTCCAAAGATAGAAACACAGTATGAGAGCAAATTAATTCTGGCTTTTTTACTATTATTTAAAAATATATATATATTT
>NW_006800046.1:223466-231363 GCF_000485575.1 Poecilia formosa | reverse complement strand
AAAATTCACCAACTGCACATTTCTTCTTAAGTAGTTAGCAGCGTAATATAAGTAGTGTTTCAAAAGAGCAGAAGAAATCTTATGTTTTTTCAACAATAACAATATTTGTTGTTAATGTGTTGCTATGAGATGAGCGCGTTATCTGGTAACGAACTGCCACGAAGTATAAATCAGATTTTTCCTTTTGTGTTGAATGTCTTTTTCTTAGTACATTTACCACAATGACAAAAAATAAAATTCACCTTTCTAAAAAAAATTCACCAACTGTACAATTCTTGTCAAGCAGTTAGTTGTGTAAAATATATAGTTTTTCATCAGTAACAATATTTGTTGTTAATCTGTTGCTAAGAGATGAGCGCGTTTCTGGTAACTAATTGCCACGAAGTGAACATCCGATTTTTCTTTTTGTGTTGAATGTCTGTTCAGTAATATATTCACCACCAATGACAGAAAAAAAAAAAAACATTTTCACTAATTAAAAATTTACCAACTATAAATTTCTTCTGTTTAAGCAGATAAGCAGTATTTCAAAAGAGCTTATGTTGTATAAAGAATAATTAATTTGGTGTTAAGAGATGAGCATTTCTTTTCTGTTAACAAACTGCCATGAAGTGTAAATCAAATTTTTACTTTTGTGTTCAATGTCTGTTTCATAATACATTTACCATGAAACTAATTTTCACTTTTCTGAAAAATTCATCAACTGCACAATTCTTCTTAAGTAGTAGCGTAAGATAAATGCTTAAAAAGAGCAGAAGAAATCTTATGGGTTTTTTTTTAACAATAATAATATTTGTTGATAATCTGTTGCTAAGAGATGAGCGCTTTTACTGGTAACCAACTACCACGAAGTAAATATTTGATTTTTACTTCTGCAAAATTTACCAACTAAATTTCTTGTGTTTAAGTAGATAAGCAATATTTCAAAAAGAGACAATGTTTTATAAATATTATTACTTGCTATTAATGTGGTGTTAAGAGATAAACATTTTTTTTTCTTGTAACAAACTGCCACGGAGTATAAATCAGCTTTTTATTTTTGTGTTAAATGTTCAATGGCAGCATTTAGGCTAAAATTAACATTTTGGCTCATTTTAGCTCATACACCAATTTTAACATACTGAATGGAGTAAGTTCATGTTGCTCCACATGCTTGTGACTCTCCACATGCTATTGAGTTCATTGTACTCAGTAATATCAATGATAAAAAATTAGCATCAATGCTTAAAAATGCTAATTTGATGCTAATAATTAGCATCAATTTTTAGCATCAAATTAGCATCATCGTTGGGTGATGGGTGCCCATCACCCAACTAATTTTGGTTGCCCGTCGGTTGGAACACAGCATCAGAACACTGTTCCAACCGACAGGCACACTTTGGCAGGCCCCGTTTAAATTTCTTCAGAAATGTTCTAGTTTGCACATAAAACTGCCAGGGGTATGAATAATTTCAGACTTAACCACTGTTTTCCTTTTCTGCCAGAACAACCAGACAATGGCTCCTTTGTCTTGTTCAAATGATGTATTTTATTTACTGAACTGACACGTTAAATAAGTTTAAGCACACTCCCCAGCCGTTTTCTGCTTTCTGTTATGAATAACCAGCATTTAGTTGCTCAATAATGCATGTGAATGCTTATTGTTGGCTCTTTTTGTTGTTCGGCTGCAGCGCGGGTTCTTAAATGCCAGTGAAGTCGCTGATTTTTTGGTGTTAAGTCGGTCTGTTGCTGTCGTTCCTGATAGTCTGAACCCCGTCTCCACGTCGTCGTCTTGTGTGATGACCAGCAGCCTATGGGGAACGCCTGCCGCCACGCCCTGCACGCCGCGCAGGCTCAGCCTCAGGCCATCCGAATCATCCACCAACCTCAGGCAAGGCTGAAACTGTTTCAAATTAAACTGCTTCTCAGAAAAGTGTCACAATTGTCTACTTGGAAAAAATATTGTGGCAACTAAGTTAATATTATTGAAACAACTTTAAGAACTTCTAGTTTAAGTAAACACTATTGAATTTATATTTCTGTGCACAATTCCTTGTGCAGAAATGTGTGGTAAAATACGTTTAGTAATTTTGATTTGATAGTATTTGTGCTGAAATAAGTAAAATGCAACTAATAAATAATTAAAATTTTATATAATCAATATAAAAAACCAAACTGCACAGTTATTTTTTAATGGATAGGCTGCCAGTATTTATTTTATAAATATTAAATTTACTGAGTGACACTATTTTGTCCCACATTTTAACATGGCATAGCAACACAAAGTTATATGAAAATGTAAGGTGGAGAGAAAGCCAAATAGGCTTTTGACATTTAATCATGGTACGCATTTGTATTTACTCCCACTTTACTTTGATACCCATCAATAAAATCCAGTGAAAACAATTGCTCCAATAGCCTTAGTGATCTCTCGGAGGCCTCTGCAGCTGAATAAAATACTTGTAACATCAACATGTGAAACATTTCCGCTCGACTTGACATCAACACAGTTTACAGTACAGTGTACAGCTAATTTTGATTCAAGATTTTTTTATATCTATATTTTTTATTAACCAATTAATAATTTACAGGCAAAAACTGTTTTTTTTTTTACAGAATTTGAATTGAGTGAAGCTAAAACAATGAATTTTGGGTAGAACAAATTTACAAACAAATCTGTTCGTTTTGTCTTAAATCTAAAACGTATCTATCTTTTGTCCAGTTTTGTCTTAATTACTACTCTGAGTGTTTTGTTCTTTCAGCAAATGGCATTTTTTTGAGTGTGTATGGCTTCTGTAACGATTAATCGATTACTAAATTGGCTGACGATTAGTTCAACAATCGATTTATCTCTATTTATCTGATTAATCGCTATGGCCCTGCATACATAGCCACATTATAAGGAGACTTTTTAAAAATATATTGTTCTGTTCATAGTAAGTAAAATTTTATTTGTACAGCACTTTCCAAAAGTCACATAGGAAAAACAAATCAAACATAACATCAGATTAAATTAAAAGTCTGTACTAATGAGCTTTTAGGTTTTAAAATAATAAATGGATCAAATAAATTTAAAAACATTTTCTTTTCACTTTGTGTGACTATAACAAAATATCTCATTAAAATTCATTTAGGTTTGTGGTTGTAACAACATAAAAAGATGCACGCTTTTTCAAAGTATTTCACATTAATCTGTTTTGATTTAAGAATTTGTTAATATGTAAAAAAAAAAAAAAAAACAAAGTTCAATATTTCTTGGTCCTGTCCGTTTAGAGATGGAACGCGCACCACCAGCACTTCTCTGGGGTTAGTGCGCCTCCTGCAGGAGAGGGGGATCTCAGCGGCAATGTATCACCAGAGCCAGGGCCTGGAGTACAGCCAAGGCACCGGAGGAGTTCTGTTCAGCACCTCCATCGCCCCCAACAGGGCATCCAACGCCGAACACCTGCGACCTGCCACGCCTCCAAACTCCCCGACGAGGCCCTGCGCCTCGGCTGCCACAACCTCCGAGGGCTTCGACTTCAAGAGCCCGTCGTACGACAACTTCCTGGCGTCCAAGCCGGCGCGCTCCATCCTGAAGGAGGTGACGGGGACGAGAGGCCGGCAGAGAGCGAGGGACTGCGAGAGCCAAACGGACGTCAGCGTGGCTGTCCACAACCTCAACCTGTTGGACAAGGTGAAGCGGCTGGGCGTGGCCGGAGGCAGGGCAGCGAGCCCCAGTCCCCTCCTGGGGCCGCTGGGGGGGCTGCGCAGGTCTGGGTCCCCCTTTGGGCCGGATGGAATGAGAAGGAACAGGAGCTACCCGGCCATGGTTGGCGCCAGCATGGCCATGAAGGCCCCGGGGCCACAGGAATAGTCCGCACTGCTGAGTGAGTGGGGAGGGCAGGAACTGGACCGGCTGCTGAGCGGTCGCCTGCAGGGTTCCAGCTGTAAACAACAAAAATCTCCACGGCAGTTCTACTTGAATTTCATCCCTAACGCTATACAGGCGGCTGATGCCTGAAATAAAGATAAATTAATTTAAAGGGATAAAAGTCTAGTTAATACATACATTTCAACCATTCAATGTAAAAGCAGTTTTACTTTTGTGTTCTTGAATTAAAAAAAATCTCTTTAATGGCCTGCATGATATCAAATTTGATTCATGATTCTATTTCAGGAATCATCAGGAAAGTTTTGTCATTAGTTTTTTTCTATACGGTATTCGGCTCGTTCAGATTTTTGACGTGAGGTTTCTGGTCAGAGGTTAAGACCTGTGAATTTCTTGCTTTCAGCAGGAAGTAGTTAATTTCCTTACCGGCTTCTGAGTTGGCATCTTTTCTACCTGATAGAAATCTAGACTTAGTCCTTCAGGTTTTAGCTATATCCACAGCATCAGGAAATATTCCTTAAAGGTTTCGTTAACTTTAGCGTTAACGGCTTGAAATTTAACCTAGCTTTCCAGAAATGGTAAGTTATTTTAGTTAATTCATGGTTAAAGAAGAAAAAGACTTAAACTTTCATACAGAGCCAGGTTGGTTTGGATGGCTTGCTTCCCTTAATAATTGAAATCAACATTTAAAAATAGCTTTTTGTATTTAATTTGGTTTAAATCAACATTTGTTGGATGACATAAAAACCTGAAGCGGAACAACTGCAGAAAACTTTAAGGAAGCAAGCAATTTTCACAATAAAAGACTGTGGTTGTCTAGAGTCCATTCTCACAACAGCATGTTGAGTTTATCCAGATTCACTTATTCACTGCAAAGCTTATGAGGTGTCCAAAACAAAACGGTGTCCTTGATTTTTACCATGTCTAATTTGTCAATCAGCTGGTTTATTTGGACTGATGTGTGTAGGTTTGTCGTTTTGTGTGGGATCAATGTTACACACCACGGATCATGTGGCTCTTCTGTGTACATGATTAAAGACTTTTCTGTAAATAGCCTATGCTAAGATAAAGATCAGCTATTTTCTGCAGGAAAGATACTGACTGATCGAAACCTCTGAAGTTTTAAAGTAGCATTTATGCCAAAAGCTCATGAAATACTACAACTCTTATTATTTTGTGGTGGACTGCAGTGCAATACTCCTGCGCTTGACATCTAAATATTTTTTTTAATTAGCTAGAAGCTTCTCACTTCCACTGTGAGGCCTCACCCCTGACTTGATCTTTTGAAGCTAATCCAAAGTAAGTCCTGGTTTTCTCAAAACCAACAATAAATAAACAGCTTATAATTTATTATCTACTAATTGCACTTTGTGTTTATGGTAAGGATTAAGCATTCTTGTTAGAGAGCAATTATTTTTGGTACAGTCCCAGGTACAAGGAAAGGCCTGGGACTGTCACTGCTAGCACGTTAGCATGCTAATTTTAGGACATAGCTCACAGGGGCTAACTGCTAAATGCTTACAAAACGACTGAAAAAAGACACAGAAAATATTTTTTTTTATGTAACTTTAGTTTATATAAGAAGGTCAAGCAACCCACCAGAACAAAATTGTAGCCACATCCACCAACACCCCTGCTTTGGAGACTGATGAGTCTGCTGGCTAGATGTAGCACTCCCATTCTGAAATCCACAAAATCCCACACGTATCTTAGACAAGTGCACTCCCACTGTTTGGCTATCTCCAGCTGCTGAGGCGCTACATTATGCCTTTCTTCCTCTATTCCACTGTACTAAAAAGCAGTTTGTTTTTTGTTTTTTTAAATAAATGTCAAAATTTAATAAAAACGTGTCGCCTGATTCCAAACAAAGTTATCGCTCCACTTGAAGTGAATGGGTCAGAATCTGTCAAGGCATTTGCAATAGTTTATTGGGTCAATATCACTGCATTCTAAAAGATGCTTTTTCTTTCTTTGTTTAATTGACCATTAGACGGGGAATTTGACAGAACTTCCACTGAATTGGATGAATGAATGCACAGAAGCCACAGCTCACAAACAGGGCAGGGAGATGGAGTTGGGGGAAGTGATTGTGGCGAGTTTATTCAGTCTGTGGTTGGAAGCTTTTGAGCATTTACCAGAAGGTCTTTGTTAATACAAAGGAAGCAGTTAGACTTTTCTCTTTTTTTAGTAGTTTTTATTATTTTGTGGGCTAAAAGTCCCAAAATATTGTTGTGCAGTAATTAGAGCTGACAGCATATGAGATTTATAACCAGAAAATTTCAGAAGAAATTTAAACAGGGCCTGCCAAAGTGCGCCCGCCAGTTGGAACGCAGTGTTCTGATGCTAAAAATTAGCATCAATGCTACAGTGTACTCATTACCATGTGGAGAGTCACAAGCATGTTGAGCAACATGGACCTACTCCATTCACTATGTTAAAATTAGTGTACAGTGAATCCTCGTTTTTTGCGGGGGTTTCATTCTGAAAAGAACTCGTGATAGCAAAATCCGTGAAGTAGTTACCTTTATTTTTTTTACAATTATTATACAGCTCAATTAAATACTCCACACTGAAACCAAAGAACAAAACCTGTTTTCAGGTCAGCAGATATGCGTGTGCATCAATCAGGGCATTAATGTAATCAGGAGTCATGTCATTAAAGCCGTCTCCTCCAAGCTATCTTACGACATTCACAGCTGTATCTACGACAGAGCGATAAATCTTTTGTGCTGCCTCTGGCCACAGTTTTTTCCAGCAGGCATTCAAAGTTTCAGTTTTAATCTCTTGAATGGCTAAGCTGTATTGGTATATCTAAATACCGTAATGTTATTGACAGGTAGAGAAGAAGCGCGGAGACTGTTGAGCCAATCAGGACGCAGAGCACAATGCATTGTGAAAAAAAACTGCACAAAAAAATCCACGAAGCAGCGAGACTGCGAAAAGTGAACCGCGTAAACACTGTACGTATAAGCTAAAATGAGCCAAAATGCTAATATTAGCCTAAATATTGCCATTCAATATTCAACGCAAAAGTAAAAGTCTGATTTATACTTTGTGGCAGTTTATTGCAAGAATAAAAACGCTCATCTCTTACCACAAAAGTATTAACAAGTAATATTATTGATTATAAAAGACAAGCTCTTTTGAAATACTGCTTATCTGATACTTCTCAACAATAACTGAGTAGTTGGTCAATTTTTCAGAAAAGTGAAGATGTTTTTTTTGTCATTGGTGGTAAATATGTTATTTTAACAGACATTCAACACAAAAGTAAAAATCAGATTTATACTTAGTGGCAGTTCATTACTATGAAAAAAATCCTAATCTCTTAACATCAAAGAAGTAATGTTACAGTTTGTGACCACAAGGTCTTTTGAAATACACACAAGAAATTTACAGTTGGTAAATTTTGCAAAAGTAAAAATCAGATGTTTACTTCGTGGCACTTGGTTACCAGAAAATGCGCTGTCTCTTAGCAACAGATTAACAACAAATATTGTTATTGTTGAAAAAAACAAAAGATTTCTTCTGCTCTTTTGAAACATTTATCTTACGCTGCTAACTACAATAGGAATTGTGCAGTTGGTGAATTTTGAAGTGGGGAAAAAAAAGTTTAGTCATTGGTGGTAAATATACGATAAAACAAAGTCAGCACAAAAGTACAAATTTTATCTACACTTTGTGGCAATTCCTTAACAGAAAAAAATGCTCATATCACAACACCAAATTAATTATTTTTTATAAAACATAAGCTATTTTGAAATGTTGCCTCACTGCGCCTTAGACGCAGGAAATTTATAGTTGGAAAATTTTGTACAAGTAAAACTCATACATTTACTTTGTGGCACTTGGTTGCCAGAAAACGTGCTCTTAGCAACAGATTAACAACAAATATTGTTATTGTTCAAAAAACATTAGATTTATTCTGCTGACTAGACTTTGACTAGGCCCCCTCCAAAACCTTCATGCTATGTTTAGCTATTTAGAGATGGACTTGCTGGTGTTGTAACTTTATATATTGCATATTGTGTCATCTAGTGACACAAT
>NW_006800046.1:221102-223015 GCF_000485575.1 Poecilia formosa | reverse complement strand
TTTAAAATACTGCTTATCTGCTTAGACAGAAGAAATTTATAGTTGGTAAATTTTGCAAAAGTAAAAATCTGATTGATACTTTGTGGCAGTTCGTTACCAGAAAATGAGCTCATCTCTTAGCAACAGATTAACAACAAATATTGTTATTGTTCAAAAAACATTAGATTTATTCTGCTGACTAGACTTTGACTAGGCCCCCTCCAAAACCTTCATGCTATGTTTAGCTATTTAGAGATGGACTTGCTGGTGTTGTAACTTTATATATTGCATATTGTGTCACTAGATGACACAATATGCAGAGTTCCTAATAAATATCGGCAAATAACACCAAAATCTTTTCTTTTAAAAAAAAAAAATCTAACCATGTTGTTGTTTTCCTCTCTGTATGAACCCATAACTACTTCTAAGCCAAAGTTATCAAGGCAACCCCCCAAAAATGAAATGATTGCTTCTCGTCCAGCAGATGGAGCTCAAAAATAACTCAACACAAAGCGAACAGACAAAGCACATTGTGCATCTGTCCTTCCGCATCTGATCAGTCATAACTCCGGACCCATTCTCCATCTGTTTCCCTTCAGGGATGCAATAAGGGACTCTTTATTAAACCTCAGGCAGAACCAAAAAGGTGAATCAGAGGTGAGCAATAATCGAAAAATGCCACTTCGGTTGGCCGGGAGTCTTAATTGGATGAAATGAAAACGTTTCAAATGCCTCAGGCATCTTTCGCGGCATCATCTCTGAATGACATTTTGGCAATCATTTGTCTTCGGCCCACGTCCGCCACCCCAACAGGACAAATACGCAAGCGGGTTCAAACTCCACCAAAGCACTATTCATGCCATGTTTTGTCACTGTCAAAAGTGTCCTAACTTTTCCAGAAGTTTGGTATGTGGGCAGATTTTTGATGAGTTTATTTTTATGATTGCCTTTATAAGAATCATATTTAAATATGATTGATGTTAAGACTGGAAGTTGTTCAAGCATGAATGGCCTGTTTAAGGTCCCGCCACAGCATCTCAATGCAATTAAAATTTAGACTTTGACTAGGCCACTTTAAAGTCTTCCTTTTGTTTAGGAGACGAGCTTGTGGTAGTGCTTGTTGAATCAATTTCCTGTTGTATGACATAAGGTCATAAACTGAAGCGCTGACGTTCTCCATCAGACTTTTCTAACAGAGGATACAATTCATGGTTCCTTAATTACAGCAAGTTGTCCAGGCACTGAAGCAGCAAAGCAGCCCAAGATCATCACATTACCATGAAAGTTATAAAATCTAAACTTAAAAATGACTTGCAGCATAAGAGTGAATTTAATGACTGATGGATTCAAAAGTAAGTTCAGTCCATTTATTGTAGTTTAGTCTCTGGCTTAAAACAGGGAAAAAAACTAAAGAATGCTAAAAAATAAACTATTGCAAATATAATATATTGCCATTATTCAGCCTGCCTCACCACCAGAGGAAAGAAATCGCTCACGTTTTCTCTGGTAAACAATGAACTATTGATTTCTCTACATTTTCCAGATAACAGCAGACGATAGAGAATAAGCCGTGGTTGGGATTTCTTTTGAGTTATCCATCATATTCCAGAAAAATCTGATTCAGAAGACATTTATTCAACACGAGGTTCAAAACATCGAACCTCTTAAACAGATTTTTCAATACATACCGATGCAGATTTCATTTAATCTGAATCTTGTATAGTACATTTTACTTATTTTATTTTATATTATTATCATTAGGTGGTATTTTCACTTTTATAGTAATGACTTGGCAGGAGCTGTGAAGTGCTCCACAGATGTGAAAGCATACATTTGTTCTACACATGCAGGGGCAGATAACCAAACAATGGCGGATAGCATTGTGCTGTGTTATGCTACTTAACCTGTTCAATCTAACACAAGTTCTGGTAATG
>NW_006800046.1:170388-202360 GCF_000485575.1 Poecilia formosa | reverse complement strand
CTTTCTTTTTTCTTTTTTATAAATTCTTTCCTCATTTTGTGTTCAGTGCACTCCTGCTTTGCATGGTGCATGTATACTGGGATAAAGAGTGTAAAAGGAAGTCGTATGTTACTTTTGTCATAACAAACCCAATTTTTTTCCACAGCTAATTATTACTTCACTACCTACATGTAAAAGTTCAGTACCCTCGAGTGGTGATGTGATTATTAGAATTAATAAAAGTAGGTCATGCCGCCTTAAGTTGGAGTCACTTCAAGTATTTAACAAGCAGATGTGAGCCAAGTCAGTAAACACAGTAATTTAATATTAAGTCATTAATATCAATTATCACTTCTAAGCTGTAGTTATGCGAAATTATTTTGTCTTGTCCAAAACATCCATAACTGACACGTTAGCTGGATTAGCTGGAGACTAAACCATGTAATAGCACCATAATTTCAGGAAGGCGAACATTTATTCGGATTCATTTGGGTTCACAAACTAAAAGTTTTTGCCATGAAAGAAAATCTCTGGGGGTGACTAAAGTGTTGAGTTGGTGATCTCACAACTAGAGACAACTTGCAATAAAATTTTTAAACTGTGCCGTCCGTGTGATTTCTGCCCCAACAGACGTCTGATTCTCGCCCTCCTTCACCTCGACAGGCGTGCCTCTGCTCTGCCCCTCTGTCTCCTCCTTTTCAACGTCCCAGTCTGATATGAAGTGCATTAACTGTCCGTATGCCGATTGACTGATGCGACGGTGCTTCAGCAACAAGTCATGCAGTCTCGCATTGTGACAAGAGTCACAATGTCTTTCACGCATAGCGTGGCGCGTTCAAGTCCTGTAAGCGTTTTGAAATCGGCTTGAGGCAGCATATCTTCCTCCGCCATGAAATTCCTCAGGAAACAAAACACAGTGATGGAGCTGTATAGGCAATAGGCAGAAAAAGTCTAATGAATATTGATTTGTTACAACAAACTTTTCAAATCACAGCAGAAACTTGGTTTTCCTTTTCACATTACAAAGCTTTTTCCCCGTTTGTGGAAATCTTTTAAAAACAAGATGTATTGAATCCCAGATGTTCCTCTCCTTCCGTTGGGTTGATGTGTAGGATTCATTTCCACACATGAAGGCTCCCTGTCTTCTCCCTGCCCCCCCCCCCACGGGGCTGACATCCCTGTCGTGTGAATGAATCTCTCAGGAGATCAAGCGCCAGTACAGAAAGGACAGGAAGACCTATTACACTCTGTGCTCCCCATCAATTATCCTGGCACTCAGGCTGATAAGCCCGATTTCCACGCAGCAATTGACCCATTATGACGGTGACGGTCACACGTATTATGATGTGCAAATAGCTTAAAATTTCTTTGCTCTGAAGGTTTCCTCCCATTTCTGGTGACAGGCATGCAGGACGAGGGCCAAACTACAAGCTGACAGCAACTTTTTTGATTGTCGGACCAAAATCACGTGCTGCCGTTTGAAGGATTAGTAGTCGAACAGTTCGTAATTTTCTGTCATGTAATTTAGCAACATAGTGCTTGCCATTCAGTTGGCTTTAAAAAGTTACTCCAACCAAACTTGTTGAATCGTCAGCCGAAACCGTCGCTCATCACAAATAGATGCATCTTTTATCCCAACCATTCATCGCTCCGACCTAGATGTATAAATAAGAGTTTTATTTCTAAGTTTTTCCTGTATTAATATACAATTTGTACTCATAGCCTCAAATGTATTCAAACAATACATTGCTTGAGAATAAATATGTGGTGTCTTAAGGTACATCCACCTGTTTTGGATTATAAAATTTATAAAACGCCCTTATCGCAGTTATATGTTCATTATGCCATTTTTTTTTGTCTTTCCTTCAAAAGTAACAAGGAAAAAGGCAACAAGAAGGCTCCTCCTCATCAGTGTACGCTTCAGTGCAGAGATTGAATGAAGCAGCAGACCCACAGGCCTGTACCCTTTGATGATGGACTCAGAATCACTGTCACCAATGAAACCAGTCATGGATGTAATATTGAGATAATCATGGCAGGGCTGGCCTCTGCTTTAAGCTTGCCTTTGGCATGTGGGAAAAACACACTGGGACATTATGCTAGCATTCCAGTTTAAGCTTAAGAAATTGGACTTTGCCATACTTCTCTGTGGTGGAGTAACGAGTACCGCAGGGTCGTGCGTTTAGCCCACTCTGACTTTTCTTCGTCACATGAGATTGCAGACCTACATATAATTTCTAAATCATAATCAAGATTGCAGATGATGACACCACTGTTACAGGGCTGATAGCTAACCATTTTGAGCCATCTAGGAGATGTTAACATAAAAGCGACCCAATAAGCCAACTTACCCAAAAGTAGGCGAGAGGAAAATTTCTCTCCTGCCCAATTGTGTCAATCTGTGAAATTTGTCTACAACACAGTGAGTTCATTGGTGTCCACATCAGCAGAGACCTATACTGGTCCAACACAAAGAAGGACTTGAGGGACTCAAGGGTATTGTTACAGCAGTTTGAGTTTTCAGGCTCAACCGTCTCCTTTTCACAGTTTGTTTCTGAGCTGGGGAAAACTTGAAAAGATAAGCATAAAAATCATCGTACTGGGAGTCAGTGCACTTGTCCTGAGAACTACTGTTTTCAAACTAGTTGAGAAACACTGGTTAAGACACACAGCTGGAGGTGCCACCACACTAAGCTCCCTCAAAATGTCATAATGAGAGGTTACCAGGACTCGAAGGCAAGCAACAACTACGGACACCCAATGCAGTTTAAAAGATTTATTGATCAATTAAGTGCAATGGAGAGAGGATGGAGAGGTGTAGATCAGTGGCAACAGGGAGGAACCGGGCCAGAGAAGGAACTGAGAAAAGGTGAGCAGTTAGACAGAGGAAGAATGACGGGAATGATGGTGTAACCTGGTGAAGGCTTACGGTTTGAGGGTTCAGATGAGCAGAGGAGGGTACATGGGTTTCTCAGCAGTTGGTGCAGTGAAGGGTTTCCAGGTGGAGGAGTTCCAGCAGGTAACTGAGGGTGGACAGGCAGCAGCAGGGTGGTGGTCGTGGAGGAATCCAGGGGCAAGGCCTAGAAGAGCAGCGAGGGTCAGGTAATCCAGGTGGATATGAATATCAGAGAGTGGTCAGAGCTGGTTCTAGGAGGAAGAAAGAGGCATCAGGAACAAGTTAAACACTTTAGATGCAGTGCTAGAGTACACCACTGCAGAAGCGGAACCATCAGGCATCTGCTTCCGGGAAGCCGCTCCTATTTAAGGCCCTTGCTGATAGGAGATGATGAGCACCAGCTGGATCCCATCAGCCTGCCACCCTGAAAATGTAGAGAAAACACTCCCCTGCAGAACCCAACACAAAAAGACACTTCAAAAGGTACTGCAGACACTATAATCTATAGAGCAACTACCAACACTTTAAAAGACTTCATTCTCCTCTACTCAACAAGTCTGGTCAGAAATAATTTAATCTCAAGAGACATTTTTAACCTTTCCGGTGAGATTTAAGTTACACCTGACAAAAAGAAGATGAGAGCTCTTATTTGATGTTTATTTTTTTTTTAAATGAAAAAGATGTAAAACATCTAAGAGTTTACTAACAGAAATATAATATCTATGATCATTGTCAAGAGTTGTTTTGCACACTGAATCATTCTGCGGGTTAAAATCAGATTCACACCTAATGTTTTGATATAAACATTAACTGTTAAATCTTGCAATGAATAATTATGCCTTATTCTTGTTAAATAAGAGAGCCCATATAAAAACAAAGACACCAAAATAACCTGCAAGATCATAAGCGTTGAGAAAGTGGATTTATTGTTTTTGGCCCAGACTGAGTTAGATAATAAACATGAGCTGCTCAGCTGAAGCGACGCAGAACAGAAAGTCTTGGGAGATGTAAGGTCAAAGGTCAAAAGTTGGTTCATGTTACAAGGTCCCCCTGGATTTAACTGGCTTCAAATAAAATAGACAGAATCTATATGACGCTTTTCTAGTGATGCCGCCCACTCAGGCTGCTTCCCACTGGAGCCACATTCGCCCAGTCACACTCACAGTGATACACCAGTACCCACACACAGCGACGTGGAGCAGGAGGAAGCTGAAACTGAACACACAACTTT
The DNA here is from genome assembly GCF_000485575.1 of Poecilia formosa. Lineage (NCBI taxonomy): Eukaryota > Metazoa > Chordata > Actinopteri > Cyprinodontiformes > Poeciliidae > Poecilia > Poecilia formosa. The sequence goes on along the minus strand of NW_006800046.1, from coordinate 198,254 downwards.
GAGATTGCAAGACAACGTTTCTATGAACTACAGTCACCTGCAAGTCAAATTTAGCAGGATGTTCCATTGTATATAATTCTACAAAATACAAATTAGTCCAAAGTCGTCCAGGAGATCTGCTGGGACTCTTTACAGAAGATAAATCCCCGTCCCGAGGAGGCAGCAAAAACAAAAACTGTCTGATCAAAACCAGAATCAAGAAAGACAGATGTTTGCCTCAAACGGCTTGCCATGGCAGAGAAAATCAGACAGAAGCAGAAATACGTGTTTAACCCTCTAAGTCCTCAATTTAAATCTCCGCCTGGATATTTTTGGTTATTTTAATTGTGCACAGTTCTTTAAATGTAATGTGAGCAAATATATATTTGCCCATTTATCCATAACAACTGGAACTTTCAATATCTAGCAAGTTATTTTCACAATTTACCGCCTATTAAAAGAGTGACCATCAGATAAATTTCACTTCCTGCTGCGGCGGAGATGAAATTACCATAATAACCCGACATTGGCTGGAAAGTGCAACTTCTCCCTTTTCAGACACCGTTTGAATTTTTCAGACAGCGCAAAGTGTGGTGGAATTACGGTACTGCAAATTTGTCTGGCCCATCAAGGGTTGAGGAACTATTGTCCTAAAAGAAGCTCACTTCCTCTAGTGAGGACTAGTAAACTACAAAGTCCGGATCGGACTCCGCCCAGCTCTTTATACCAACAGAACCAAGTAACTACAGAACAATCATATGAAGGGATAAACAATTAGTGAACGCCAGCCAGGATCAATTTTCCTCTTAAATAGCAAATTGTACAAAACTTCAAAGATTTTAGTTCCTTGTTGGCGTTTCTGTTATATTACAGAAAACTGTTTGCATTACAGTCAAATTGACTTTAAATGGGACTTTGATATCTGCTGGGGTCACCGCAGGAAAATAGTCCTTGACATCAAACAATCTTCTTTTGTTTTTTATACCATTTTCCTCAGACCAGTCCCCACCTCAGGCGTACGTCTGCCTCCCGAGCCGCTCACTCTGCAGCTTCTCGACTTTTTCAGCACTTTCAGATGATGCTGTTGTTGGAGCCATTTATTTTAAGTAGCCATTACAGGCAATTCAAATCATCTAATTAACGATCTAGAAGTAATTTTAGGGACTATTGCTCTGTTAATAAGTAAGCTGGTTCCGTACCGAAGCCTTTGATGCCATGAGAACGAGGCTCCGTTTTTTATTTATTTTTTTACAGGCCCGGTTTGAAGAATAAACAGTGATGTTCTCCTAGACACACAGCTCCTCTGTGTTTGTGGATTCAGAATCAGGGGTGTTTGAGTTGGACCGGGAGACCTGCAGTGTTAGTCTAGAGGAGGCTCCGTTAATCCCTCTGGCCATGTGGGTGTCTGTTTGGTTTTCCAGTCACTGTTGATTTTGATCTGAAGCAGCTGAGGGTTTTTCTTTCCCCAGTATTGAAGTAACTTCTGAAATTTTTGCTTGGAAACTTCACGTTTTGGACAACTTTTACTTTGATGCTTAAGCCAGTTTTAGAACGTCCTTCTATATCCGTTTGGTAACTTTTTACCCTTGAGATCCAACATTTGGTCTGTAATTTGCCTTAGAGTGAAAAAAATAGTTACTCAAAGGCTAAATTATTTATTTTAAGCAGGTATTTTAATGTGCTATGGAATATATGCACTACCAAAGCTAAATAATAACACTTTACTAATCTACTGAGTATTTATTTCAAGTCTTCAAAGGGTCCAAGTTACCATGAACTTTAATTTGGTTTCCGGGGCTTTTGGAAAATAATCAGACCCACAGCATCACAGGTCTTCCGCCATGTTTAACAGTTAACAGAATGTTTATCTTTTGCTTCCTGTCAAACCAACCAAAAACCTCACAGCTTGTCTCATATGACTGAAGCACCTGGTTCCAGTTACAGTCCAAATTGTTAGCCACACTTTGGAAAAGGCTTAAAGGGGCAGTAGCCCAGGGCCACAACAATTTGGGGGCTCCAAAGATTTTTTTTTTCTTTGATGAATGCATGTTTTACAAAGTGTTTCATTTAGTGATAAAGTTCCTGAAATAAAGTGATAACCATGCATACATACAGGTCCATTTATTGAATGTAAAGGGTCATTTCATAAACTCAATACGGTTTCTTTGCAAAAACTTTCTAGTTTGTCATAAAAATCGATAGGTTTCCTAATAGATTAGCTTCACATTTCATAAAATTTAGTTGAGCTAACAGATCCTGGAACTGTTGCTGGATTTTATTTTGATGTTTGCTGCCTTTCTTGCCCAGGGCCACATCCATGCAAACCGCTGCCGTGTGTCGTGATCTCCGGCAACTTCTCCTCTTCGCTTGTTGTATAACAGCATCAATTTTCACGTCGGGGGACATGAGCTTGTCTGTTCCCGGGCTGCAGCCTGAATAAAACAGAGTCTCATTTTATATAAGTAGGTACACCAAGTGAACGTCTTTTTCTGTGGATCCCACCACAAACCAGTAAAAAAAAAAAAAGAAGAAAAACGTCCACAGCTGCTTATCGCTCAGCGTGACTTTACTTCCAGAGTAACTACCAAACTTCCCTCAAAAAAACCCCCCCAATGATTTAGCAGGCAAGCTTATTGTGAAAATTAGCGTTTGACTGGAACGGCGCGTCCTCCTGAGTGTTCATCCGTATCCGTGCAGTCAGCTGCTATGTTAACTCTGCGCAGATATTTAGCATCCAATTAAGTTGATGAGTGCTCATTAAGGGCAGCCACGTTTCTTAACTTGAGGCAATTAAAAAGCTTTTTGAGGGAAGGACAAGCTTAAGTCAAAAATAAGTAAAAGCTTTGGTGAGGAGAACCTGGTCTTCAGGTGGCTGTGCAGCGATTAAAATCGTCATTTCTTAGTCCTGACTTGGTGCCTGTGCAGCAATGGAAAGCAGCAATTATGGTGGAAAATCGTTTTGAGTTTCTCTCTACCAACATCTAACTGGCTTTCCTCCAGAATGGTTGTGTTTTTAGCCCTGGGATCTTCCTTTATAAGCTTTTAAAAGATTTTCTGTCCTCATTGAATGAAGCATCCCCACACCATGATGCTACCACCACCATGCTTCACTGTTGGAATTCGTTACCCAAAAATATGTGCAAGAAAGCCGGTTAGATGCGGGTAGAGACAGTTATTTTGCTAAAGTTTAGTTTTGATCTCAGCTGATGAGGAAACTTTCTCCAACTTAAGAGTTTAGATCGCGCCTAAAGTAATCCTAAAAGACCCGGCCCGATCCGACTAGTTAACTTTAATTACAGTCAGCCTGAAGTAAACCTGACATATTAAGATTTTACTGCTTTTGTTTTTAGACCACCATTTAAGTAAGCAGTGTAACTTCTCCCGTTTTTGCTTTTGTTCAACGTCTTCCAGCTCCATTTTGTCGTTTGTTGTTTGAGTCAGGTGCAAATCATCCGGGATGTGATTCACAGGATCCGATCCGCCGCTGCTCAAATGGAGATGCGTTCGAGAGCGCTGTGCTTGTTACGGCCTGATTAACTTTCTGTTGAGTAAATGCTTTGAATATTTCCTCAACAGGTTAAACTACCTGCTCCTGCTGATGATAAGTAATTAACACGACTTTGCATCATGCCTTCGTTTGGTTTTCTCTGTTCTCTATGTATTGAAGGATTGAACTCAACAATCACAGAAAACAAATACTTCGAGTCGGGCCAATAAATCCAAACTCAACTCCAATTGTGATCATCTTCCCTGTGCACAAGGAAGAAAAGCAACCCCGCACCATGACACTGCCACCGCCATGTTTCACAGTGGAAGTTCTGTTTTTGTACTGCGTCAGCTTGCCAAACTTCTGTTTTGGTCATTTGTTTGCTGTGTGCACTTAACTCTGCCCAGCTACTCTGTGCCTGGTGAGAAAAGCCTTGTGTTGAGAAAGAGAGCCTGGTTATTGTTAAACTGCTCATGGCTCTGCACTGAATTATTAATGACACTGTGGCATGTCGCTGCGGAGGAAGAGTGCATATAGGTTACTCCCACTGAGAAAACAGAGGCATCACAGAATGAAAAGATATCCGTTATGACGCTGTATCTCTCCCATAACAACCAAGAGTTGCATCATCTCATAATCTTTTTCCCAAAAGAAAAAAAAAAAAAAAAGAAGAAGAAAAAGCAATACGAGTTTCTTTATCTAACCCTTATGTTGAAATCAGACTGTGGGCAATTAATTGGTGGAAAAGGGAAATAAACCTGTCAAATCTGACACCTGGTGATCCTTGCCGCTATGCTTAACATCAAAGCGGTGCTTCAGGTCCAGATGGGGTGTACGTCTTGCCTTTTTCTTGCTGAACGTCCATTTGAGGCGTCAGAGGAGGTTCAAATGTGTTGTTTCCACACTACAACACACAAACAGCTATTAACTTAGTCCATCCGGTCAGTAGTGTAGTTTTTAAGAGTTTCCTGATCTCTCAGATTTTCCTCTGGGATTTGCTTCGCATTGACGAAAGCAGAGCTTAATAGCCTCGGTTCACGACTTGTCGGCCAGCGAAGCTCTACGGCGTCTCAATCATGTCATAAACGTTTTGCAATTTTACCTTTCTCCCACCGTGATCCATTACCAGTTCTCTGATTACTCAGTAGTGCTTACTGAGCATCACACATTAGAGAAATCTCTTACACAGAACCACAAAATAAAATTAAAAAAAATATATACATATATTGTTTTCTTTCAGCTCAAGGCAAAAATGAGGCAGAACTCACAGGTGGCGTTTGCAGCTGCGGTGTCTGTCTTCTCGTCACGAATCCTGATGGATAACAGGCTGAAATGCACATTTACTGTTGCCATCAAAAAAAAAGTCCCTCTGCTCATACAGATGCATCAACCTGAAGTTGTTTTACAGGAAAAGATAATTTAGGCCTGCAGTTGTGGAGTACTGATGCAGTGAATACACTCATCCAAATCTTAATGTAAAAAAAACATAGGATACAAATTTGTAGCAGTTTTCTAAGGAACTGAAAGAAGTCATGAATTAATGTCTAGTTCAAATGGAAAGATTTTTTTAGTGATTTTTGTTCCAATTTCCAACAATTTTAAGGTCCCCCCGGGATGACTCGTGAGATAATCTTCAGAGATATTCCTGCCAGAGCTCTGATCTGGTCACTGCGATCTAAAATCAGGAATGTTCAACATGTTAGATTGTCTTGGCCCAATATTGCAGCGTTTGGCATGTTCTGCAACGACAGACAAAGGCGGCCAGTCAGAAACAGAGGTGATGGAAATATGGAGGGAAATCCAAAATTCACAGAAGACTAAACAACGGCCGTGGCGCATCACAAAGTCTGGTGGATTAAATATCGTCCACAAACTTTCATCATTGCTTCCTCCTTGTCGGCCATATTTGTTTACCCTGATCTCCTGTTCAGGGTAAAGATTTCCAGTCTGACATTTAAATAGGTGGAATCGGTTTGTGAACAACCAAACCTGTTACAGCCAAAAAATTTTAATCGTCATGTGTGCTGCGTCTCAGATTTTGAAAGCCGGCTGACAATTTTTAAATCTTACCGTGTGAACCGGGCTCAAGTTTCCCAAATGAGAACCTAGACAAAGACCAGAACTTCAGGAACAGAATCAGATGAGTCTAAAGCTGAATTATTTGGAAACGAGAAGAGAAAACACATCTTGCATTAAGTCAAAGGACCAACCGCATCCAAGCTGTTACTAGTACATGTGGACGTGCCTTGGTGTCGTGATTCTTTGATCCAGGAAGACGTGGGCAGCCCACAGAATCACAGAGTTGACCACGAATGGGACAATGGTACATAAAGAAAATGTGAGGCCGTGTGAGAAGAATGTGATCCGAAGCAGAACTGGACCCTGCGGCGTGACAGTGACCCAAAACACAACAGTAAATCCACTGAGGAGTAGCTGACAACTAAGAAATGAAAAGTGCTACGTCGGACTCAAAGCCCGGATCTTGATCTCACTGAGATGCTGTGGGGCGACTTCAAACGGGACGTAGATCCAAGAAAACCCTCAAACGCATCACAGCTGAAAGTGGGGCAGTGGTGACAGAGAACAAGGAACAGCAGATAAATTCATTGGAGTTATAAGTCTGAGTGTCCCAAACTCTGTTGGGAAATGATGGGACTATGATTTATTTATTCAGCCTTTGGCCTGTCAACACCAGCACATTTTTGTAAACAATTAAGAAAAAATGTGCATCATACTTTCATTTATATCAACTTGATGTTGATGTAAATCTAAATATGTAAGATTATATCATAAAACATAAGTTAAAAGACATTAGCCTGCCAATGTCTGTTAGCGAGCTAATGGGGAAAAAATGTAAAACTTTTCCCATTTCCAGAACCAAAACAAAGACTGAATTCTCACTGACCTGCATGTGACACTGGAACACGTTTACTTATTTCCTCACGCTTGAGTTCTCCAATGTGGGTTTTATCATATCTTTGCTCCTCGGGTGTTTGCTCAGTGACCTAAGCTGAAATCTGTTGGATAAAATAACCGATCAATCGTCAGTCAGTTTCAGAACATCTCTCCATGCTTGTGGATGTGTTGGACATCCTGTTACACACACTAAAACGGGTTTTTATTTTTTTTCTTTTGCATGCAACACAGGAAGGAGTTTGGCAATAAAAAGCTGGGAATTAATGCGCCTGATATAAATCTGTATTGATCTCTGCAGATGTAAGTATCAAACAGCGTCAGAAAATAACCCAACACTTGTTTCTACTGATGACATCATCTTTTCATCTGCTCAGGAAAGCACATGAATTATGCAGCAGTATTGCGACCATCCATAAGCCAGGTTATCACCACTGAAAGTCTCAGTATGTAGGAAAATGAGGTAGCAAAGTTGTGGCGATGGGGAAAAAACGTTAAATTAATATTTAATCATCCAAACACAGGTGCACACCTTCTAGAAAGTTCTCTCATGCTTCCTGTTTACCCCAGCAGGAAGCCCTCCTACCTGGATTCACCTCACAAAACAGACCAGCACTTCCTGGACTCATTCCTCCACATCAACTTGTGTCTTGGTAATGGGAGGAATTTCACAATGTTTTCCAGTCAAGCTACATTAGTCGCCTCTCCTCGTCCTCACAGCGGCCCTCCGGCCAGACTTAAAGAAACACCCTGGACCAGAAACTTTGGGTTTAGGAAACTTGTTCAACTTTCTTTCTGGTCTCCTGGGTTTCTACCATGACGCACATCCGTCAGACATGTGTCTCAAAATATGACAAATTCTCTTTACACATGATCAGATTCTACTTCCATTTAATTTATTTGCTCTTTTTAATTATTACTTTTCCATATAGAGCTGCTTTATTATTTTTACTAACCATTATTCCACCAGGAAAATCTCATTGAGATTACAAGAGAATCCTGGATAAGACTAGTAGAAACACACAGCGGTTACAGAATATTCACAGCAAAAGTGAAAAAGCTAATGGCGTCATAAATAAATTAACAGATTCTACAGTTAAAACATTTACAAATAGATGATTCCTTCTCAAAATCAGTAAGAACAGCTCTTAAAATATTTAGCTACAACAGCACCTTTAGGTTTATGTATTTCTGTAACTGGTTCCAAGAAGATGGAGCAGAAAACTAAAAAGACCAGTGGAGGTGGCATTGGGCGTCTGCTAGCTTCAGCAAGTCACATTTAAGACATTATTAGACCTTTTTTAATGCCACCATGAATGAAATTTAAGATTTAAAAAACTATAAACGTAGAGGATGGTTGTGGGAACTTGCTGTATTACAAGCAAGCATAGCAAAAAAAAAAAAGCTAGCTAGTCCTGCTAGCTAGCAGTTTATGCTAGTTGCCAGTGGACTCAACCAACTCAAGTCACAGAACGAGTCAATGAAGATATTTGTGTGTGACTGAAACTTTTGCCTGACAGGAAAGTCCTACAAGTAAAAAAACTTATATTTTATAAAAACAAATTTAAGACACAACTAGGTACTGTCTGACTAGTTCACTATGCTTTTTACATGCAGAAGAAAAACGTTTCTTTTTCCAGGAATGAAATGTTTGGAGGCAAGTTGTTATTCCCATTTGTTAAATTATATCTGAAGAACCACAAAGACCCTGAGGAGCTCTTACCTGATACGATGCTTTGGTAAAAACTGTAAACTGTAAAAACTGCAAAATGTTGCGGCGCAGCAAAGGTAAAAAATATCTTGAATATGAGCACAGGTCTGATGGGATTACATCACTCCATATTCAGAGTTCATATTTGTTCATCAGAAAAATAATGTTTAAAGTACATATAAAGCAACTTTAAACATTGTTGTTTCATATGCAAGTCTGAAGTTGGCAACAGCTTGTGCCTCACAGGACTTTAATCAAGTCATCACTGTTGATCAGAAAACCTTCAAATAATAAATAACTGCTGCGTTATCATTTATATCAGTTATAAAGCAGCTAACTAGCAACTGGTCTGCTAGCTAGTCCTTTCTGTTCCCAGTTAGCACTTTTAACCCATTATGAAAACACCAATTCATCTTATTGAATCTTAAACTTGGTTGTGCAACATCCAGAAAGCCCAACAATTTCAGAAACAGCTGAAATTGTTCTCAGGTTTTCACTGGAGTGAAAAGTATTAATGCAGCATCCTGCAGCCAGCGGATGCTGCGTTGTGTCACAGATGCTCTGTGTCATGCTGCTTTCCCTGTCAGCCCAGATGAATTTGAATGAATGACAGACATGGAGTCGATAGGCAGAGGATTCTAACAAGTTTTCGCCTGTCTCACACCCCATGTTACACAAGAAATTAGTGTCATTTAACTCAACTCGCCATACCATGCAAATGCTCTTCCTCCTCTCATTTCATATTGCTTTCTTGGCTTGTCACCCATTTCTAAAGACTTGTTGAACGCCCGAGACATCGGAGGATTTAATGATCTACAAACACACAGTCCTCCCTCTCGTCCTCGCTCCCTCCCTCCCACATGATGTATAATTTATTAGACGCTAAGTGGAGTTTGGCAGCGACAGCTCTGTGAAAGTTCAGAGCAGCTATGTGACACGAATTTGGCAATTATCCAAAGAAATGTGTCCAGGCAGATTCCAAAGGGAGGTGTGTGGGTGTGTGTGTGTGTGTGTGTGTGTGCGCGCGCGTCGGGGGGTTGGTTGGTTCAAGTAATATCCACAGAGGGAAGGTGAGTTGTGGTGAGGTGCTAAACGGTGGTGCTGAGGAAGTCAGAATTGGAAACCATCAATTAGCACATCAAGCCGTCACCGAGTTACTTCGTCAAAGATAAAGTTCGGTGCTTGTTTATCATCCTTCGCTCCATTTGAGGGTTTTCCACAAGCTCCCAGTGGATATAAGGTACGAAATCCACAGAAGTGTTTAATTCAAATTGTAAGATCCCATCACACTATTGTAAATGTGTCTTTCATGTCAATGTTGCAAAAAAGACAGTACAGCCAAGAAGAATAGCACTCCACTATCATCTTATTGGGACAAACATAATTTAATAACCACTTCATGCCATGTTCACATGTGGATGACTGCTACAAAAATGCTTCATTACCACAGTAGCTTTGATTAAAAAAAAGCCCCTTGTTCTACACTTTGCTTGGTAAAGAAGGTCTGAACACTCGACTGTTGAGAAGTGATTGCTTCCTGAAAGCATGAACTTAGTCGCAGTTGGATCTAATTTTACCCAAAAGCTAACATTTGGCTGTGACGTATGAAATGCTCTAGCATGGTCATGAAGGAAGCAACACTAGTAAGCTTACTGTTGCCATAAACAACCGGTGGGGTGCATAGCCTTGTCATCTTAGCCAGTAATAAAATGTCTCAAGCAATCTGTTTTTAATTGCTAAATATTTAGAGGACCGAATGGTTTTGTTCACTTTTTCGGCCGCTGTTGCCAAACCACAAACCATAAACCATACTACAGTTCAAAACTGCAGAGGAAACTCAATGCCATCGTTCACAACTCTTCCTTCTGTTCGCTGATTGATGAAATGCATCCTGAGAAATCGAGCTCAATGGGATAAATTTCAGACGGAGCACTGAAGGGAGATGAGAATCAGGCGAGGTGTAGCAAAGCAATGGCCAGGCTATCACAACGACCCAACGAAAACATTGTGTAATCTTTTGCTATGCTGTGAAGATTCACTCAACTCAGCATGCCAGATGCTTGAAACTGAAAATGAAAGGGATGTTTGTTCAACTTTCTGATAACTTGAGGGTATTACCAGACAATACTGGAATTTTGAAGAGAAAAAAAGGGGATTTGATCTAGCATAACACTATGAAGTTTAAAATTATTTATTTCAAAAGTTTTTTCAGTCTCAAATCGTTTTTCAGTTTTACACTTTGCTCAGTTTCAAAAAGAATTTAAGCAAACTATATGGCCCTAATTTAGCTCCATACACATGATATAATCCCCTTCTTTTGTTTTTGTTTGGACTCATGTTTTTTATTATAAATGTTATGAAATAGCAGCTTTAGCGTATCAAATCGTTATTTGATCAGTCTTAAATGGACTTCAGGAGAATAAAAACACGACAGGGAGAAAAAGAGGCTGAGCAGATATATTCACCTACAAAAATAGCGCTGACAGACAGAACCAATTCATTATTACCCCCAAAGGTGTCCAATCGAGTCAGGCAGGGTGAGTATGAGCTACACGGCATGGAGGTGAGCAATGACTGACAGATTAAAAAGCTCAAGAGAGATATTAGCTCAAGAAGGAGGGAAAAAAAACCTGAGTAGAACTATGAGCAATTTGCTTCAAGCCGTGAGTTGTGCATTTGGTGTCAGTGATAAAATCTGAACATACTGCGTGTTAAATCTTGTTATTGTTACATCTTCCTTCTGCTGTAAGAGAAAATACAAGAAGAAAAACATGCATTATGTAATCCAGATTTTTCCACCTGATGCCGACCCGATTAAATAAAGAATATTCCACACTGCGTCCCAGTTACTTCTCTAGAAATCAATGCTGCGCGAAAACACAAACTAGATTTCATCAGTGATAGTTGATAGTTAGCTTTGTTATGTGCAGCTATAACTTACAGAAGAAGTTGCTCTGCTGCTTCACAAACTCAGCAACTTTACTCTGAATGTCTTAACATGTAACGGCAATGTTTCAGCTGCTTTCTGAGCCGGCGTGCAGACAGGCTCAGACACGACAGACAGGGGGCGCTGTGACCCAATCTGTTTTCACTCAGAGCATTATTGTAAATCAAGGGCAGAAAAAAAAAAATACTGCGATTGAAAACTATGACAAGTGTTTTTGTTTTTAATGGTTCCACAAATTGAAGCTGTGGTTCCAGTACTAGAGTTGAATGATGGACACAGATTCTGATCATTTCTATATCCTTTGTAATATCTGGTACGAAAAGAAGCATTATTTTTTCCTAATTCACACAGTTATGTGGACCATTATAAAAAAGAATCGCATGACCAGATCAGACTTTTTATTAATAGTCATCCTCAAAAACAAATCTGGATAATTGCTGTTATTTAGCACCAATTAAACATGTATGATGCCATCATATAAACTTGGCTGGTAACAAATGACTTCCTTAAAATTACAAGATAAATTTTAAAATCAATTAGCTTTAATTGTAAAAGCTTTATCTTCTTGTCTTTTTTTAAATCCCTAATTAAAAAAAATAATTACAAGACTTGCAGCTGTGCTTTTCAAAAGTGTCCTTGAGGCTTAAAAAGTACCTAGCATGTTGTTTATATTGTATTCACTGTGAAGGGCCAAAGAGATGAGACGTGGTCAGGAGACGCATTCCTGTAAGCTTTCAAGATGAAAACAGTTTGGTGTAATGAAATTTGAAGCACAGAGCAGAGTCGATTTGCCAAAATACAATAAAGATAAGTTGATAGAAACTATATTAGAGGAAACTGCATACGATCTGGTGGCAGGTTACAGGTAACATCAGAATACAGACGAGACGTTTAAATTAAACCATAATAAGCTCCACGTGAGACAATATTACAGCTGTTCATCAAGAATAATCCTTTTTTTTTTCCAGCAGGTTCATATTACAATATCGCTCAGCTGTGTCTTTTCCTGAGTTACGCACATTAATTTTTGAGCTGTGAGCAGATTTTAAATCTCTCTCGGAAAATCATTAAAGAAAAAGATTTCTTTGTCACACGTATGTAAACGTGAACATTACATCTGGACCGTTCAGGCAGATTTCACACGGATGGTAGAATAATTTGACATTCTGTCATTTCTGCATTAACGCGGCTCTACTGAAGAGTTGGATCCCAACGAGTCTGAAAAAGTGAGGAATTTGACTGAAGCAACTTCCTGGATACAACAGTAAAAAAAATTATATGTAGAGCTTAAAGTCATCTCAGAAAGTCAAATTCATCTATTATATGGACAGACTCATCACACATATGGCGTAAAAAGGCAGATTTTATATCTTTTTACATTGTATCTATACTTCATTTCCCTCCACTTTGCAGCCCTCATATTTAAAATGTTTCCACAGTAGGAATAGATGCCATAAATTCATAGTCAGGTTTTCTTTTGATGTTTTTGAATTTAAATCCAGATTAAAAACCCGTTTGATTAAAGTAGCCTTTAGTTAATACTGATACACTGATTAATTGTACTTTTTACTGAAATATTTTATAATGATTACTCTTGAACATTTAGTTTATATTCTTCACTAAACCCAGAGCAGGAATTATTACAAACTTAGAATAAAAAAGAAACTCCTATTAGTTTATCTAGAGAAAATACTCATTTTAAGAATTCAGAGAAACCCCTACTAGCTTATAAATTACAGACTATTATTCTTATTAAACATGGGGAACCAATATGTAGCTCTATACTTTTACATTTTTGTCTTTTGTTTTTGTGTTTTTGTTTGTTTTTCCTTCTAATTCACGTAAAGCACTTTGAACTGCCTTCTTGCTGAAATAATCCCACAAATAATCTTAACCAGACTCAATCTTAATCTGGAAATTTGAGTTCGAAAAAATAAATAAACTACGTAATACACAATAAGAAGGTTTCGGAACGCTGCAAGTAATTTTAAACGATGCCAACCAGAACAGGAAAGAAAGGATTAGTCACATCCCTGGCAGCCATGGAGAGATGCAGTCAGCTGTGTGGACAAACATACCATGAGAGTATGTCTCTCACACACACACACACACACACACACACACATACTTGTATTAGGTGAAACGTGAGGACCATTTTTAGCGAGTGACTAGGTGGTTACGCGTGGGGACTCAACTTTCTAAATGAGCTAAAGACTCCATTTTAGGTTTGGATTTTTTTTAGGAATTTTGGAACATGAAATATCATCTTTAACANCTGCATATGGATGTACGTCGCTCCAGGCCCAACCGAAGCACAGGAAGCATTCCTGTGTGCCTGTGAATCATAATGAACATGTCGTATTTGGCGTGCGCTGTCTGGGTGAGCAGATGGTCCCTCTTCCCCTCATCTCCAGTACACCTGGACCCCGTTCACCAATCAGCACTTGACAAAGTCTGGTCCCTCTCTCTTTCCATGTCTCTTTCTCCTCCTCCTCTTCGTTTTTCTTTTTTTTGTTGTTGTTGTTGTTATTGAAAATAACATGCAATGTACTCACTTGCTGAGGTATGGCCTGATTAGTTTGGTCTGAAAACATGAGACCAGCTGCGCAATTACTTCCCAATTTCCACCGCGTTTCATGTTATTTCCGTCTCAAGTGGGGATGTTGTTCTTGGTAACGAGGGCTTTTTTTTTTTTTTGTCAGAGATAAATACCGAGCAGAAAAAGAAAAAAAAAAAGAGAAACCAGACAAGCTTAACATACAGCTAACCTCTAAAGTATTCATACCCCCTCCAGCCTCAGGGTACTACATGGAAGCAGTCCATCACAGGGCAACACAAGCCGCATTTTCAATTACCGTAAAATTGAGCAATTTGACGTTTGAAAATAAATTTGCTCAATGGAAACACACCAAATTTGGTTTATTTTGCAATACTGCAATGGAAACACTTTTTTTTTTTAATCGCACAAGTCACAAGATCAACAACCAGATGCTACTGCTGGCGCAAACCACGAAGAAGACAACAACAGGAAGTAGTCAGAGGATCCTGGCGTGGCAAGTTGTTAATGACTTATCGTGCTAAACTTATTTAAGTGTTTTTAATTGCATTTCTGTTTTAACGGAAACACCTAAATTGTAAAATTATTTTTTTTTTCAACATTAGCAGAATATTGACAAAGTTTGGTGCATATTTGTGATGGAAACGCAGCTATAGAGTCAAACAGATCAGTCAGAACAAGCCATAATTCATCCATTCACTTCAATTCATGTTTATTTCACCAAGTACAGTAAACGATGTCACATGGTAAAAACAAAGCAACCATTGTTTTGAACAATTTTTTTTCTAGTCACAGGATAATTTGCAAACACGGTCCTTGGTTGGACCATTTTTAGAAGACACCAAACATCTAAAAGAGCCCTCAAAGAGTTTGAGAGATTTACATCAAAGTTATAAATGTCTTAGAATGGTCCAGTCAAAGTCCAGACCTAAATCTACTTGAGAATATGTAGTAGAAGGTAAATATGCATTTGCACAGATCCTCTCTATGAAACATTCTGAGCTCCAGCTACTTTTCAATGAAAAATATGAACACGGTTGATCACTTCTTGTGTTACAGGATTGATAACTAACTCACATCCGTTTGTGCAATAAAAATTTTAAATGGCACGACTTCTCAGGGATATCGGATCAAGTAAAACCAGCACATCTCAGAATATTCCAAGATGTCACCCACTAGCTGTTTATTTTTATGTTTGTTTCAGAAACTCTTCCAGAGCTTCTGTTTCTTTATTCCTGCACACAGGACACTGAGGGACGCTAAGTGAGACATAAACTTGTGCAAAGTCACCATTATCCACACAACCATCAATCCATTAGTCAGCTTTGTGGCACACTGGCTGCCAGAAAGAAATAAAAAACATGAAGAGAAAAGCAACCTGAATCTACAGAGAATCCCGCAGAGATGAAGCTGAACGCGAGAGGCAGCACTAAAGCTCGACAGACGATCACAGAGGAGCCAAGCCGCCCATCTCTCAGATGGCTCTATCTCAAGCAATCAGGGGGGTGTATGCTTCAAATTGCATGGAGAACTAATGGTGTTTCTGTAGCTGTTAGAAAATCTCTTTAAAAGTCATTATGGCCAAGTCTGTGAGAGAGCGAACAGCAATTAGATTTGGTCAAACTCTGGTCAACTGAGAACAGAAGTGCTGTCTTCCATCTCTGTTTTGTTCCTGAGCTTAAGGAAAGTCTTGTTTTGATTCGTTTTCACGTGATCGCACAGGTTTTCTCGAGGATCTCTTAGTAATCTTCAGATTTATGGATCGTTTGTTTCAGGTAGTATCACACCAAGAGATCCTAAACCAAGAATAAGCCAGGAGACGTAATGAAGGCTTAGGTTTTACCTTGGCATAACGGAGGTAAATTCATCTCTGAAGATAAAACTTGTAAGAAAAAACTAAAGTTTTGAGCTATTGGAAATGTTAAGTACAACTCCCTCATGAATTGAGAAAGATATTAACAGGCAGGTGCCTCAAAGTTATAAACTGATCATCAACATGTTTCTCTGCCTCTATAATAGTATGAGTTTTAGCAGCTTCAAAGATGGACGGCCTCAGCAGTGACCACAAAGAAGAACCTGTTGATGCATCAGACAAACCGGTCACTCTGCAGCCAGTGAGTTACCTACCGCCACCGAGTCCTGGAGTGTTGGATGAGACTCCAGAAAGCTGAAGCTTGGCTAAAGCTGGTTGTCCACAGGAGAACGATCAACCGTAGAGCTGGAAATCTGAAATAAACTGAATGAAAAGGATAATAATGAATGTACAGCAATGATCCAATCACAAACTCTGCTTCAGCTACAAATGTGCACAAAACTTTAAGTCAATATTTCGATAATCTCAAAAAAACACGATTTCACAATTGGAGTATGTCTATTATAGAAGAACAAACGTGAAATATGTTTGTTTGCGCGATAATTCATTAAAAAGCACGCTGTGCCATCATCCTCTAATCTACTTCCTGTCTTCTTCTTCATGGTTTCCGTCAGTGGCAACATCCAGTTGTTGGTCATGTGACACGTGTGATGCGGGAAAAAGTGTTTCTATTACAGTTTTGCCAAATAAGCCAAATTCAGTATGGCTGGAATAAAAACCAACCTCATCCTAGCGGCAAAACTTTTTACAGAAAAACGAGATTTTTCAAAGTTGCACTGTTTACATTAAGCCACTTTATTTTTTAAATGTCAAATTACGCAATCATACGGCCAATGAAAACAGAGCTGCTGACATACAAGATTGCTTGGCTGCAAACCTGCGTTTAATCTGAAAATCATTTTCATTTAGATTTATGAGTTTCTTGAGCTTTCTACATTCAAGCATCAATGTTTTAATGCTTACTGAAAGCCTAAACACATTTCTACACTCACAGTGTCTTTTCCTGTCGTTTTATAGTTTTTCGTTTCAGGAGATAAAAGAGTTCTTGGATTCTGGTAAGGTGAAAGTAGTGTCTGAAACCGAGTTACCAGAAGTAACTTTGACAGATTTGCGAATTTGAGAGATTTTAGGTTGTATGTACCAGTGAAGAACTCCCTCCATTGACGTCCCTCCATTGACGTCTGCCCTCACACCTTTCAGAATGACCCCAGAGGCAGGGATCACTTTTCTTTTCTTCCAGCCTGAGCCCAGAAAACCATCGCCAATCTAGTGGGGCCATTTCTTGCTCAGACTATTAGAGGTGGTTAGCAGTTGTGCTCGGAAGTAAAAATCCGGGAAATTCTGAGCATAAAAAACAAAACGAATCCCTACAGAGCAGTGCTAAAGCTGTGGGTATCTTAACCCTTGTGTGTGCGAGGACTGAGGCAAACGTAGAGGACTATGGCAAATGATACAAGTTTTACGTGTGTGGGGTCGGTTGGATTCCATTTCTACATACAAGGGTTAAGGCTCTCAATCTTTAGAGTTCAGGTGAAGACAAACAGCTACAGCTTGATAACAACTGTTTGTGTTCTGGACACAAATCTAAGAATCCCAGAGGTTGAAGTGAGAGAGGACTCTCTTTTTCTGAGCTGATGCAGGTGGAAACTGACACATGAATACTGATCATTCAGAACCATCTTGGGTCATCTCTGTTTTTCCTATAAATTACAGAGACATTCGTGTCTGGTGTTCGAGGCTCAAGATGCAGCTACTGTTCATCACCACTTCCTCCATAAAACGACCCGGTGGTTCAACATATCAAATTCCCGACTCCAATCATACCTGGTCACTAATCTTCACCATCATCCACAAGGCATAAACGTGTTGCCACCTACAGGCGTTGAGAATGACATCTTGTTTGTTCTGTTGGATCTGATGGCTGTGTTTGACTCTGTGGATCATGTCTGGGAATCATTGGATATTTTCTCCACCAGGAGTTTCAGCGTGAAGCTGGGGGTCCGATTTATCCTCTGTGGCCTCTTTGCCATAGGGTGTACCACAGGGCTGTACTCCGGGTCCAATGCATTTCACTGTATTTCCATTGGGAGTGATGTTACGAAAACGTTCAATCTCAATTCATTTATATGCTAAAGATAGTTTTTTTTTGTTGTTGTTTTTTTACATTTAAGCATTCTGATGTCATGGATGGCTATAGTTTTTTATTTTAGCAAATGTAAAACAGAAACAGTTTGGTTTGTTGCTAATCATTCCTCTTGCACCTCTTGTGTTGATTGTGCGGCCTTGACCTTTCACCTCAGTAGTTGAAATTGCCTTTGGCTTTAATAGTGACGTAAAAGGGGAGGTGAAAACCTCGTTCTGTTATTTCAGAAAATCAGTTTTATTAATTGGTTTTTGGTTGACTGACAATGTGTTATATATTGTTCTTGCTAGAAGTAAAGTACTTGAAAGATTGCAATTCAGTTTTCACATTTCATAAAAATATTTGATTGTCAAAATGAATGAAACGCTTGGATTTGAGACGTGTAATAAAATACAGTGTGTGTTATTAATTCATGGAGAATATTCTGGAAATGCTCTTAGTAATTATATTAATGAAGCACTGGGGTCCCACTGAAGGATTTGCAAAGCTAACTCCGAGGTGTTTTGGTAGAAAGACGCGTCATTGATCTGTCATCTTAGTGAACGCGTTTGCTGATTATCAGTCTGAGTAAAACAAGCTAAAGGAAACTGAACTCAATCTGCTGTTGTCTGTCTGAAGGCCTGTTAATTAGAAACGGGGACGATAACATCTCAGAAACGGCTGCCTTCACTCAATCCTGACCCGGTGTAATTACCGAGTCAAGTTAGTTAGTTTACACCAAAAGAAAAACAGAAAATAACTTTTTGTTACATGTGAAATGTGCAAAGGAAATGGTCAACGATTAAGAGACTGCTGTTTATTCTTTAATCTAAATGTAAACAACTACATATCGCTTTTTCTACCAAGTTACAATTACGTTCACATAAAACCCTCAAAAATTCATTTAAATTTGTGGTTAAATGATAGCAATAATTTACTTCATGGTTTTAATTTTTTACACATATTCTGTCACTTTTAGTGGATTAAAATACATTTTTTTTCCAACATCGTCTTTATACATCATGACAATGTGCAGAAGGTTCAGGAAAACTCTCTTCGACCTGAAGAGAGTGAAACAGTTACAACTTCTGAAGGTTATAATAAGCATATCAACGCTTTAGAAAATATACTATCCTGAATCTGGATACTTCTGCTTGTTATTTCACATGTGATAGGATGGAATGTGTTTGCAGCAAAGGAAGGGTTGTCATGTTGATTAATCATCACACTAACGATGCTTATTCTGAGTTGGAATTTCTTTCACGTCACTTTGTCTTTTTTTTAAATTCTTGCCTGAAGACCTTTATGGTGACGCATAAGTAAGGAAATCTCCCAGGTCTTCATTAGAGTTTTTACTCTCAACCTTTGTTGAACATAGAGAGCGAGGACAAAAGAAGAAAAGAGAAAGAAGAGGTACTTTTTAGATGGCCGAGATAAGACAGAAATTAGAAGCGAGAGCACATTTGCACTTCAAATGGGTTTCTTCCACCCATCTTTAACTGGTATATAGAGCAAGAAAGTACGAGAGTTAAATTGTGTTAAAGGGTAGGCACCAATAGTAGAGGGAGCCAGGAACTTATGGGCAAACGTAATGAGATGAAATGTCTAAATGTACATGGAGCCGCAGATGTATAATTATTAGTGCAGCTTGACCTGAGAAGCAAAGAGAGACGGTCACGACAGCAAATGCAGCTGAAAGTGCGAGAAAAAAGGAACGATTTCAAACACATTCACCAGTCAGACATAGAACCTCACGACAAGTGAACGATAAATGGGGCGACTCCGTTTATCTCGTTAGAACACAACGTCCTTTATGGAAAGTCTGCATCAGCATGGGGAAACCGCACTTGTTGGTCACATCCAGCAATGAAGGAAGATAAGAGACTCTCCCACACACAACTCTGTGGATGTGATCAATAGCTGTGTTTCCATTACAAATGTGAGCAAAACCTTATCAATATTCAGCTAATGTCGAAAAAAACAAACACACACGTGAATACGTTTGTTCGCGTTTTAAATAATTAAAAAATAACATGACACAATCATCCTCCTACCACTTCCTGTTGTCGTCTTCGTCTTTTCTGCCAACAGTAACGTCCGATTGTTGATCACGACTCGCGTGATGCGAAAATAAGTGTTTCCGTCGCGGTTCTGCGGAACACACTAATTTTGATACGCCCCCAAAAAACACCTCACCTTAACCCTTGTATATAGAAATGGGGTCCAATCGACCCCACACACGTAAAACTTGTATCACTGCCATAGTCCTCTACGTGTGCTTCAGTACTCGCACGCACAAGGGTTAGGGTTTACGTGTTTGTTTGTTGTTTTTTTAATAATTGCTGTGTTTCCATGAAGTGAATTTATTTTTGTATATTCCAATTTACACAATTATACAGTCAATGGAAAAACAGTTCCTGTTTAGATTCCCTCAGACCTCAGCTTTCTCTACATCAGCTTTTTCTATTTAGTTAATTAGATCCATCTGTTACTCATCTCACTAATCTCTCTCCCCTGTTCTTCATGATTCAGTCAGTCAATATCCTACTGCTGCATTTTCCTTCTGGTGGTTTTAACTTTTTCTTTTGCCTCTTTTAGTAGCTTTCTTTTTGTTTTTATTTAACTTGGTTTGGATCCTTCATGCCTTTTAGTCTTCCTGTATTTAGGTCCTCCGTTCAGCGCACACACACGCACGCACACGATGGATAGGAAATGGAAACGGACAAGGTGGTAGATACATGAGTGCGTACCCACACACACAAACCCACACACTCTCACATGGTAGGTAGGAAATGGAAACTGACAAGCTGGTTGCAAGTTAGGCAGAAAAACTGGACCTTTCTGAAGGCCACATCTAGCTAAATGTTAGCTTACTTAGCTAACTAGTGCCTGATGGAAGTGCTGCCTGGACAATAATAAACAGTTAAAATGTCCAAAACACAGCAGATACATAACTAGTGTATCAATGCTTAGCATCAAAAACACTCCAACATTTTCCACACAAATAACAGAACATTCAGTATTTCGTTTTGAGGCTAAATGTTCATTTTGCGTTTATTAATAAGAAATCATCTGAAAACAGCAGTGGTTAATTAGCTAATTTAAACAATGATACATTGTTTTTATCATAATCTGTCAGAGTTGGTGTGCGAGTTGCTTTTTTATTGACTGAACCGAAACACACCAAATTCTGCAGCACATCTACTTGTTAAGGTTGTCAAAGTCACGCTAGCATAGCTAACCTACTCCCCTCTCCCTTCATATTTTTTGTATTAAAACTTTTTCCTGGCCTTATCTAGTTGTTGAAGTGTTGACAATTAGTAGTTAAGCACTGCATCCCTTTTTATTTTAAGTATCACACGCACATTTAAGATTCAGCGCATTATGTAGACAACTAAAACCGATTGTCATCAGCTACGTGTCCATACTCCATAGCACGATTCCCTGCTTGTTTTCCTTTTCCACTGTTAGTTTTTCTGGTTTAACAGAATGACTAAAACCTGCTGACGAAGGTCTGTCTCTGTCTTGTTCTCTGAGCAGCTCCTTGTCCAAGCCTTTTAAAGATGATTACCAAGAGCGGGATCAGAGAAATAACACAATGTTGTTAACCTTGTGCATTTTTAATGCCCACCTCTTTAATATTTGATGAGCCAAAGAGACTTCACAGATATTGCAGCATCAACTGTCAAATTTGAACTTTAAAAATCTCTAAGCTTTGATGTTTCAATCTAAGATTCAGGAAATTATAATGCATCTTTTTCTTTTTTTTTTCTTCTCTAAAAGAATATAGAATATAGTCGGTAACACTGAGGCGGCTGTGAGATTAAATGACAAAACAGGGTTGGTAATCAAAGCTTGCTGAGGGGGAATCATAAAGCTTTAATGCCAGCATCAGCAGTGGCATTAAACCTTAACAGTATCTTATTTACACACTAAGCAGCCAGAGATCACTTAACATTCAGCACGATAGATAAGAACTGCTATTTCCAATGATGACGTTCTGGTTTCTACCCAACGTGAGGCGCTGTGGGGTTCCTGCTGAAACATTTACAACGTGCCAATAACCGACTGACACTGCCAATAAAAAAAGAAGTGCTTTCAAATGCCTGATTATTGATGTAGCTGTAGCGTTTCTATTGATTCATTCAAACAAAACCAGCGATTGCGAATGAGTAACTGGCGGTGGCCGCTTAATCGATCAGTGATTGGTTGTGCCAACAGAGCCATGTTTGCTCTAGTCTATTGATATCGACGGAATCATTATCTGCGATGAGATGGTGAAGCCGTTCAAACCCTTTATCTGGCAATCACACGACATTTAAATGTTTGAGCATACATTATTTAGCTCTGTATGCTGTTTGTCTGATGGGTCAATGAAACGTTATCCACATGTTCCCTGTAGATCATTAACGCTACCCCTCAACGCAAATACTCATAGACGTCAACTGAACTGGTTCATAGCGACTCAAAAAAGTCTCTGAACAGGAGATATAAAGTGCAAAGTTTGTAATTTAATATTACTGTGTAGCTAAAAACATGAAAGCAAGAAGTAGCATGAAGTAAAATGTGACAATTTAAGCAAATGTATGACCTCCGCTTATCCACAAGACCTAAAGGTTTCCATACAGTGACAGACTTTAATATCATCTGCTACAAATTAAATATTCTTTATCAATGTGTTGCTGAATTGCAACACATATCAGTTAGGATTTAAAAATGATACCGTTATCCATTTTCATGAAACATCCCGCAGTGGCAGCGTGTGATTGGTGGACAAAGCTCTAACCCAGCAAGACATTTCAACCTGTTTGCAATTGTTAATGTCTCTGATTAAACTATGCAACCGTGAGGTCCAGGAATCTCTTTGGTCTCATTGCAGTTCAGCACAATCAGTCCAATAAGTGTCAAAGGAGCCGTTTGTCCCAACGCAGCAGTTCTGGTGAGCATTCCCTCACACTGGCTATAAAGTTCTTTAACGATACAACGGCTCGACAAACTGGGTGTGGATCTATGCAGGGAACGGTCATAACACCATCAAGGCCTGTTTTTGTGACAGGAAATTCTTCATAAGATGAAAACGATTAATTCCTTGGCAGATTTATGTTTAAAACTAATTTTATTCAATCAAGACATTTGTTTCAGGTTTGGAAATTAAATGAGGCTGTATAAATTCAGTTGTTTTTTTTTAAACATTCAAACACACCAAACCAGGAATTTCAGGGGCATGGAAAGCCCATCACAGGTTTGATTTAGGAACTCTTTGTTTTTAGACGGTTTTTAAAGTAAGCCAGAAAACTACAACATTCCCTACTGTAACTCCCTCCGAGTTGAAAAACGAACATAAAGCGTTCTTGATATTTACTGGCATTTAATTAAACACAGGTGTCTCTAATGATGCCGAGAGAACTGTACAAAAACCCCACTTTTTCAAAACCCTCCAGTTTGGGTAACAGAAATATCTCCACTTCGCCTCGGTATGAAAGCCCCAACTTAAACCAACAGTAACACCACTAAAAGCAAATGTGAGAATTTTTTCATCATGTGTATCTATATTTTAACATATAAAGTCATTTTAATATAAATTAACCCCATCTATTAATAAACGCCAGATTCCCCTGAATGCAGTCAGAATCCATCTTCAGAGTGAAAAGCCAGGCGTTTGTGTCTGAACATGAAACGATCTTTGATGGACCTCCACTGGGTTTTTGCTGTCGGCAAAGATGAGAAAAGAAATCTTCTCTTTCAAGCAGGAAGCCAGAAGAAAAAGAGGGAAAAACTCATAAAAGTGTTTGTTGCAAACTGTACAATAGGCTGTGCTTTGAGGGGCTTGATTGTGTTTTTGCCGGTTTGTTTTATTTCTATGGTGATGTCTAGGCCTGGCAGTGGGTTTCTGTATTGGACCTCATTGATTTGTTCTTCCTTTGTTTTTCCAGCCCTCTTCTTCTGCAACTTAGGTCTTTATTGGCCAAGTTTGTACACACAAACAAGGAATTTGTTTCGGTTTTACTTTGCTCTCAATGTAGATATTTTAAATATATATATATATATATATATACACACACACACACACATTTGGTGGGGAGAATGGATTTTTTTAAAAATGTAAATTTGGTACTTACAGTGTTATTAAAGAAGAAGACAAGGTTTAATTAGTGGAAACATGCGTAGTGTTGATACCCAGCAGAATAATCGTCGGTGACTAATAGTAATTTTGACTGGTGAGTGTTCATCAGAGAAACAGTCTGGTAGAAGACTGTCTTTGTACAGACTCATCACCTAGTGGATCAGACCAATGACAGTGCTGCCAGGTGTGAACAGTCATTTATATACAGAGAGAAAACGAGTGTGGCGGGAACATGACCCTGGGGGATGCCGGTGGTGATTGGCGCTCGTCCCGACAAAGAAGGATGGCATTGTGAGCTAGTTGCAGGACGTCTGACCTGACGGCGTTGAAGGCCGAGCTGAAGTCCACTTTAGGATTTTTATTTGTCTGCATCAATTTTGAAAGGCCTTGCATAAACAAAATTTATGGCTTAGGAAATGAGTTACATTTACCAATTTGTTGACCAACAAAAGGAATGTGAATTTAACGTTAATAAAGCCAGGCACCCTGAGGCTGGTCATTTCTAACACACTGAGAGGAAACCAGAACGAGGAGATGAGGAAACAAACTGAATGAATAAGTAATAAGACTTTTGTCTCGATAGTGGGACACCTGTTGATTCATGAATCTACCGAGGCTGATGCTCCAGAGGGATGAGACGTAACAAATCGTCTGAGTGAATGAAAAATAACACCAACGTAAAATTAAACAATCCATACAGAGACCTTAAAGGGCCAGTATTATGTGCTTTCCAGGCACATCATGCCATTTTATAGCACAACCAAGTAACTATGTTACCTATAGAACTGCTGTATTTATCAAAGAAATTTCACTTCCTGATTTAACGCCTTGAAATTGGGCCTCTATCTCTTCAAGAAACTCCTGCTCTTTCTGAAACTCCGCCTTTGGGAAGTCATCACAACATCGCTCCCCTATTAACCCTTTGACAAAGTTTTTACCAGCAGAGGTGTTTGCTAATTGCTGCTGGCTAGTCAGAAGGAGCTGAGTAGGGGAGTTGTGAGGGAAGCAGCATTAGGTCAACCCAGGCGCGGATGAATGGCTGCAAGAGGAGATTAAAGGATTACTCGAACATGCATGAACGAATCAAAGCAACAATCTAGGTATGTTTCATGAGGGAATAACATTATAACATGATGTACAGCTAACACAAGTTGATTTTACATAATACTGTTCCTTTGAAAACATATCAAACATCACATTTTTTGGAAAAGTCTGTGTCAGTTTTCTTGTTATCTCAGTCACATTGCGTGGGAAATGATCAATGCTACTATCCAAATGTCTCCAGAACTACACCTGCATTAAATTAAATAAAACATTAAATAAAAACAATGATAATGTTCATACTTGAAGCACAGACAATCTGCCATACTTAGCTCAGTACTTTCAGGAAGCAAGAAATGTCCCAGAATAAATTGGTTAAGTGCAAAGGTTATCCATGTGTTGCTTTGGCCTAGTAAAAGTCCAGAAATAAGTCCATAAAATGAAGCCAGAGTTGAAAATTGATATTCATAAAGGCTCTCTAACCACTGTAATTGAACCTTAGCTATTTTATAAAGACAAATGGGGAAAAAATACATTTTCAAAGTGCACAGATGGCAGGCAAAACCTGAAACTGGACTATGAAAGCAGGGTGCAAATACTTTTTTTATGGATGGAGCATATAATTTCATATCTAAAGTCTACAATTTACTGTTCTGTTCTGTTTCATTCTGATTTTTTTTTCCAAATTTACCCAGTTAGATCTTTTCTTCCCCCCCCCCCAGTAAACGGGGAAAGAAAAACAATTTCTAGACATCAGCAGACAGCATTTGTGCAGAGACTTCCAGGATCCGCAGTCAGTCCTGTTGCTGGGAGGAAACACGGGATGGACGGATGGGTAATTTGTGCTGGTGAGCACAGCGCCCCGAACAGAGCAGAGGTCAACGAGCTCCTCCATGGTTCCATCTTACATCTGTCACTTTGCATGTTTATCGGTCCACTGTCTGCTGTAACAGTTGGCTCAGATTTGTGTGTGTGTCTCCAAAACTTCTCTGATGCATTAGGATTAGGCAGAGTTAGCTGACAGCCAAGACAAAACTTGAGGTTAGAAGGTCATATTGTTTCTATCATCGGTTGATTTTTTTTTTGTATCTTTTCCTCTCACATTCAATCACAATCTTTCCCACGATGCTGTGCTACAGCGAGGTTGCCATAACTCCCTGACAGAACGGGACGGAGACAAAGATGTCATGATTCAATTTCTTTGTGGAAGAAATTAATCCGAGGACATCCTATGATACGATGGCCACATGTCCCACAGCTGCTACGTCGACACAGTGTCATCCACGCTCATCTCGCCCAACTTTATCAGAAGCTTTCACTCTGGGAAAAAAAAAAACAAAAAAAAAAACTCATCAGTGTCGCCTCGGCGAACATGAGCCAAACACGTCGGCTCAATCTGCCTCGCCTGAAAAGCAGACATTGTTCTCTACGTTTAGCCTCCATTAGAAATTATTTTTTGCTACTTCAGTCGTTCATGGTAAATTAAAGGGATAGATCAAGATTTTTTAATTATTTTTTTTTTAAAGGAAGTTCTATTATAAGGAAATAAGCAACCTCTATTGGATATATCTCAGCATTTTCATGTAGCATACATCAAGGTTAGCTTGTCCTGGATGCTAAAGCTGCTTAGGACCAAAAAAATACAATAATACAAGTGACAATTTCTTATATCTATTTTAAGATGCTTTAAACAATCATCACAGTTGAATTGGGTTGTTGTTAGCTCAGAAAGNGTTACTTGGCTAGAGGTGGATGGTTGTTTGATGGTTGATCCACCGTCATTTGTCGTCTTCAACCAAAAATCAACCATTAATCAGACTTTGGCATTTCAGTGATTAGATTTCAACTACAAAACAACGTTGATTCAATGTCACAGTTTCAACGGTTTGATTGGATGGTTGTTTGATGGTTCATCCACCGTCATTTATCGACTTCAACCAAAAATCAACGATTCTAACTATTTTTCAACGTTGATTTAACATCATGTGCTATCTGGGAAGTTTATTTGCCATGACGTCAACTCAAAGTGACATGCTACAGTTAGCTTATCCAAAGATTGGGTTTAAAAATAATAGTGGATAAGTGGCTTAAGACCGGGTCACTAAAAAGAAAGCCAGTGGAAAGTTTCTCAGGGTGAGTGGCAGAGCTTTTTTTTTTCCAACGCTATTATGACCTAGATCTGCATGCCACAGGAATGTAGATCTAGATCTGTGGCTGTACTGAATCCACTATGAAGGTGAAGAAGCTGTGAACAGCGCTGCGCCCCATGCTGGTTAACTGCATCTTAACACCTAAAGTAAAATTATTTATGTTAGGCCATCTACTGGCTGTAAAAAAATGCTTGTTTTTGAAAATGCAACTTAAGTCTATTTTATTCTTTTATTATGCTTCTAAATTACAGATAACCCAGCACTTGAAGTAAAGAACGTTTTTTGATTTCCATGTGTTTTCAATCAATGGAAAGCTTTCAGGATCTGTAAATAATTCAAACATCCCTCGTAGACTTGTTCCTGGTGTTATTGTGGCCAGTCACATTTACAAACCAAACCACGATTCACATTAGGAAGAACAAAGACAATGAGTTAAGAGACTAATCTCTTTGCTTCAGGTTGTATATATGAGGATGTTGTGTTATGCAGGGGTAATTTCAAGTTATTTGGTCTGTGAGTGTTTGTTAAATGGGGTGAATTGTCATCGGCCTGAAAAACTTTGAGAAACGCTGATTTAGATGTACATTAATGGATCACGTCTTGGCCTCAAACTAGCTTCAGAGCTAAACAACCGTCATTGTGAGACATAAGGATGATTTTAACACCTTACTTTTAGATCCCGCTAAGCTAAATCTGTCTGTACGTTTCAGTCTTCTGCTCCGTTTTTGGTGTAAAAACAGACATGATAAAGGCAACAGAAATGAAGAAAGGGCATTAACAGCGTTTCTCTTCCAGTGGCGTAGTTGGGAGGGAAATCAGAATAAAATTTTTTTTGTTCAAATCAAGTTAAAAAGCTGTGATGATCTTGATACGTTCATCTTTTGACAGCTTTGTTATCCAATAAGCAAAGGGGCTTTCTGGTTGAGGGAAAAGCATTCAAAAGAAAAGTCCAGGCTTTCCGT
>NW_006800046.1:50552-170378 GCF_000485575.1 Poecilia formosa | reverse complement strand
TGACAATTTCTTATGTCTATTTTAAGATGCTTTAAACAATCATCACAGTTGAATTGGGTTGTTGTTAGCTCAGAAAGAGATTAGCATTTACACAGGAAACAGATAGAAGGCCGTGTCGCACCAACACTCTTCCTGTGTGAAACCTGTCCTGAAAACAGAACATGGTAAACTGCAACTAGAGAAATACATGAAAATGAATAACAATAACATTTTTTATCTTTTTTATTTTAGACTCCTTACCTTTTACATCATTTTGCACAGCAAGTGTCCAATGGATGAGGGCGTGATGTGGGAACAAATTCAGTTTACATGTTTTTAATAATTTTTTAAGCGAAAAATCGTATGTTGAAATTAATTAAGCTTAATACAATACACTTTATATGATTTATGTCAGTTGTGCTCTGGACAAGTTTTCTGTCGCTTTCATGCATGTATGCTGTCAGAGGGGAGTTAACATTTGTGAGTGTTAAACCTACTGGCAAACTTTTGAGATAGACATGCTTTGTCTGGGAGTAATCTTCTCCACAGATTCATATTAAAATGTATGCTGGTGTTCACAGGTGGTTTTTCATGAACAGTGCCCTACAGGCCCCTCCTACTGCTTCCAAAAAACAATTTGAATGCAGGAAATTATCAGAGATTCAGGGGCAGGATAGCCATTTGGATTAGTCGCCCCCTAGTGAGGCAGTCCATATAAATAACCCAGATAGCACAGAATGATTGAAACAACATTGAATCAATGTCAGCCAGAAACATTGAATCAACGTTNGATTAGCATTTACACAGGAAACAGATAGAAGGCCGTGTCCTTAAAAAGCTGTGATGATCTCGATACGTTCATCTTTTGACAGCTTTGTTATCCAATAAGCAAAGGGGCTTTCTGGTTGAGGGAAAAGCATTCAAAAGAAAAGTCCAGGCTTTCCGTTGGAGACGGTTTGCTTGCAAAGTCTTTGAAAAGACTGAAAAACAAGACAAAATCAATATCTGTCTCCGTTTCTGAAGCAACCCCTCCCTTAACTCCTCTATCTCTCTCCTCACGTGTTGTTGTCAAAACCTCTGAACATCTGCCCCAGTCGCTCTTTTCTCTCTTCCCCCACCCTCCGCAACACCTTCTTGAGAAATGACCCATTGCCACCATCCGGGCTAAATTGGACATGAAGGCATCTTTAGAACGGTGGCTGTTGTTGGAGATCATTTTCATCCGCTGACGTCATGACCGCCATCACGTCGACGTCAAGCCAGGCTGACGTCAGCTGCCAGCTCTGATCCGTGCAGCCAGGGTTGCTGAAATCCACCCACGCATCAAAAGCTGAGGTTAAAAGTTAGAGAAACAGTTTTAGATGTTTTTCATCCGTGTGCAGATGGGGAAATATTGAGTTCCCAAATGTAAACAGTAGTACACGCAATAAATAAAGATGAATCAGATCATAATCCCTAACTATCTTCTACTTTTTTTTTTTTTTTAATTTAGGAAGTTGTACATTTGGGTGAAAAACTGCATAAACTTAAATTGTAAAAAAACACCAGAGAATTTAAATCAGGACCTTAGAAAGGGAGGAAAACATTTTCTGATCTCAACATATAAACAGACTATGATGAGCATGTAGTAACCAGCATCTTCATTTCTCAAGCTTCTTACTTTCAGTTTATAAAGGAAAAAATTGCATTAGACCGGAGTGAAATTAGCCACAATTTACATATTCAAATCTTGGGTTTTAAATTATACATTTGAGGCTTTCTTAAGGGTTGAATTATTATAAGGGAAATAGTTATGTTTGAAAGTCAAGGTTTAGATGTAAAAAATTTCTCTGCAAGTTGCAGAGTGTAGTGTTTTATTTCCATGTTAATATTTGACCAATCTGCTGATTAGAACCAGTCCGACTCAGATGAATTGGTTTGTTTTCTGTAATCTGTCAGGATCTGAGGCAAAATCAGTGAATTTTCAACATGATTGAGGTCAGGACTGTAGGTTAGGCTTTTCAGGAAGCATAATGTAGCCTTTTCAGTGCTGTCCTGTCAGAAAGTTTTCAGCATGTGACCCAAACTGTCACCATCAAAACAAAGAAAACAGGTTAAATTGACTATTTCAACAGTGCATTCATTAAAGTATTCATTTCATACCATGGGGATTCTAACTTAACATTAACCTGAACTTTTTTGTTGTCTAAGCTCGTGTTGTCATTGTACTAATAAAGTCGACATCTCAAAATGGCTTTCTTTAAGATGCCAGCTGAATGGGTGTTTGTTTGGACTTCCCCATGGGAATCTTTCGACGCCATGTTGAATAACTTTTCAAAACACGGTTAAGGTCCGCCGTGCGCGCGCTACGCTACACAACGCACCACGTTAAACCGCCTGTTATTACCAACAGTTTTAAAAGGTTTCAGAAAGTTGCAAACTTGAGCTCTGGCTACCTGAAAGATGGTTTAAAGTCATAATGTATAATTTAAAAAAATGACTATCACTATAAAACGAGTTTAAAATTATATGCGACATTTGTGTGTTTAGCTTTCGGAAACGTGCTTTTCGCAGATAATCGAATGCTAGCTTAAAGTCAAAGCGGTTTTAGCTATAAAAATATCGCGACACTTCATGTTCTCGGTATTTGAGCGTGTCCATTTGTGTTACGTCTTATATACTCTTTTAGGCCTTTACAATACAAATAAGTAAATGATTTTAAAAAATAAACGGTGACTCAGGGTGAATGGAATGGCGCTCTCAGATGATTTTGGCAGAGCAAAGTGAAACAGTCTGCGTCTCCGCGGCTCCTTCTGAGCCGCTACAGCTAATTGGTTCCTCTGAGATCCACCTACAGTCACTCACACACATAACTGGATGAGGATATCTTTGCATAAACCTGCACACAAAGGACGTCCCATCCATCTGTCGGGGACTCATACATGCCGGCGTTCCTGCTCCCGCTGTCCCATCTCTAAACTCTAGAGGTTAAAGTTGGACCGACGCGCTGCTGTGTTTGGCCGGTGTCGCTGTGATTCTGAAAGCCCACGGTTCATCCTTGTGTGAACATCCACTTGTTTAATTGCCTCCAACTCGCTGACAGTTCTTTCTGCATGAGGAATGAAGGAGTGCTTTTCCACAGCGGGTGATCTCCATCACATATATAAATGCCTCGCAGCACTTTTCACAACATGGCGGCCACGCTGAGTCGTTCACTCACGGCCTGATTAAAATCACCGCGTCACATGCGTACTGTATTTTGTAGTAGCAAATCCATTACAAAAAAAAAGGCAGCGAAGACAGGAAATTGCAGATGGAGTTAAAAGTGTAGCACTGCTGACATCAAGTTGTGAAGTGGCAAAATTGCAACCAACTGAAATAGGAGGTCTGGCAACCGCCGTCTGCTTTTATTAGAAGTAATTTAAAATAGTTTGTTGGGGGGCAGATATGCTATATGCATTGTTGGTCAATTATAACTTTGAACCAGAATGCATTTTTGGATGGGATTTCCACACCAGTAAAAGGAGGAGACTCCGCAAAGCAGATGTTGCTAAATTCACAAATAACCTGAATTAAGCAAAAAGTAACTTGCAGGTTTTGTGCAGGAGACGCAGTAATTACTAGAGTCAGCTGGCCCAACCAGCCAAACAACAACTCATGCTGAAAATGTCAGAGGTCATGGAGAGGCAGGAAGAGCCTCCATTTATACCCACAGCACCCATAACTGGATGCAGCAGGTGTGCTCAGTCATTTAGATCAGGCTTCGTTCATCCTGCTACATGATTTGTGTAAATAGCTCTTTGCATCAATGTTGAAAGTACGCAAAAGAAAGAAAAGGCAACGGGCATTTCAGTAACAATGGCTAATATATTGGGAAAGACTCGATCATAATGTGTAATTGAAGCATTTATACAGTATTTAAAGGACAGATGAGAGAACTGAATATATTTATTTTATTAAATAAGGGTATTGAAGACAGGGTGAGTAAACCTTGTGGTTACACCTCAGTCCAGTTGGTGGCGGTAATGCACAAAGATTATAAACTGCCAATACATTTTATAGAAGAACAAGAAACTAAATTTGATGGTTAAAAAGCCTAAAACAACTATCTTTGTTGTTGAGTCCTTGTCTATTTATTCAATAGTTTAGTAGTGTGAAGGGTTTATGAAATAAAAAATATGGCATATTTAATTACAGACCCTGTAATTAACTTGATTAAGAATTTTAATCAAGTTGCTACTAATTTTGTTGTGTCAAGTGTTTGTCTACAGCACAATGTCCTTTAATAATGATTTCTTTAATAAAGGTGAAATGTAAACACAAATGTCTATTTCACGTTTGCTAAGGAAAAGTATTTTTCATATGTTTGACGTGTATCAAAACAACACAAGTATTGTATTTGTGTACAAATAGCACACTTGTAGGATGAAATGATTGTATCATAATTCAGAAAGACTGTCCTATTTGTTTATAATTTCTTTAAAATCCTAACAGCTGATTCAAAATGCTACAATCACAGTTCCCTTAAGTAGGTAGATGACAGACATCAGCATTCATTGATGGCAGAAAGAGGGAATCACTAAATGCTTTATTTTGCGTCTTCCACTAGGGGGAGACAGCAGCACAACACAAGATTCACTAGTGAGTTTTTCATAGTGAAGTGTGATGCAAAGTGCAATGAAACTTAGATTAAGCGATGTTTTCTCAAACACGTCATTTTTTTTACATGGTCATTGCGATGATTGTCCTGCTGCTTTAGTTGTTTTTGTTTTCTAAAAGTAAATAGTTTAAGAATTCTTGAAAACTGATGCCTTGTTTTGTTTTACACAATACAGTGCTGTAGAATAGGTATTGATGTGCCTTTCGCTTTCCCACATTTAGTCACGTTACAGCCACAAACCTCAATCTGTTTGACAATTTATCTGGAAGATCAGCACAAAGCTGTGTGTTCAGGGTGAAGGCGAAAGCTACATCTTTGTTTCCACTAAAAAATTGACAAATTTTCCACTTGAGCCGTGGATCTCTGCAGCTCCTCCAGATTTAACTTCGGCCTCTCGCCTACACAAAACAGGCATGCTCTGTATGAAATTAAAGACAACTCCAGCAGTTGTTCACTGTTGATACAGGTTGAATGCTGGAAGTCAATGTCAATAACATCTGCTGGGTTTCCTTAGAAGTTTTTAATTTGGATAATTAAGTTCATATACTGTTTGATAACTAACATCAAGTGGGATGTATGTGTGATTGAATTGAAGTATTTGTTAAGTGTCAACATGATGTTGTGAATTGGCACCATGCAAATATACAGAATTGATTTAAATTACACATATGGTCCAATTACCAGTAAAGGGACATTTAAAGGTTTTTTTTTAAGGGGCTTCCCGTTTTATTCCGGGGGCGGTTAGGTTTTTTTATTATTATTTTCTTACTTCACATGACAAAACATAGTAAATCACTGAGAATTGTGGTTGAAAAATAACATGAAGAAGTTGCTGTGAATACTTTTGGGAGGTACTGAATGTAGATTGTGATATTTCCGTATCGTCAATCATTACTTCAACAAAGGTCAGGACAGAAACCCATTTTAACTGCTCCACTAACCTCTGTGGTGCATTTCTGGAGGTCGGGGTAAAGCAAACAATGTTATTACCCAAAATTAGGATGGAGGTGTGCACTATACCCTCCGCCCCCTCACTGAAACCAGGGACTGTCCAAACCAGTTTGAGCAAACACAGGGAGTGTTTTTCCTGCCTCAAGCAGGTTTAGTCAGTCATTGTGTTTTGGTTTTGTTCAGGAAAGGAGGAACTGATCACCTCAGGCAGACATAACTCGAGCCGCTTAGGAGAAAAGACAGAAACCAGATTTAAAGTCAAAGAAATACAACTTTATTTAGGCGTAAACAAAAAACCAAAAAGAGAAAATAACCAAAAGAACTGCATAGGAAATGTTTAAAGTCCACAGAGTACAGAGAGAGAGCGGTAAGGCGGCCATTATAATATAGTCTCCTGTGCGTTACCTAGACTCAAGGCCTGGCTTCTGTCCCAATCTCTGTGTGTGAGTGTGTCTGTGTGTGTGGTGAGAGGTTAAACTGGAACACACACAGAGCGGCCTTTGGATCAGCAAGAATCAGCCTTGGTCGTCTAAATTCAGCTGGCCACACCGACTCGCCCTGCCTCTTGGACTGAGAGAAGATACATTCAGTGGATTTCTGCTTAGATATTGCAGATGCAGCGCACAAACACGGAGCTCTCTCCGCACCCGAGCAGGCTCTGGGAGAGCAGGACATGAGGGGGGAAAAATTATTATAAAAAGAAAACTGTCTGGGCAGCGCATTTTGGCTGATGTCGGAGCTCGTTTAGAAACAAACACGACTATTTGTTTCGCAACACCAGACGGCCCCTTCTGGGCCCCTCTGTCCTGTAGCTCTCCCAGAGGCCCGGCGCAGGCAGAGAGCGTCAACAAGAACCCATTTATCCCTTTTCTTCACAAAATACATTCTAAAAGGGCCTACGAGTCGAGTGGTGTGAAGCATTTGTACTTTTTGTCAGAGAAAAGAAAGGTGACAAGGAAAAAAAAAAACATCAATAATCAGAGGAAACTAATCAAACTAATAATTTTTTTGAGCAGATTGAGAAATAATTTCTTTCATAATGTTTAAATGGACACGCAAAAAAAAAAAATTAGACTAGTTCATAAGAGGGAAGAAGTCACTACATTATCACTACGGGACTTTTTTTTTTTTTTTTTTTTTAATGAGACACCTGCAGCACGAGGCTGCTGGGAACAACCTGAGTTTTGTTTTTATTAATTTTTTTCCTGTCTACATTTTTCCTAAACCATTTTTCCCCCCATTCTTTTTTTTTCTAGATTATACAATCATTTAAAACAAAAAGGGAGGTCTATGACCTTGCATGTTTCGTCTGGTGCAGCTTTGCGATTCTTCTTTCCCTGGAGACATTTTAAGAGGCCAGAGAGGAATTAAAAAAAAATTATAAATTTGCAGCCCTTACGTTCAAAATTGAGCGCAGTTCATTACAGCTCCTGCTGGGGGTGCAATCAACTGACCACGTTTGTTTAGGAAGGGGAGATGAATGCTGGTTTTTGTTGGGGACACTTAGCTGGAATTAAAAAGGGGAGATATGTTATTCATTTTGGAAATTTTTACTGCCTTTTTAAATGAATTATAGGCTGTTTGACCCCAAATGAATGTAAAGAATGTAAGGATCAAAAACTCTCGAGCCTCTCGGGGACAGGAGCGTCGCTAGCTGAACAGGTTGCGCACTGCAGAGCCTCAAACCAACAGGAAATACAATCGCAAAGGTCAAAAGTTAATTCCAACCAACAAGCTTTTTAAACACACATATACACATCTTTGGGTATACATTTTGTTTGGAAAAACTAAAACAAAACAAAACAAAAAAATCCCAACAATCAGCTACCCACCCTATCTGAGCCTTTCAACACCTATCTGGGAGACATCAGAATAATACAAGAACTTTTAAAGCATGCAATGAAACGAAATACAAACAAAGGTTAAAATACATTTTTCCTCTTTAAGAGTGAAGACCTAAGGATCTTAAAGATAGAATTCTGCAATCTTAATTTAAAAAAAATTGTAAGAAAAAAAAAAACCTGATGCAACATTGTGTGAATATCTCAGAGTAATACTGAAAAGCAAAAAAAGAAAAAAAAATCTCATTGGTTGATGATGGGTGTTGTGTTCAAAGCAGCAGTATTTTTGCAGACTCAGGCTGGCTCATCCTCCTGCCTGATTTAAACACTTTAGTGTCAACATGTCTGTGAAAATGCAGTGACAAGGCGTGGGCTTGTTGAGGTTAATACACAGAGGTTCATATTTTCTGGTATACCATGAAAATATGATACATTTTCATGGTATACCAGAAAATATACCATGAAATATTTTTGTTGACTCTATATGGTATACCAGCTGCTTGACAGACTGCTGGGCCGCAAGTCTGTCAAGCAGCTGACTGCGGCCCAGCTAATTGAGCAGATAGCCTGACCAATTAAACCTCTCATTGCCGTTTGTTGTGTTACCAAGTTAATGTAACATAAAAGTGATTTTTAAATGTATAAATGTGTTTTGCTGCTTAATCCAAAAAAAAAAAAAAGAAAAAAGATTGATAACACTACGTACATGTTCTTTCTCATTTTGGGTAAATATCTTAATACTATGGTATTTGTACTCAAGACAATCATAGTATGCCTAGTGATGACTAGTAAGTAGTCATCACAGTAGTGAGTAGTCATCACTACTCCCTCAAAGCCCAGTTAACTTCAAGGAGTTAGCCTATTAGCAATCTTTGGAATAAAATCAAAAATATCCCTTTAAATGATGAGCCAGCCTGCTGTCACACATTAGGCGTAATCTGACGGGATGAATTGGAGATTACAGACTCATTTCAACCAACATCAAGCATCCTACAAATCCACACTGATAAGATTGGTAAATTGTGCTGAAATCTGAGGTAATTCATGTGCGTTTAATGGCCGACACTTTTGAGCAGTTAATTCTTTAAGAAAGACCGGTTTTTTCCTCTTAACCCCGCGTCCCTCGGCAACACAGAGACATCTTCCACATGGAAACCTGTATGTTCAACGTCAGTGTGAGGTAAAGGTAAATGGGGCCCAAGGTTAGGGTTAGCCCACTGCATCCAAACCAGAGGAGGAGGATTTATCCTCAGTTGTTCTGATTTTAAACCTTTTGATATAATGGTCCAGTGACACTTCCTCTACAACATCGCAGTCCAAATGCCAATCCTGTTTTGGCACAGAACTCTCACAGGTTGTTTTTGGCACAATGCTCGCATCGGAACGATTCGTTTTGTTGCTGATAAAAAAAAAAGGAAAGAAAAAAAAGGCAATAATTTAACCAGGCAGGTTACAGTAGATCAGGCAGACACAAAAGCTGTTTTATACAAATTCTGTTTCAATGCTAAACAGTACAATGATCTTTGGTCCTTGTGCTGAACGGTCAAACAAGGAGGTATCGGTGAGGTAAAACAAAATCCTTCAAGAAAGAGTAAAAACTGAGGTATTCAGAAGGAATAATAAATTGAGGTATTCAAAAGTTTTAAATGCACCGTAACCATGAGGAACAAAACTTGAGGTAATTGGAAAGTTGAGGTATACGAGAAACGATGTGAGAACGTTGAGGTAAAAGTTATCCGACACTAAATCTCCCAAGTTGTGCCGTCAATTCAGAAGCGAGAGTCAGTCTGAGGAGGTATTTGTTTTTTTTGTTTCAACGAGAAACTAGCTTACAGAACCTGATATTGTTGAGTGCTTCCAGGGAAACAAAAACCAACGGGCGAAGGGATTGGTTGCACCTTAAAGAAACTGTATCGATCTGTAGGGACTGGGGTTAGTTAGTAGAAAGAAGACTAATCGGAGGTGGTACTCTGAGTCTAATCGTGATAAAACTATGGCATTGCTGAATGAGCTTAGGCAATAAACGTAAGGGTTTCTCTTTGGTGCGGTGTATTCTCCGTTTTGAGCACCTCTGTGAGACAGAAACTTTCTACACTTGCTCCCAAAGCCAGAGCCTTCGGGAGAGGAAGTACTCGGTAACCTAGGACCGAAGCACTCCGTTTCTCCAAAGCCTAACGTAAGACAGTGCGATGAACTAAACTCCACGAGTTGTAAGAACGTTAGACTTTTCAAACAAGTTATTTAAAGAAAAGTTTTAAGGGGGATTTTAAGATCCGTTAAACGCCACATTTATAGCTGGCCTTTGTGCAGAGATTCTAACTTTGGTTGACTCTAGTAGTTGGTCTGTAGACCTCCATCTTTAGAGGAATCCGTCTACTAACGCGCAATCTGAAGGCGTTCTTTTTGTTTGACTTAGATCTAAGGATAAATAAATAGGGTCGGGCTTTGTGATGATGCCCTCTCATTGGACTGCACTAGATCTTTGGCCCTCGGAGCCAAAGGCCGTGGCTTTAAACCACAATCTAAATCCAAGAGATTGATATATTATCTTAGGCTTGTAATCTGTTGTCATTAATGTCCT
This sequence comes from Poecilia formosa, assembly GCF_000485575.1. Lineage (NCBI taxonomy): Eukaryota > Metazoa > Chordata > Actinopteri > Cyprinodontiformes > Poeciliidae > Poecilia > Poecilia formosa. Next base: position 160,387 of record NW_006800046.1, on the reverse strand, counting down.
CAGGACGGCCATAGCAGGCGTCTACTTCTGAAGGCTTTTTGTCAAACAGCATGCCTCATTTAAAAAGTAGCTTTCACTTCTATAATTACATTTCTATGATAACACGAAGGAACACGTTGAGATCTCTATGGATTCAACTCTTAAATCATTCTGTGGGTCTTCCCGTTCGGAGGAGACCATGCTTTTTTTGCATATTCGTTTTTCTTTCTTCGGCGGAAACGCGACATCGTCCCAGTCTTGTGATATAAGTTTAGGGATCATGATCGAAAGATATCTCATTTCAGGGATCATTTTAGAGCTGATTTTCATACATCTTTTTTCTATTTCTACTCATTAAGAAATTTATTAAATCAGCATTAGTCAGTAAAGCTAGGAGAGCCTGAAAAAAGAACCGATCGTTCGGACCAGTTCTTACGATGACCTGAGCTAATTTTGATTCCATTGAGTTTGGCATTGCTTCTCACAGTCTTGCTCGGCATTCGTGAAATTACAAACTCCACTAAGCTAAATAGAGAAAAGGGTCAATCTACTTGTCTAAGAGGGGAGGGGGGGAACACCTAAATAGTCTAAAAACAAGGAAGGACACTACTTGACCCTTGTCTTCTTCTCTGAGCCGAGCCTACTGATGAGAATCAACCACGCACCCTCTACAGCGGTCTGAGTATTGTCTCAGCAACAACATTCAGGAGGTTCACGCTTACTCATACTGAAAATGCACAGAGAGAATTCAATGAATCCTGTGCAAATATCAACCCAAGAATCTACTTTTATGTCTCTTAAATAAAGTATAGAGGTAGACGTTTCTTCTTTGTAAAACTTCACGGACTAAAACCTCTGCTCAGTCAGTATGAGTACATTCATAAAGAGCTAAATGAGGTAGGTATGGAGCAGAAGGTACGAGATTTCAAGAAGTGAAAGAATTCCCTGAGATGGATCTTAAAGCGGGGCGCACAGAGAGGACTGAGAACAGCTATGAGTCCATTTGGATAGGTCCCCATTGTATAAAGTAGACACTTGTTTGGGTGAGTAGTAGTGAACATGAAAAATGTCTTTAGCCTAATCTCAGTCCTCTCTGCACGGCCCCGCCTTTCTGTTGATTGATTCTCTCCTCTCCATTTCCTTCATTGTGGAAAGTTACTGCAAAAAGAGCAAACAGAGGGAGAGAATGCAAAAAAAAAAAAAAGATTTTTTTTCTTTTAGAACTTGAGAATGCGGTTGTTACCAAAGTCAACGACCACGATTATTCCGTCGGGCATCACGGCCACCCCGGAGGGGCGGTCCATCTGTCCGTAGCCACTCCCCTGAGAGCCAAAATTGCATAAAAAGCTTCCGCTGGCCTCGAACACTTGGATCCTGTGGTTGCGGGAGTCGGCCACGATGATGCGGTTCTCTTGGTCCACGGCGACGCCCTGGGGGCGCAGAAACTGCCCGTCCTTTGTGCCCTCAGAGCCCAAGAAGCGAGCCGCCTGGCAGTCCGGCCGGATGACCAGGAGCCGGTGGTTGTTGAAGTCGGTCACGACGAGGTGGTCTTCGTGGTTAAAGGCGACCCCTCTGGGGGAGTCAAAGTGTTTCCACAGAGTCCCTTCGAAGCCGTACTTGTTGAGGAAGGAACCATCGGGGGCAAAGAGCTGCACGCGGTGGTTTCTGGTGTCCGAGACCAAGATTTTACCCTCAGAGTTGACGGCCACGTCCCAGGGATAGTTGAACTGCCCGTTCTTGGTGCCCTTTTCCCCAAACTTCAGGAGGAACTGGCCCTCAAACGTAAACACCTGTCGGGCAGAGATCATGAATTAAATCTATGTGGGTTTACATGTAGAGAGGAGGAAGCACTGCAGTTCCCTGTACAGCCATAAACTTGATGGAATGTGAAAGACTAACGCAAAGTGAAAAGACGAGAATGTTCAGGGGATACAAATTGGCTGACCAAACATTTCTGGTCCTGCATGGAAATGGAAAAGGTTACAGAAGTTTTTGGCGAACCCGGCCAACGTACCTGCACACGGTGATTGTCCTTATCGGCCACAATGATCCGTCTCTGACTGTCACAGGCAACCCCGGCTGGACGATCAAACTGACCAGGCCGAGAACCCAAGGACCCAAACTTATGGTGGAAGGCACCGCAAGGCTTGAAGATCTGTTGACAGAAACTCTTCTTTACCGATTGGCTTTCAACAAGCTGACACTAGGGTTTTTAAAAGACAACCAGTTGAAACCAGTTGACCTGGAATCTACTAGACAAAGTTCAAGAGTTACATCCTGGCTGGAGAGCCAAAGAAAATAGAAACTTTCTCAACAAAATTCATCTCATGTTTAACAACGCTGAACTAGAGTTTAGATCAGATCAAAATCCAACCCGACCCCAGAGCGCAGGAATTGTGTCTGAGCCCGATCCAACTCGACTAATTAACTTTAATTATAGGCCCGAGCCCAAAGTAAACCAGACATAATGAGATTTTACTGCTTTCGGGTGGGGTTTTTTACGTAAGCACTGTAACATCTTCCATTTTTAGCCTTTGTTTAACGTCTTTCAGCTCCATCTTGTTATAACCGCAGGGTGAGTGAAGGGCAAATCTTCTGGGATGTGTGATTGATGGGATCCGATCTCCGCAGCTGTTTGCCTGGAGATGACGGAGCCGCTGCGCTTGATACAGTCTGATGAACTTCTGCACCTCACTTTCTGTCTTTCTCCAACAGATCTCTATTTAGACTTTAATAAGTAGATTAACACAACTTTACATCTTGGATTCTCGTTTGCCTTTTTTTTTGCTGAAAGTATTGCAGGTTTACGAAACGCATAACAGAAATCCGAGCCGGCTCAGGTCATAAATCTAACCTCTACACTGAAGCTGCCAAGCTCAAAAACATCAATGTAGCCTTGACGCGTTTAGTGCGACGGTAAAGAGAACAATCCAGCAGATGGCTCTACCTGTATGCGGTTGTTGCTGCGATCCGCCACCACAACATATCCTTCCCTGTCCACGCTGATGCCCCAGGGGCGACACAGCTGGCCGTCCCCCTCCCCCTCACATCCGAAAGACGACATCTGGGAGCCGAGGGACCTGTAGTTCCGTCTGGACTTGACCGTCACCTTGAAGGGGCTGCCCTGGACGTGCTGATGGCACACCAACACAGACACCAGGTGCTCCCCCTCCATTTTTGGCAGGAAGCAGACGGTGTAGGAGCCATTCTGGCGATCTGTTACCTCCACCGCGGACAGAGAGCCGTCTGTGACAGACATCACCATGGCCGACACGGTGTCGCCGCCGGACAAGCACGGCTCGCCGTCGTGGTCGTATCCGATGACGGTGAAGGACGCAGGCTTCCCGCACAGTACGTTTTTCAGACCTTCGCCGTGGACTTTGGTGACGGGGGCAAAGGCGCTGCTGCTGATCAGGCCCATGGATTGGATGGCTATGTACAGAGCCTGGTTGAGCAAATTCACATATGAAAAGCAAGCAAACCGTGCCATGTGTGTAACTAGACTAATAAAGGTTGTGATTACTGTAGAGTGAGAGATCTAGTGTCAGTCCCAACCTGGTCTGGAGGCGTGAACATGATGCGGTCGTCGTCTTGCGGCTGCATCAGCCCCCTGAGAGTCTTGAGTTCATGGATCTGGGTCAGCATTCTCTCCCTGGCCAGCAGCACGTCCAGGTGGTGGCCCTCATCCAGCATCTGGCTCACAGCAGCAATGGTACTGTCCAGCTTGGTCAGACTCTGGTGGAGTTTCTCCACCTGCAGGTACAGAGTCTTGGCCTTCATCTGACGGATCTTGTCCACCTGGGAACAGAGGGCAGGGTTAGAGATGAGAGACCAGGAGGAAGATTTCAGCGACTGCCGTCACTGAGTGAATTTTGCTGTCAGAGTCAGCACAGCGTAAAGGTATGTTGAGACTCAAAGTGGTAAACAAAGACATTCTTAGACCAGATTCCTACAAATCTTCCTTTTCCAAATGGAGCAGAGCTTCATTTTGCTCCACAGCGCCCTCTAGCAGGCAGTTTGAATTACAGCTTTGAAACACAAGAAACTAAAGAGACTTTTAGATGCTTCCAGTGAATCAAACAGGATGCTTTGCCTTTTTAATTGTTTCTGCAAGTTTAAGACTTTTAAATTGAAAATTAAATCGGCTTTATTTACATAGCACATTTTAGCAACAAGCCAGTTCAAAGTTCTTTTTATGAAAAACACAAAGAAGTAAACAATAATAAAACAAAAATAAATATTACATTTTGTCAAATTCCACCAAAATCATCAAGCAAATATACAAATATATTTATCAATACTAAGTAAAGCAAACTCTAAACAGCTGGGTTTTTAGATTTAATGAACTCCGTTTCAGCTGTTTTGCAGTTTTCTGGAAGTTTGTTTCAGATTAAAGGAGCATAAAAGAAAAGCTTCACATACAAGCTTATAAAGAGAAAATAAATGACTCAGAGAGCCAAAATATGACATTGAAGTTTATTTATCTTATTTATTCAGCCTCCCTGGAGAAAATAAAAATGCCCCAATGAAAATCCAAAAATGCAGCTGCAACATTTAAATCCATAATGAAGAGAAACAATAGCAAAGGAAATGTAGTTTCATAGATTCTATCAAACAGCAACTATATTTAAGTTTATCTATGCTGCACCACAGGAAATCGCCAATGACTTGTTAAACATGCAAACAATAAATTTTACTATAAATTTTTTTAAAGTAAAATTAACTGCAGAGTAATACAAACATGGCTTTGTCATTACAAGCTGCTTCCAGCAGCGCAGGCCTGTAGGGGGCAGCAATGAGCAGATCTTACTTAGTTTGTAAAGAAGGAAAGCCAAAGCTTTTGCAAAAGCAAATATTGATCCCCACAGTTATTGTGCAACTGTGTGCCAATATCAGATATTTTTAGATTTTCTTTTCTTACAGTTGAGCTTTAAGTGAAAAAAGGCTTTCTTTTTAAATATTGTCAATTAACAAGACTAAAATCCTTTTGTTTTGTGATTCTAATCAATTTTACAAGTTCTTCGAGATAAAAATCTACTTTTTGTTAAAAAGCTCCTGTAGGGATTTTGTTATGCATTATTTGTGTGAGAAAATAAAACAGGAAACAAACTTTTAAGTGTTACGTAGCACATCTTCAAAAAGGAAGGAAAAAGCTGCATTTCTGATTGTTTAGGAAGCCAGATTGGCTTCCAGTGAAGTCAGAGCATAAAGGCCTAAAGAGGGTGGAGGCTGGTAGAACCTGAGCCTCACGGTCCGGCCTCTCACTTAACATCCACTGAAAAAAAAAAAAAAAAAAAAAAGTTCAACACAATAGACTGACTGGCTCTTTGTTTCTTTCTGTCCCCTCCCTTTCCAAAGAGGCCAAAAGATCTGAAACATCAATTTGCATCTGTGAGACTAGAGTTACATTTTATAGATAGTGAGGACAAAGCCTGGAGTTGGGCTTTGTGACAGATACGCAGCTAGTTGTAGTTCCTGGGCTGAAGAGCAGACGGAGGAGAAGAGAGAGCCGGTGTTGGTTTCAGAGAAACAAAGCACAGATGGAAAAGCCAGACACAGCTCTTGATATTCTGCCATGTTTTAAAGCACCACTTAAATGTTACAACTTCCCAGGTCAGCAAATGTCTCTTCTACACACTTCCAGATGAAAACACAGTCACATAAAGTATATTGAGTTCTGTCTGTAGGAAAGTTTCTACTGCAGGCTCACAGTCAGGATTTATGTCAAGTTAATGCTGATTCACAGAGAGAAATATCAGTCAATTTGACACCAAGCATGACAATCACAGAAACTGCTAAAATTGGCAAACGGTTTTGTTAAGGCGATTCCAAAAAAGGAACCACGCAGGATCTGCAAATGGAGTCCAATGTTGCCGGAAATGATGGGGAAAGAACTGGATAAAGTCACGCCTGTGGGATGAACCAAAGGTCTGATTTGAAAACCTCTGGAGGAAAAGTTTGCGGTCTCTTTACTGAGATGTTGCACAAAGCGCCAGAGTTTTCTCAAGCTGTATGAAGCACTGAGTGAATGTATTGCCCCTCCCCAACCTGCTGCTACATGCTTCCTATCATCTGGCTAAAACACTTTGTCTAATCTTACAAGAAATCAAAAGTTGGCCGTTTGGAAATATTTTTGACATGAAAAACACCCATCGCGCTGCCAACCCGTCACTAATATGAGCTTGCTAAAGAAATTTTACACCCCATGTTTAAGAAACTGCTACTAAATTGGCTAAAATATCAATTAAAATGTCATTCTCAGCAGTTACAAAAATAAAAATATGTGAGCAATACCAGAACTGTAGAGATTTTCTCACTTTTAAAACAGAAATAAATATTAGCCTTCTAGATTAAATATGCTTTTGTTAAGAATTATGCAAACTTGTTTTTACTTAAGGTCATCAAACTGCAAGAATCTCATTGTGAATAAATAATGGTTAAAAGTCTGCTCAGTTGTAGCTGAATTCTGCTGTTTAAACACCAAATCAATCCACTTTTGGTTCTATTGAACGCCTGACAGAAATCTATATTGGTAGGAAACTGGATTATAATGACATCACCTGGTCATGGATGAATGGGTTAATCTTATAGTGTGGTAAGTGGGATTAAAGAGGAAACAGAGTCATTTAAAATTATCCCCGAGAACCCACAGCTCTCTCTCTCATGGAGGGGCGTGAAGGTAAAACGATGCAACGTCACAGTTCAGAACTGAATGACTGGTTTCCTTAATATTAACAAAAATCATTTTTAAAATTACTACTGCATAATCAGCCATGTTGGCAGAATATTTTTAAGAACTTTGACATTGCATGAGGTTGTAGAAGTTGAAAAAGGAAAGGTGAATATAATTGTAGATGTTTTTCTTTCACAATCATTACAGTGAGATCTCTTTAGTAATCACCCAACCTGAAACGGCTGGACAGACACAGTGGAGGAAATTTGAAATTCAAACATGAAGAGATTTACATACATCCTAAAACAATCAAAGAAGAACTGATCAGGTTATTGTAGCAACATTTCCTTTATAACATTAAGGCTTGTAGTTCTTCTAATCATAAACCAAATAAAGTCCCAGAATAACCAGATTTTTCCAGCAGAATGAGGCAAGAAAACCAAACCTCCCCTACAAGTTGCTGAGCACTGCCAGTCAGCTAGATGAAAGAGCGCCATTACACTGACTCAGAAAAAGAAACTATTCCAGTCATAAAATGTAGTGGAAAATAAGATAAATGAACAGCTTATTAGACTTGTGATTGAAAGCATTTTGAAAACAATCCTTCTGAACAATAATCACTTGGACATGATCAACACTGTAAGAATCTCATAGTGAAAACTCGTATTCTGCCTGCTGCCTTTAGGCCTTTTGTTTAACTTGGAACTGTTGCATCTAGGGCTGTAGTGATACAATAATCTCACAATACACAATATTCTGCTCACGATACGATATATATATATATATAGCGATATTCAGCAAACGATACAATTCAATACACTTTTACGATTTTCTGAAAGATTTTATAGGGACAGAATGATTTTGGTGACATTTTGTGACTGTATAGAGTTGGATTTAATTAATTTAACTGAAAACTGATTAAAAACACCAACTACACAATACCTGGCTCTGGTTGGACATGGACACAGACTTAAAAGTCAACAGCTGGACAAAATGAATCAAAGTGGTGAGAAAACATGTTTCTTTTAATTAAAACAGTACAAACTGTAGCTTACATGAATTTCTTTTTTTTTTAAAGGTTTTATCAGCTCTAGTGGCCTTTATTTGATAGTTAGTTGACAGGAAAGTGGGTAATGAGAGAAGGGAAAAGACATGCGGCAAAGGTTGCCAGGCTGGGAATCGAACCTGCAACAGCCACGTTGAGGACTGAGGCCTCCATATGTGGACTGTGATTAACCCCTGCACCACCACAGCACACTGCTTACATGCATTTCTAAAGTAAATAAAGTGCACCAAGTACCCTGCTCTCAATAGTTTGATACTTTTTTAACCTTGACACTTAACATCTGAAGGAATCACTCTAAGCCTGATGACCTAATCACTTTCCCAGTGAAGCAAGCAGTGGGTGTGCAAGGTGACAGTTGGGTGTTACGATACTTGCTGATGAATATCGATTTTTTTTCTTTCTAGGAAAGAAAATATCGATATACATCACAAAATCGATATTATTACACAGCCCTAGTTGTATCTTTGTTATAGCAGGTTGTTGTGAGGCGCAGAGCCTAAACCAGGATATGATCAGGTTTTTCATCTGATGCAACAGGAGCAGCAGCGGTCAGAGCTGAACAAGCAGCCGTGTGAAACGCAGAGGAAACATGGCTGCCGCCGCTGCAGCGTTGGACACTACGGCCTCTGTGTCATCACAGGCTAAAAAGGAGAGGCTGACATGAGGGGGGGCTTCACCTCCATGTCATCGTGACAGTCTGCCTTGTCAAGTCAAATTACATCCTAAACAATAAGAATATGTTTAAAAGCTGCAGATAAATTTCTTTAGAAATGGGAAATGTGCCGATACTGGATTGTAATGTAAAATAAAATGAGATAATTCCATTGTTTCATGTGGTTTGTTGAAAAACTTCTTACATTTTTAAAAAAAGATACAATCACAATTTAGTAAATACATTTTTTTTAAATTAACTAATGTTATTTTACTGCCGTTGTCAAAAATTACCAGTAAAATCCTGCATGTTAAAGTCAAAATGCATGTAAGAAAATCCAGTCAATATAAAACAGGACAAGAAAAAAAATCTTTGACTATTTTATATTTATAGAAAAGTCCTATATTACAAAGTTTTTCTTCTAAACTAATTCAAAATACACTGTTGGATCATAGTTCTTTCATGATAGCTATACAGAAAACAAGAGGCGACGTCTCACTGTGTGGGTTGCAGAAGTCATATATCATCTCAAAACTAAAAAAATGATTACAGAATTACTTTTGTATGCTCTTAGCATCATATATTAGCAGTTACCATGCTATGCTTAGCACAGGGCATTTCCCTAAAACCAACCAACATTTTTTTTTTCTTTTTCCTAATCCAGCCGACATGTTCCATAACAAATCTGGAGCTTTTAAAAATGATAAAAGATAAACTTCTCTGTATGCTCTGGTTATTTGCTTATGAGTAACTTCTCCTGGTAACAACCAATGAAAACTGTGTCCTTCCTAGAAGATCCTTAAAGGCTTTAAAGCCGACACCTTCCTCCCTCCTCTAGTCGTCTTCATCAGGATCTACTTACACACTGAAACGGCGTTCGTTAAACCTGGTAATGGTTGAATTTACCAATACAGAGTTTCCTCTCCATGTAACTGATTGTGACGTATTGCTACAGCAAAATATACACGTTAAAATAACGCAAAGCAAATCAGAGCTTGAAATAATTTTAAATTTTATTTTAAAAAGCTGCACTGCTCTGCTCTCAGGGGTGAAGAAAAACTAAAGAGTCTGAAGTAAAGGGAGAGAAAAAGCAAAAGTTGCATAATGTTAGGTTGAATGTATTTTTAGTTCCAACCTGTGAAAACGACAGTAATGTCATTGCATGATGCATTTTAATGATAGCAAAGTAGTTAATAAAAAAATAAAAAATGTACAAAAAATAATTTTAAAAAGTTTTTAAAAATTAAGCAAATGTCGTTCTGGACAAATTGAACCTGAACAAAGGCATCATTCAACTCTCAAAAACGTGTAATTTTCAGCAGACCTGCTGACCGGCTGGTTGCTGCTCAGCTGAACGCCTCACGCTTTGTTTTTTTTAAACAACCATTAACGTGTAAAATTTGCAAAATTGAGCCAGAGTCTCCCTCCTGGTTTTGAAACTCTTCGATAAAAATTTGCCGCGATCTCGTGTATTTGCAGATCCGAGCTGGACTAAAAGCCTAGAAGCATTTAATTTGGAGTGTGAAGAACATTCACCTCAGTGCAAACTGGACAGATTGGGGGAATTTAAAGCCACTTCAAAAGAGGAAAAACAGAGAACATATGGCTTATTCCTGACATGAGGCAGAAGGCTATGAACTGTTTCAATAAGATCCCCTCCTGCCGTGTGGAAGAAGCCTCCCGACGCTGCAGCTCGGCCCAGACCTCCCCCTCCCCGTCTCCATCACCATCACATTCGATTAGCTGCAGCCCCTCCTGAAGCTACCCATATGGTCATCCTTAACAATGAAATTTCACACACAAAGCTGACTCATTTAGCCAACACCCCCACCAACCCACAGGAAGAAATTTATACATTTAACGAGATCATTTCCTGTTTCACCACCACACAGGCTCTCCTTCAGCCCATTTGGAGAAAAGAGAGAGAAATCATGAAGATTTAAGGTGGGGAGGAGTCGATGCAACTTTCACTCAGGAGGCGATGCAAAGGAGGTCCTCTTAAAAACATGGAGCCAATAAATAAATGTTAAACATGTAATATTAAAGATTTATATCAGTTAATCTTGTTGCAGAGAGCGGATTGTTCCTCACAGCTTTTAGTGTCGACACATTTCATGTAGGAGTTTTCCACGATTTAAGATTTAACGTCTCTGGGGTTTCCAGTAAAGGCAAAAAATGTTCACTGTTAATGTAAACGTAAATATTTTTCTACAGTTCTTATTCAACCAGAGAGATAGCTGGTTTTCAGTTAATAAAAACTAACAAAACATTTTTACTGAAATAAAAACGTAACGGGGAAAAACTAAAACTACCTGCAACTAAATTGTGTGTTTATAAAAACTAACTTATTGAAATTATAGATATAATATCCTCTGTTTTTGTGTTTATGAATCTACTTATTAAACTTTTGTGAAATTGATTTTATCCCCACACAAGCCGCCAGCTGTAGGAAAAATATGGAACTCCATAATCCTGGCGGCGCCAACGTTAGTTTGCAAAACTTCAATTGTTGTTTAATAATAAAATAATAACAAAAAACTGTCCAAAACTGCCATCTTCTGTTGATTATTTATCACACAATCTATGGACATAATCTCAATACAATATTTTGACTTTTTTGATTTCTGAACCTAACAATTAACCAAAGTATGAAAACACAAACTACTACTATTAAAAACTATTAAAACTAAAACTAAATATTTAACTAATAAAGACCAGATTTTAAAATCTAATTATAGCTAAATGAATGAAAACAAGTCACAACGAAATAAAACTAAACTCTAATAAAAAAAACTCTAAGCTATTCCAACCCTGAGGTGGATGAATGATTAGCATGTTAGCATTGTGTATTTGAATTTCACTAGCAGCATCCGCCCTCCATCATCATTTAGATGGCTAAAAAGTAACGAGTAATGTGTCTTTTTCTATCTTAAGCTGCTTAGAATGCTCAGTGGGCAAAACCAGTGACTAAATCGCTGGTTCTACCAAGTTGAAACTGGAACAGGATTAAGTTGGGCGAGGCTTTACTCCCAGATAAACGGCGGCTCACCTTCCACAGCAGCTCACACTCCCTCTCCTCCAGAGCTTTCTTGTGTCTCAGAACGAGAGCCTTCACTTCGGTCTGCACCACCTTGGCCTTGATCTCCACCTGCTCCGCCATGGCCTGGACCTTTTCCATGCTTTGCTGGAAAATAATAATAATAAAAAAAAGGAAAACAATTGAAAAATGCAGTGAAACAAACAAACAAACAAAAAAAGCCATTACAAGGCAGAGACTTGAAGGTATGTGAAAATAAAAAAGATGATCAATAAATTGAAACTGAGACACAGGAAATGCTTATTGGCTTATCTATTATTTTACACAGAGTATAGATGACCTCCAAAAACAGGAAACGGAGCATCAGGAAACATTAATAGAAAAAAAAAAGAAAACATTTTCCTGGCAAGTGAATGGATGAACACCTGCTCTTTGTTTTGGCTTCATTCCTTCATAGCAATCGCTGGTTGGAGGCAGAGAGAAAGGAAACATGGGTTAGGAATGGGAAGTCCCTTCACTCACGCATAAAATGATTTACATCCCTGCTGCTTGGGAAAATGTCCACTCTATCTAGAGTAGGAATTTTATTTCAGAAACATAATTAATAGAGGCAGTGTTGTTTAACGTGAGCTGCACCACATGATGTAAAAACCTTAATGAAAATATCCAAAAGAGACATTAAAATGTTCCAACACGCAAGATTAAAGAGCAAAAAACATAAACAGAAAAATATGAATTATAAAAATAAAAGAAGACATTTACTGCTGTAAAAATCCAAACGAGTTTTCAATGCAAAGAAAAATAATTGTCTTTAAGCTAGCTGTTAGCTTTAGCCTCTATGACCAACTAATCTGGATTAGAGTGAGAACCGCAGAGAATTTATCCTCCATGTAAGAAATGAACTGTTCAGAACAAAAACCTGAACATGAGTGCAAATGTCAAAAAATTATAAAGATAAAATAAATCTTTGTTTGAAACCTTTCAGAGTGTTAAGATGGAAAATAAACATTTCTTTGCTTCTCTTAAAAGAACTGAATTTGATTTTTTTCCCCAAAGTAAATAATTCATCTTTCTATCAATGGACATTTTTTTTTCTGTGCTTTTCATTTACAAGTCTATTTCAATGACATGCTGGCGAAGAGGCAAGATAAAGAAGCGACTGAAATAAGATAAAAGGTCCACAAAGTTGCCTAAAAACACCGGATGGCAACATCTTGACTGCGGAGTGTTTTTCACAAGTTTCAGGAACGTCTGAAGAAGACGAGACGTTAGAAAGTCTGAGAAGAGCAAATAAAGTAGCTCAAAATGTGATTTTCTCTATGATTAAATACTATTTCACCAGATTTTTAAAGATGCAATTTGTGTGAAATTAGGAATAAAACCTAACATTGCTTTTTGCTTTAATTGCAAAAGTGAACACACAATTTTAAACTTTACAGAATATTTTAATGAGGCAAGAATTTAAAAAGGAAATGATTTTATTGTACCAACCTGGATACTGTTTGGTCTTATTTTACAGGCCAACATTAAATAATCAAACTTTAAAAGAGAGGCGCCCCTTTTATTACCACCTGATGCAATTAAAAAAAAAAAAAAAAAGCCAGGCCGCAGCATTTACGACGCACAATTTGGCCTAAATGAGGAGTATTCTCTTTGTCTCCTTCTGCCCACTGAGTTTTATCAGGGCCTTTTTCCTCTGGCATCTCCTGGGAGGTCACGAGGTGAGCTGGACCTCACAGGCTCCGAGGGGAGGTGGGATAAGGCTTCCTTTGTCATATCTGCCACTGAGATCAAAGGTCACCTAAACCTCTACAGGTCGTGATCCGCAATCCCTGTCTTAAGACGCATACGGCCCACCCCCATCACACCCCGGCAGGAACAAAGGCGGCTCTTTCTTTTCTCTGGCCGTGTCGCGCGAGATGGCCGGCAAAAGGAACAACTAAATCAGGCAGGAAAGGAATGAATTAACGGGGAGCCAATATCGCTTGGGATGGGAGTCGTTAGGAACATTTTTCAACTCTCTGCACCTCGACGGTTGTCTCTCTAGGTCTTTCCAATGGTCATTATTCATCACATTTTGTAACGTTACATACGCCTTAGCGCATTTTATTAGGATTTAATGCAAGTAAAACAAAGCATAGATGTTCAACGAAAGCTTTCCAAATTGTTTACGAATGAAATTTGAAAAGTGCGGCACGCATCGTTTCCTGCAGCATTTTCTCTCTTGCATTTATCCGATACTCCTTCCAGTCTTTGTGTCGCCATCAAAGCTCCCAAAGGAGCACAGCTTGGCGTACAAAGAGCCGAACTAACCAATAAAAAAAACAAAAAAAAAACACAGCAGAAGCAGAGAGTTTTGACCAACTAGGAGGTCACAAGTCCTGGGTCAGGGGTCAGGGGAGATAATGGGTGTAGAGTGGACGGAAATTTCCTACCTCAGGGGACAGAAGCGTCTGCCAGTGTTTACATATTATCTGGCGTCAGCGTTTAGTCCCACAGTGACCTGGATAGAAGTGGACAAACACGCCGAGCGGCTCAAGGTGCTGCCGGTGCGTCTCCTGGCTCACATCCTGAAGCTTCATTTGGTAAAACACAACCTCACTGATGTGCTCACCATTTATTTTTCTTTCCAAATGGAGCCTAAATGTTAAGCGAGTTTTCCTACACGAGGCCTCAAACAGCCATGTTGTGATATCTGGGAATTTCAGAAGAATCCAACAAACACCCGCAATGACATAAGCACTCCGGCAGAAAGATACGAAGTCTGACCCGGCCAGACGAGGGGTCAGGCTGAGAAAATGGATAGGTGGGGCACATGCTCCGAGTGCTGGAGATAATGCATGTCCGAATGTCATATGACCTCAGTGGAAAAGCTTGAGTTTCATGTTTTGGGGCGAGTATTTACCAAGGTCACAACTCTGCCCCACCTTCCAGGCAAATTAGATAACGGCCGCGTTTCTGACCTGCCCTGATAACTTTGCAGGTTTCAAGCTGCTTTTCTGAGTCGTTCCTTTTCTCTGCTGTCAGAAATTGTTGATTTAAACTTTACATTTTGGACAAAGATTATAACACTATCTGCAAAGAGTAAATTGTCAAAATTATGTAGAGTTGAAGACGCGTCTGAATGTTAAGTTATGCAGAAAATTTCTATCAAGAATTTAAAAAAAAAAAAAAAAAAAAAACAGAAACTGGTGACTGGAACCAGACAGTTTTCTGCCCGTTGGAAGTTTTACAAAGCCTTTCTGGTCATGTCAGGCAGCTTATTCAGTTAATTACTCAGCAGGTTATTATTGGACTGGGTGGTTAAAGTTTGAGGAAACAAAACAAACATTACATTTTATTCTTTTAACAAACCTGTGTGTATGGGAGAATGGAAACTCATCCAATTTTTCAGCCAACAATTCTAATTTGGTTGTATTTGTCAACCTGGCTCCAGCAGCACATTCAAGCTGAGGCTAAAGCCGAGAGTCTCACTCTAGCCGGTTCATGTTTGGTTCTGTTCTGGCCAAGTTGGGCGTTTCTCCATTGGCAGTGCGTTCCTAATCATGTGGGTGTGAACATGAGGGTACAGCAGCTGTAATCGACTCTCCAAAGTCAATTAGCTCAAGCCGACTTTGGCGTCAAGTCTCTTAGAAATCTCTCGGTATATTTGTTTGTTGCCGGTTGTCCCGTCCAGTTGACACCGTATGTGCTCTTACGCAGGTGCTGCCTTCGCTTCTCTTGTTCATGGACTAATCAACAAATCCAGTCTGCTGCCAATTAAATTGCTAGGTCTGGTTTGTACTGTGGCTCCAAAGAACAGGGAAGAATCGCACAGAAACCACAAATGGAGACAAATCTGTCATAGTTACGGTTTGAAAGGGTGATGCAGGAAGACCGTTCCTCTCCACCCCCAAATTCTGGAGGTAATTTCCGATAAAACGTCAAAAAGCAGTGGGTCAGGGTCATCAAAGTCTCATCTTATCTCTCTCCATTAAGATGGCCTCCAATGAGCCTCGTTTTTCCAGTGAAGGAGGTGCTACACCTCACAGTCACACTAAGTCCAACCATGAAGGAAATCGAAGGGTTAAACCAGGCATGTTCAAAAGCATCGTTACAAAACATCGATTAGTCTCCAATAAAAACTGACTACCCTATCTTTGTAATTTCATTTTAAATTCTCAGTTTTTCCTGCTCCCGTGAGTTGGGATTACTTAAAAATTCAATGTTTCATTTTATTCCTTTTGGTAAAAATTATTCTCATGTAGTGTAAATATGAACATTTCTAAATTTGAGATTAAAAAAAGTTTTCTACCACTATGTAGCAATTCTGCACAAAGCTCAAAATTGAATCAGTGTTAGTGGCAGATCTGAGCACCATCAGCCCTGGATAATACTCCTCCATGAACATATTATTATTATTTTCATATTATATTTTCATGAATATATTATTATTTTGTTGGTTTATTACAAAAAATCTGTTATATACCAGGACTGAAATTTAAAAAGTTACATTTTAGGAATTTAAGTTTTTCATACAAATTATAAACTTAAGTTCATATACAATATTTCTATTATTTCTATTGGAATATTTAAAAAATGTCATTGTGGCAAAGGGAGCACAAAGTGAATGGACCTTTCCAAAGGGAAAGTTTCAGATATTATTAGAATTCAGCCAATAGTTGAAAACAATTGTAATTACTTTGGTGACACATCCTGGTTTAATTGTGCATCTCCAATAAACATCAAACTGATTCCTGGTTTAAGCAATGAGACATGCTGCTAAAATATGTGGAACAAAGAATGGTTAGTTTAGCTGTATGTCTTAAATGTGACGCACAATTACTAATCAGATTTTATGTACATGTTCACAAAGATTATTTTATTATTCTTAAACATTGTATTAAGAAATCTCAGAAAGACATGCCACAGAATTTTTTCTGGACATTTTAATTGATTGTAGTTTCAATGCTTTTCCCTTCCTAAGTATTTTCAGACTCTTGTTTCCTAATCACCTTTAAAAAAATGCTAGACTTCAACAGTTTTTTGATTTTCTAGCTGAAGCTATGACGTAAATGTCACCAGACGCAGATAAAAAGAAATGCATGTTATCACCTTAGAGTCAAACCCTTGGAGATAAACGGCTGGCGCCTTTAAACTACAGCAGCCGTCAGCAGAGTGAAGAGCAGTGAGGAAATGGAGACTCCTGCTTTAGCTCAACACCTAAAACTGGAAACTTTCCCAAAAATATTCAGAAAAAACACAAGAAAATGCTGCTCTCCTTCTAAACAGAGCTGCTTCACATATATACATTTCATACTTCTGTCTCAACTAATGATAAAATGCTAAACATTTAGCCTGCTGGTACCAGACTCGACCCATTTGCAGTTCTTCAGTGAAAAGGAAAAACATGACCGCCCTCCACCCCCTTCTTATATGTTCAGATAAAACCAGAATGCAAAGAAAGTTCAAGAAGGTGCAACCTAAACTATAATCATGTAAATGAAGAGGCGTAATTAGCATGCGCGTATGTGTGAGAGAGTTGGGTGGAGTGAGACGTGGGTGGGTGAAGGAGTGAAAAGGGGAAGGGCAAGTGTTCCACTTCTTTAAAAGAAGTGGGTATTTTTCCTTTCTCTGAAATCCTTTAAATACCTCACCTACCCTCCCCCAGCGCCCCTTATGAGTCTCCTCCCCGTCCTCCCCCTCTGACCCCGAGCCCTGCCCCCGCCGGAATTCAACTCATGCGACCCCACCCCCTTTTTAAGGGCCAGCTGGACACCTCTAACCCCGGGGCTCCCCGGCCGCCCGGTACTGGTCACTCGCTCAGATATGCAAGCTGAGCGGCTCTGATGTCCGCGCGCGCTAGCTGCTAGCCGCTAGCCGCTAGCTGCTGCGATTTTTAAAGGCACAGCTGCTCCCCTCAGGTCCTGCTTAGTGGTGGAGGAGATGGATGAGGGCAGCTCTGGGAGCTTTAATCTCGTATGGGAGACCTCTCCTTTGTTAGCAATCTGTTTGGCCAATTTTATTACAGTGCAGTGATTTTAGTGAAGCTATTAATTTGACTATGTTCTAAATAAATGCGCACACACTGATGCTCCCGTCTGGTGTCGCACACTGCTGATGTTTTTTTGATTTTTAGTTCATTTTAAACTGTAAATCTAAATTTTCACAGAAAATATTTCACATTTTCTGACTGAAGTCTGGGCAACATGGACTGAAAGTTTTATCACAATATTTTGTAGTAATGTTGTGATAATGACAAAAGTGAAAAGCACCATTTATTTCTTCTTTTTTTAGGTAACATGACTCAATGGCACAGCAGTCAAAGCCCCACAAACACAAATATTTCTCTTGAAAAAACGTCTACCAAGTATCTTCCGGACACCAATCACACTTCATAAAAATATGTCAAAGAAGTGGGATTTTTATCATTAACCTGGTCATAGTAACTGCATTTAATCAAGGTTTCAAATTTATTGGTATTTTTTTTGATACTTTCAATGGAAAAAAAATCAATAGAAAAAGTAACAGTTTAGTTTCTTTTTTAAAAATCATGACTCAATTTATCAAGCAACGATGAATCAAAATTCTTATGATGAGGAATTTATCACGATAAATGATAACCGATACATCGTCTTGGAGTTTCCTTTGGGGCAACTAAGCATGAAACCACAGCGGTGAGGAAATGTCGTTCGTTTTCAGCTTTACACAAACAGAAACCATTCTAGCATTAAATGTTAAACAGTGGCAGTCAGGAAACCGTAGCATGTTGAGAGAAGACCCAACGCGCCCTCACCTGGACAGCCTGTCGTCCCTGCTGAGCGTCTGCCAGCAGCTGGATGGTGATGGCCCTGCAGTCCTGCACGGCGTCCTGCAGGTAGACGTAGGTGTGGCCAATGTGACGGCCCACGCTGCACTCCCTGCAGATCGGCACCGAGCAGGTTTCGCAGAAGAACAGGAACACCTGCACAAAAACCAACGCAGGAGGAATTAGTTTACTCTTTTGGAAAAGCGCAACCTGAAAGAGTCTGTGGGGAAACTTTTGGGCCCCAATCGGAAATGTTTGTGCAGCAGAATAACCTGCTAATTTTATTTAAAGATCACATGGGTTTTATCTACATCTGGTGGCTCTCGTTACATTCAAGTTACCTTTATGATTAACAGAAAAAAAAAAAAAGGCACTGAGAAACTACATTTAAAGTGACAGAATGTTAGGACTGGCTAAGAATTATTTTTGATACGAAAATTAAGAACACAAGGAAAAAGAGTCATCAGAGAAATAAAAGGTTGTAATCAGAGAAAGTAATGTGAGAATAAAGAAGTCGTAATATTTGAGGCATCATAATACTCAAAATGTTGCAACACATCAAAAAAGTTGTAATACGAGACAAAAACCCATAACTGAATAAAGTAAAAATATGATAATGTTGTACAAGTCAAAATAATAGCATGAAGTCAAAATAATACTGGAATAAATTAAATTAACTGCATAAAGTTGCAAAAACAAGGAAAAAAAAGTTAAAACACGAGAATAAAGTCATATGACAAAGACAAACCAAAGTTATGATACAGGAATAAGGAAATTATTAACAGAATAAAGATGTAAAAATATTAGTGTAACTACTCAATACAAGTATTTGACCTACTTTCTGATATCAATCACGTTTTACTTGTAATATGAGAAGTAAAAGTATTCACATCATGGAGTCCTAATAATACGAGAAGTCATAAAACAATAAAGTCCACACAAAACCAGAATAAAGTTGTAATACTAGAATGCAGAAGTAATTTTACGAGAACTCCTCAGTGAACATTTTTAAATTGATTTTTTTTCCTTTTGTTTTCCATACAGGCGCTGCTCTTGTGTTTAAAATTCAGGTGTTTAATGATACAAAACGAACCGGCACCATGACAAACTAAACACCATGGTCCTCTTCCCTTCCACTTCCCCCACAAACACAAAGCTAATTAAAAAGAGAAGAGCCATGAATGCTAACACAAGTCATCCATATGCATGCGTTGCCAGGGAGCCTCACATCCTCCGCCGCCCCGCAGATCGTTTCTCATTCAAAACACAGCCGGAGGAGGAAAACGGGAACCAAAGCCAGATCAATATCCAACATATGATGGCGTAAAAGACTCCAATTGAGTTTTACAGGCAATTCCAAATAACATATTTATATAAATGTACATGTTTAATATTAAAACCATTTCCATGTGCACTTACAAACGTTTGATGTATCCCAGTTAACTTTTTAATGGTGACTGAGGTTTATTATTCATTATATCTTGAGCCAACAACAAAATGTCTTCGAACCGACTCCCTCCAGCAGTACCTGTGTGTGTGTGTGTGTGTGTGTGTGTGTGTGTGTGAGTGAAAACTACACACATCAACCATGTCTGCCTCTAATCACTTGTTGACATTGTCAGAGCTACCGTTTCAAAGCAAACACGATGGAGGAACTCTGAAATTAGACACATTGTCTGCTTCATTTTCAGCTAAATGCGTAGTTGTGAAAACATTTGGACGGATGAGTGATTGATTATCTCTGTGGCTGTGTGTGTGTTAATGTGCAGAGTTTATGCAGCCGACCGGATCAATTCTGCATCAGCTGGTTGTAATCATCTAAACGCAGCAGATTTCAATCAGACAGACATTTCTGGCTTTCCTCTCTCAAGTAAAGTGTTTTGCAGGAGCAGATTGTTTACACTGGGGCACAGACTCTGGGTTGAATTTTTGTTTATTTCTTATCAGGTTTTTTAAATTTATAAATTCATAAGCAACATGTTTGTTTTGTTTATTCTTGGCTGGAGTGGGCGCTTTTTACGTGCATTTCACATTAAAGCAGAAATCTGATTTTATATTGTTGTAACGTGCAAAACATGATTTTTTTTTTATTTAAAAAAGCTTTTTAGAGAAAACATTTAACTAGATTATTCAATGTATCTAAAAATTAGTAGATTAATAAAAATCCCTGCCCTACTTCATGATGTCAAGTCGGACATAATTCGATCAAGCTTATGTTTTGTGACAATTTCATTGAGTCATTATCTTTCGATAAAAATAAAAATAAGCAGATTTTTTTTACGTCATGCGTTACATTATTTTATTACGTCAATAAATGCATTTTGTCGCAATAAGTTTCACTTTGTGGAATATAATCCCTTGATTTTGATGAAAATCAAACCGAAATGAACGACTATGATTTATATTCAGAAATCATTCCATTAAATTCCAGAAAAACAATTTTTTTATACCCGTTTTAATTTTTCTACAAGGAAAAAAGCCGATTCGATGCATTTTAAGAACCTTGTAAAGAGATTTTCTTTCAGAGTCGGAAAAGGTTTTATAATTAACTGGTCCCAGCTTAAAAACAAAACAAAAAGTCAGAATCCTTGCAGGGTTTTTACAGAGTAAACAAAATAAATAAAAAAGCACTTTTAAAAGGCTGACCAAAATTTCCCTGAGGAAACAAACATGTGATTTAACCTTTGCTGTTAAAACCTAAGCCTTGCTATAAACCCCCCACTGCCTGAATCCGATTGGTTGTAATAGGAGGTTAATTAAATATGCACCATGCGTCATGTCCCAAAGAGACCCGGGATCAATGGCCTCCAATAGCAGCAGAGCGGAGAGGATGGAGAGGGGCCTGCAATCAATCCATCAATATTGGCGGTTCCCTTGGGGAGCGGTCTAATCTAATGAGTCACACACACAGAGACACACCTCCCCCTTTACTTCACTTCCTCCTCCTCCTCCTCTCTGCCTTCAGCTTAACCTCCTCTCTGGATCCTTTTCTTGCCGCCTCTACAGCCTCCGCCACAGTTTCTGCGCCACCCCGTCACTCGGCTCGGCCTTCCCGACCAGGACCGGCCCGGTTCGGCCTGTCCCTCCCCCGCTGACATCTCCTGAATTCCAGAGGGAGACGGCACACACACACGCACACACACACAGACACACAAAAGGCTGGAATGCTGCTGGGTCGGGGTGGAGGAAGAGAGTGATGGATGAGGATGAGGAGGCTTGGGGGGACAAATGCTGATCGAATTGGTTATTAAACGACCAACCAGCGACGATGACGATAAATCTTCCCAGAAATTATTGCGATAAATGATAATATTGTTGTTTTGAGACAATATTCAACCAAAGATAATGCTTTATTAACGCCCAATCAAAGATTATTATTTTTTATTTTATTTTTTTTCCTAAAGAACATTTAACACTGAAACTGGAAACATTTCATATGTCCAAAATAAAACAATAATAATTAATATGGTTATAAAATCTCGGTAACCAAAATTGCATTGGTGTAGGCAGGGAAAACAAACTATTTTCTCCTGCGTGTCAAATGTTTGCAGCGTTTCTCAAAATGCTGGATTTTCAACACCATTAAAATGTTATCAAATCCTTAACAGCCGTTGCCCAAATGAAAATTATTGCACTCATTTTAATTTATAATGCTTATTGATTTATTGCTTATTGTGACAGGGTTAAGCATTTACTCTATTCATTATCTAATTAGCATTTAATTTTTTTTTTCAGTTTTACATCTAGAAAACTGGACAAATCTGAAAATTTCAGCCCTATTTTGACTTTTTATTCATTCTGCTCATTTTCTGTGATAATTCAGTAATTTTCTACTTTTACATCTAGAAAACAGACAAATCTGAAATGTTCAACCCCATTTTATAGCTGCAGATTTTGTTGCAAAGCTTAATGACTGTAATTTTCCAACAAAGGCCAGAAGGACCATGGAGAGAAGTGGCGTTGTGCTTTCACAAACGGCTGCAGGCCCTCGTCAACGCAGCGTCCAGCCTGGGTGTCATCAGCCGCTCCTCCAGGTGAAACGCGCTCCCCCCTTGGAGCCGTAGATTACATAATACACAGGCATCTTGGAAAACAGCTCAATATTATCGATCCACACAGAATACAGGCTCGTCTCGCAGGGCTTCATGGAAAGGTTCTGTTATCTCAGAGGGTTTTTTTTTCCCTTCCTTTTCCTCTTCACTTCACATCTAAAACTGAGTAAAAATTCATTTTTTGCTTTCGAATGACGACATGAAAGTGTCACGGAAAGTCACAGTGCATACGTGACTCAGAAATGGAAAAAACACCCCCCCAAAAAGAAAAAAAACCAGAGTGGAGGTGGTCGTGGTGCCGAGCCGTAAATTCCTCAGGAACCACCCTGCGAACGAGGCTTTGAGGCAGAAATGGCTCCTGCAGTCATTTAGAGCAATTGCAGCAGGGAAGCAATCAACAATTTGGAGGGTAATGTGGAGCTGAAGTCACAAATCCTAAGCAGACGCTTTTACTGCTGGGAGATGGGAAGCAGGTTGTAGTGTTTGCTTAGCGAACCGGAGGCTTCTTCTTTCTTCTCTCGATCCTTTAAAGTCGATTTCATTCGGTTCTCACAACATGAAATGTTTTATTTGTAAGGGTGGGGAAAAGGGCAAGAGCTTTCTCCAAGTGGCAGCGTACAGCAACAGCTGGGGAGGGGCAGAACTGCAGCGAGTTAAACTCACTCACCGACTCACTACTGGAAACAAATGCTGTGAAAAATTTAATGATTTCAACATCATCAAGTCATGATGTGGGACTTATTTCTGTAAAACATCATAAGGGGTATTTTAATCATTTTTCTTCAACTTTAGGCACGGTTTCCATGTAAGCAGAATTAATTAATTAATCCTAGACTTCTTTAATGTTTGTTCTTCTACTGTCCAAAATGGTATTTGCCATTAGGTGTTGGCGATCTGGATTCTGTTTTATCATAATATCTTGCAGTGCTATTCTTATGATAACGACAAAAGTTAAAATAGGAACCATTTATTTCTTCTTTTTTACGTAATTGTATGGCCGGCTATTATAATCCTACAAACAAATACTGATCTTAAAAGACATTCCCATCTGTAATGCCCTTGTCTAGGACACAGTCGCATAAAAAAAGTTTGATTTGTATCACGAAATAGAACTTAAGTTTTACATTTCTTGGTATTCAATGATGCTTTTACTGAACCAACAGTGGAAAGAAAATAGTAAATCTAACAATACAGACAGTTTTGAGAGGGTTTAAAGATCATTAATTGGAATTTATTGTGACAACAATAAATCAGGATTCCTGTTAGAAATGTATTACAATAAATGATGTGATAACCCTCATTGTGCCCACCCTCATTTTAGAAATGTTTCGAGAAAAAACTGTCGCAGTGCAAATATTCAGGAAGGAAAAAAAAAAATCACAAACAATTTTGTTTTATTTTCTACGTGTGTGTATATGAATTAGATTTGAAATATGTTTTTGTGTTTTTATAGTTAAATGTTTACATTTTTAAAAACTTAACGTTGGGCTGAATCTGCACAGTTTCAGAGAAACCATGGACAGAACTCTTTCACCTCTTCTTTTTTTAAGTTATGCCTCAAATTAAATAACTTAAAACTAATCATTAAACTACAGCTATAATTGTGATTTTTTTTTTTTTTTTTTAACTAAAAGTGGTTCCTTCACCACCTGCTGCAGCACTGAAATGTGGAATTTGGAGAGTCAAATCGTGACGGCTTTGTGTTCGCACAGCAGTTGCATCAGCTCCATTTCCAATTCCCATCCTCCTCTTCAGCTGCACTGAGAACTGGGGGAGAGGGCACCGGCTCCACTAGCCATTAGCTCGGCCCCTTGCTGCATGCGCTGCCTGCGTGAACAGCCGACACAGGCGGTGGCGGCGGGGGAGGGGCTCCGAGGCAGCGGGGGCTGTGTAATGTCACGCTGCAGCGCCAGAAAAACCAGAACGGCTCTGCAAAAAGTGTGAATTTGCACTTCAATAAAGAGAAAAAACAAGTCTGACGAGGTCTGATGAAGTCATCTGAACATTTACTGCACCTCCTGCCTTATTTCAGGATGTCTGCGCTGAGTTTTAATGTGCATTTGCGTTGCTTAAAAATATATAAAATATAAAAAAATTAAATGAAAATGACTATAACTCGCAACATTTTTTAAAATCTAAGCTAAAAGAAACCAAATCTGTCCCCAGCAGCATGTATTCTCCTTTCCAGCTGGATGTCAGCGTCTCAGCTCTGTGGAAGTGACGGGGATGTGACCGAGAAACACGTCAGCCCTTCCTTTGGCTAGCAACCTCTGCATCCACTTATCAGCGGACGCAGCGCTGAGAGACCCAGGCCATTATTCCTACCAGACTGTAAACATGTTTATGGCCGCTGTAAAACCGGCCCCTTTAACATAGGGGGTGTGCAGGGTTTAACCTGCTGTTCACAAGCGACTTCAAATGCTGCAGCGACTGCAGCAGGTTTCAAACATCTTAGACTTTTTGTACGGGTTGATGCTCTGGCGTATTTATCCTGTAAAATACTGCAATACGCTCAATTTTTTTTAGTGCACGCTTAATTTCCTTGAAGAAATTGTACTTTTATCGTATCGTTTATCATGATAATTTCCTTGTAGGAATTTTCACTTATTGTCGTCACAATAAATTCCAATTAGTAGAAACGCCTTAAAACTGTCCGTTTTGTCAGGACTATCAGCTTTACTATTGTCACCAGCGTTTGTTCAATGAAAGCATCAATAAATAATAAATTTGAAAATACAGTTACCGTTTACACACTTCTTTAAATGATTGGTGGCCTAAAGAAACGTATTAAAAATGAGAATGCTATTCAAGAGCAGTGTTTGTTTTTACCTTAAAAAAAAAAAGATAGCCACTTTTATCATTATCACAATAGTACCACAAAATATCATCCATATCACCTACGTTAATTCAACGTAGTTTGAATTAAACAATTAAATACCATGAGAATAATAGTAAAACCTAAAATATAAGCCCACTTGTAAAGTGCAAGACCAATTTAAGTAAAAAATAAAGACAAAATTTTGAAATGTAGCCACTTTGAAATCAGCTCCATTTGGCTCAGAAACATCTGAAACAAGAAACATCTGAAAAGTTAAATAAACCTAAAGAGGACATTCCTGGGGGCCGATGTCAGCTGTGGGCATGTCAGGCAGCTGCACTCAAACGTGTTGATGGAAACAGAAACTTTGCTTAAAGCGAGCAGAAGTAAAGTTCCAACAATGCAGGAAAAACCTCAACAACAAAAGTCAGTCATCAGCTGAAACCTTTTTCCAGATATTATGAATTAAATGTCATTCCCGCATTATTTCTTTTTTGATCATCTTACTTTCAGACACATTTGGACATGAATAAGTTGTAGATTTTTAGTCCAGGACAACTAAGCGGTTCTACTAAAGAATAAGGGTTGAGTATTTGAGTATCAGAGCTGAAACCAGGACGAAGCCTCTTAAATATCTTCTTCAACTCCCCTTCTCTCTGGGTCCGTTTCTCCGTCTCGGTCTTGTGGCTCCGCCCCTGCCGAGGCAAACCCCGCTGGCCCGCTGCCACGAATACGACACACGGGCCTCCTCCTGTCGATGTTTTGAAACTCGGCCAGCCACGGCGCGGGGGGAGGGAGCGCGGTGCCGGGGCAGGCATGGGTGGGGTGAGAAGGGCGGCGGCTGTAAGCCGACGCTCTGATTGGGCCGGACGGCAGCGGGGAAAGAAAACAAACCAGAGTCAGCTGGCCTCCTCATGCAGAGAGCATGCTACTGGCCGGGTGGAGGGGACCGGGGCGGGGTGGGGGTGGATGAAGGAAAAGGAAGGGGCCTCAGCAACAAGGAGGAGGAGGGGAGAGGAGAGGAGCCTGGGAAGGTAATAACAGCCTGATTCATGAAAGAATCGATAAATTGGAGGAGCTGTGTGAATGAAATGTGGAGGCGCTGAGAGGTAACAAATGCCCACGTGTGCAAACACAATGAGGCTATTCTTAGTTGCAGAGCATTTCCCTGACACCGTAAACAACCCGACCAGCTCCAGAAGACCCAGCAAACCCGTCAGTGTTGATAGGATTACCACACACACCATCATCACTATAATAAAACCACTAAACTACACCACAGTCTTATGAGTTTTTTTTTCTCTGTTAACTTTTCACCCTGAATTCCAGATTTTTGCACTCTTTCTTTTTTTTAAACAAATGCTAGCATTTCAGCTGCTCTCTGCTCTGCCCTGGTCTCCCAAACTAATATGGTCTTTGTCGTTGTTGGGGTTATGACCCAGCACATATTAAAACATTTCTGGGAGGTGGGAAGGTGAAATGTGGCAAAATAACTTTTTAACCAACTACGTTGTTGATTGTGTCATTTTGGAGTGAAAATCAAAAGACATTCGTTTTGAAAGCAAAACCAGCAAAGAAAATAAAAACTTGGCAAACTGAAACATTTTTCACACCTGGAGTGATGACGATGATCTTCTCCCATTTTAGCTTTTCATCATTGACACAAATGGATGAAACTGGTCTAAATGTGCCCCCACTTACTTAACACAAATCAATTGGGCTTTAAAAGCTAGGCTGACTTGCATTAGGTAAACTGTACCTCGAAGCTGTGCGGTGACCACAATGCAGGGTCAAAAGTTTTAAAGTGTTAACAGCACAATTCTGTTGAGTGAGGTCAAATAATGGCCAATTAAAATCCCATTTGGGCCCAACCGCTGAGTAGGAAGTGGCGCAAGGTTCCGGCTTCTGAACAACTTCTAAATCTCGTTGTCAAAGAGAATGTGATAAATGCCTTCCTTTGTATCCATAAAATTTATATGGGCAAAAAAAAGGCCTCGAATAGACATCAAAGCCTTCGACGCGCTTGTGCACGCTTCCATTTGGCCCAAATGAAACACACAGGAAACAAGGAATGCTCTCTAATTACTAGGCACATGGTGCACATTAAAACCCTGGAAGTCCAACTTCATATAATCGAAATCTGCTGCCACACACGCAAAAAAAAAAAAAAAATCCTCTTCAGAGGATAACTACCTACAGATGGGAGATGCAACTGCCGCCACACACTCCCTGAGATACTTCCAGCAGTGACAAAGTGTAACAGCGAGCCCCTTTAACTGCAACAGCTGCTAAATCATGTTGAGGAGGTTTTCTGTATCTATAATGTCCTTTGTCTTTGACAGAAAACAGACAGACCGGGCTGATGAGAAAGGCAGGAGTGGACAGAGGAAATACCCAGCATGTGTGTGAGGGAAAGAAAAAGGGAGAAGGGAAAAGAGAACCCAGGAGGTATAAACTCGGGTTACAGGAATTCCTCTAGACTTGTATCAGCATCGGTGTTGGGTTAGGTTTCCTTACAAACATTCTCCACCGGTGACCTCCGCAGAAGGGGAGTGAGGCCGAGCAAGCAAATGTTTCAGGCGATACCCTCTGACAAAAGAACTAGATAACTGGAGCAGTAAAAAACATGCAAATAAAAAGTGGAATCGCAGAGCTGCGGAGCAACGCACGTCAACATTCTTGGTCCTCCCCCGGAGAGTCCGACATCTTAAGTTGAAGCTACATAAACCGGGCCCTTCAGGAGACACAAAGGCATTAGAAGGCCATCAAACTGATTAGTTCAACTTCACCTAATCCTTAAAAGCGCTACACATTTTCGGCAGCCATTACCCAGCAACAGGCACCCCATCCCATAAAGGCGGGTTGTGAAGCCGCGCACGGAAGTACGACGAGAACAATTTAATCTAAAGCGCAGAGTGACATTTTGTGGGATTAACATATCATTAGGTGTCTCTCAGATGGAGCCGGTTTGTGCTTTGTATGCTGGAGCGTGACATCACAGCAAGCAGAGGGCGCTCTTTGATGTAATCCAATTTTCCATTTCAACTTCTCACCCAGCGTGGGATGCTCTGCCTATTTGCGGTCCATATAAGGAGAGAGTGGGGTGGAAAGGTGGCATTTATGTCGCTTCGGTGGACCGCTATATTAGCTTGTGTGTCCACATACCTTGGTTTTTATTATGTGGGAAAAGGGCCCAATAAGTTAAATCTTCAACATGAAACAGTCTCCATCAGCAATGCATTTTGCATTATGTGGACACGACTATGGGCAGAAATGTAGCAACATGAGCACACAGGAGCTGTGGTCAACACTCAAATGATTTTACTTGCGCATATACCCTTGGGCGGACTTTTCTCCAGTATTTCTCAGTCTGTTCATTATGGGTTGATCCGTCCAGTTGATGCTGTATGCGCTTTTCCGCCAGTTGATAAGGTTTGGGACCTCAAGGTTTGACCGTGGAAGTGTTAGTTTGCAGCTCATCATCTTGACAACTAGTACAGTCTTGCAGTGGCTTGAAAATGGGGGGTTGAGATGTTGTTGTTTAAGGAGTTTGCAAGTACCGCCTGGTGCCGTAAAGCTACAGGTCAATCAACGAATGCGGTCTGCGGCTATACCCAGCTAGGTCCGTCTTGTACATCACCAAAGTGGATCCAAAAAACAGGGAAGAATCGCACAAGATCTGCAAATGGAAACGAATCTGGTCGGGGGTGAAGAACGGATGGAGAAGGGGCTTCATGTTCTCTAACAAACCTTTGAGGCCTTCAGAGAACAGCTACTGAAACTGGACTACACAATGAAGGGTATTGGTTATACTGGATTTTACTTTGAGTCGAGACGCACGCTACACATTTGCAATTTTTATTTATATAAAAAAAATACTTTTAACTAGTGATCATTTCTTTCCTCTTCACAATGATGCACTACGTTGTGTTGATCTGTGATTTGCTAACTTTAAAAACTCATATCCATGCTTCAAATAACATTTAATATGAGTATTTCAAAAGACCAACTTAATTCTGCCCTAGGATTCATATTTGTGTGTAGAAGTATTTTCCTTAAAAGAGACACAGGAGACCCTAAGAAGCCTTCCTCTGTGAAGAAATTAAGCAAACTTAAACTGAAGAGACTACAGATGGCTAAAAAGCGGCTAAAAAGCGACTAAAACAGAACTATATTTTCCTCCACAGACAATGACAGGAACTGAAACTGTTCCAAAAGCGGAGGAAAATAAGTTGAAAAGTACAAGGCTTGGGCTCGATTAGGTTTACTTCATCAAAAATAGAAACAAAAACTTGTGAAACTTCCACTCTTCTCTTCACACGCGCCAAATAAAAGCAGCTGAGCATGTGCACCCCCCTTTCTTCACGCAAAGACTCTGGATTAAGGTGTGAAATAATCAAGATGGAAAGGAAGGTTTACAGCCGAGATGGTGTGTAGGTGTGAAGTGGTTAGGGCCACGGATAAACGAAGCAGGTGTCTCACCATTTATGTCATGATGGAGTCAAAATACCCTCCAGTCTATGCAGCCTTGGGATGCAGTGCATGAAGAAAACAACATTATGTCGCGTTTCTGTTGCTTGTAAGCGTCTTTATTCATACTATCCTGCCTGTGGAGGGTCTTTTTGTCTCAGATTGAGCCAAATTATGCCTTTTAATGAAATTGTGCAATGCTGTAATAAACATAGCATGGTAGTAGCGTTAGCCGCCTGTGTGTTGGATATTATGTTGTTGTAGTGGGTGTTTACTACCATGCTTATTTTACAATAATGCGATCAACTTTTAGCTACTTTCATTTGATAGTTTATTATATTTATTTATCCCCAGAAAGTATGACCTGTGCTAGTTTGTAGTGAGGCCAATATAGACAAAACATTGTATCATTTTAGTATGATATTTTGTGATAATAAAAATACATTAAAAAATTAAGTATTCCCATTTTGAAATAGATTTTCTTTAGCAAACTGGTATCTTGAACAAGCCTTTTTTTAACTGCATACAGTAGCAACTGCACACTGCAAATGCATTTTATTATATTTAATATTTTATTGACTTATTATTTTTCCCATGGAAATGGTAGATAAATGTGTTTTCTTTCTATTATGGGAGTTTTCAGATTACATTCATGAGAATTTATTATAAATCAAAATTCTTATCTGAATACAATTTTTTCAAGATAATCACAAAATAAATTTTCATTTGTAAGAGTATATGTTGCCAAATAACATTTGGTAAGTGTAAAATAAAGAACATTTTTTGTTCTAATAGTAATTTCTTGAAGTGTTTTGATAACCAAAACAACAAAGCTGCAAGTGACATTTATTCACTCAAGTTATTTGAATAATGTTCCATTTAACACGTCGCAGTGATTCTTCGAGTGAAAACATCAAAGTAATTTTCAACAGAGTAGCACCTTTCAATATATGGATCTGTCAAGACTTAGCACATTAAGAAAAATCAAAAAGGTGAGCAAACTGCCAGCTCGATTTGTTCATTTCAGGAGCTACATGAGGTAGATTAGAGAGGCGTTTGTGTTTTATCCTTGTCCTGAAACCGGGGCCTTTTCAAGTCAACACCTTCAATAAAATGAGAAACCTCACAAAAAGAACAGTAACCCATCTGCACACTGATGAGAAAGAGGGCAAACTTGCAACTAATCAACACCTAAAGAAGAATTGCACTGTTCAAACATAAAACTGATCTTTCCATCAGAGCGTCAAAATAAATGGGAAAATGTGACGATGATGGACATGGAGATGGTTGACGGACAATGGCCTTGTTTTCTCAGTGCACGCAGGTAGAGAAAGACAAGCCCTCTCCTGTGTCACTCACTGTTCTTCAGCCCTGGGGGAGGGAGGGAGTGAGTGAGTGGGAAATGAGGCCCTTACTGGAAAACTGAACCTACCTATTTACTGGCAGAGGACTGGTGATGTAAATGGGAGGGGAAGAACAGAAAAAGAGGCCAGTAAGGAAAAAAAAAAAACAAAAAACAAATTAGTAAACTGGTAATCCAAACTGTCCTTTGTTGTTGCAAGTTGACTCATCGTTGTACAAACAGAAGTTCAAGTTTATCCACTTACTCTTTTACCAGATTTTTAACCTCAATGAACTGGGTCTTAGAAAAAGTCAATAAAACGTAGAAAAATAAACTCTGTAAAAACACTAGTATTTGAAAAATACTAGTTTTTTTTTTCCACCAAGTTGCGTTTTCAATACAGCTTGGAGACTTGTCATTTTAAATATTACACCGTATTATTTAAAATGATATTTATAGTGCTTGATAGAAAAGAAAGATTAAACTTAAAGATTGTGTAAACTTGGTGCTTATTGGCGAGTTAACTGGGAATATTTTTACAATTTGTAAAATAATAAAAAATCTGTAGACCCAGGCTGCCTACCAGTAGGGAGCGACAGCCAAAACATCAAACTGAAAATCCAAAGTAACTTTCAGACCAGGTCACATTACCATTTCTAAATGGTGGAGTCGATTGCAATGGGACATTCTGGACCTACCCGGTGTAAAGTCATATCCACTGTGGGAATTATCCAAATCCATTTTGAAAGCCAATTATTACTTGTATAGACATGAGGCTATCAATCAACAGGCAGAATAATTTGATCAGAGAACAGAGAAGAATTAAGAAGGGGCAAAAAAATGGCAAAGTGTGAATGGATCTGGAACCAAACATATCTAAGAAGTATTTCAAACAATTTTTCAAACATTTACACTTTCTTGAGAATCAAAATTTGAGAAATCTTAATGATGACAGGACACAGCTGGGTCTACACAAGCGTGAAGCGCTAGTCAACAACAGAGTCGAGCAGATTTTAACAGAATCGTCAATCCTCATGCTGACATAATAAACACAGAATTTGTTCAAACCTGCTCCTGGCCTGATTCAGGACAGAATATAGAGGGATGACGCCGACCCATCGCCGTTACTCACTTTGAGCCACGAAGGAATGCGTTCAGAGCCGAAACAGCAAGAAGATTAGGTGGGCAGTGCAACTGAGGCTAATTGCAGTGGCCATCGGGTGCAATGGGTCACCCGACTGTACCTCCACACTGGATTCATGTGACATGGTCAGCTTAAGTGGTTGATTAATGAGTAAACTGTCTAGCAAAACAGGTTCTTAAGGCGTTGGCATGGTTTCTATTTGTATGTAGTAAAGCCATTTTGGGTTAGTTGCACCACAGAGTTTCAAGCTTCATTATAGATGGCCATTATGAACTAGATTGCAAGCTGTCTATTTAAAAGAAAGCAAAACAAAATTAAAATGTAACCGGTAGTTGAAGTAATCTCTGCTACTACAGTTTAAAAAGGAGGTTTCGTCATTGTGCATACAACAATGAATCTCAGGCTTCACACAGGCAATACTTAAATGGTACCATTTCTGCACTTCAAAAGCCCTGAGATCCAACAATGTTAAGATTATTCTGGATTGGACATTGTTTTCATTTCTACCCCGGGAGGTGACCCAAGCCTTCTACGGTACGTTGATAAAATCAAACGTTTTCTTGGCTCGGTTTCAATTATTTCTCCTTTTTTGCCACAAATCGAGTCCTTCCCTTTAATAGGGCTTGGAACTGTCACAAAAACAACAATCATTTTCGCCGTACAGTTTCAAATTGACAAAATTTACAAGCTCTAGTAAAGGACAACCCAGAGATAAAAGAGAAAGTTCAACAGAAAAGGTTGGAAACACTTCATCAATCAAAACTGCGTTAGCCGTCCCCTGACCCAATGGTTCAATGTAATCTCTAAAGTGCTGCCTCCCTGTTAGGGCTGTTATGAGGCTTCTGGGGAGAGGGAGAAGAGATGGGGGCAATAGAGCAAGTTTTCATGATGCCAAACCTTCCTGAACCTACTTAAGTCATACAGCACATGTAACTTCATGGTGGGCTGCACCAGTAGATTTTGTGAGTTCCTGTCAACAATGAATGGCATCCTGCTGGGTCGGCAGTGTTTAATTGCAGACCCAGGCAGTGAGAGACACATGCCTCCGTAACTTAATAGATTGTAATCACAGTCTGTTATTGGCAATGTAAAATATGTTAACACAGCGTTGACTTTTTCCATCAGATTAACTGACTTAATTGGGTGTACATGCATCATAAATCTATGCCATCAAATCAGGGGTCCTTCACATTTTTCATGTCAAAATCACCCACTTTTCCCAACCAGACATCTTTTAACCAGATGGAATTAAAAAAAACTTAATTAGAAGTTTAAAAAAAGATTTTTCTGCAAATAAATGCAAAGACAGATAGATAGATTAGATTAGATAGATAGATACAAGTATGGATGGGTGTTATGAGAGATACAACTGGCGGTGCACCGATTCCAGTATTCTGGCCGTTCACGGATTTTTAAGAACCCTGCCCTGCTGGTTCCAAAGTTTATTAACCATGCGCATCCATATCTCCTCTCCCAGATGGATAGATGAATAAAAAAAATGGAAGATTTACCGATGGATACCAATGGATATAACATTTAGACAATGAAATAAGGATAAAAGTATGAAAATACTTTTATTGCGCTCCGTTCTCTATAATTAAGCTGCATATAATGTACCATGAGGGTCTGATAACTGTGTAGAAAAACAGTTGGAATCCATATTGTTGTGATGCTAATACAATGTGTTTTAGCATTTAATATTGATCCCCATTTTGTGCTATCAAACACCAAAGTCCAAGTTGTACAACAGTATTTCTGCCACTAGTGCAATCAGATGCAAACTTTCAATGCTGCAGCTGTGGCTAGCTCTCCTATTCTTGGCAGCCATGTTGGATATTGAACTTCAGGTTGTTTGGAAAGCTCAAAGTTGGAATTCAGAAACCATAACACAATGTTGCAGTTATTTCAATCAGGAAGTCAGAAACTCAGATTGTTAAGTAGAAATAGACCTTAAAACAATAGGAATCAAATTACCTACTTTCTTATTCTGCAAAAGAACCACTTAACATAAAAGGATCATCATGTTCTCAAGAATCCCAACCCCTTCTTATAAATGTTTTGCTATTCTTCCTAAGCATATGACAGAAATAAAAACAAGCTGGTTTCCTCTTCCCATAACACATGGTAGTTTGCTTGACCCCAGAACACATGATGCAAAAAAAAACAAAAAAAAAAAACAAAGAAAAACTTTGATTTTCCCTCAACTTGACCCCATTTTCATTTTAAGAAAAATATAGATCCTTACCCAAGACAGGACCTTTAAACATCTGAGAAATGTGTTGTGCAGCTACAGCTGAAGCCTCTCTCTTTCTCTGCCCAGAATGGATGGTGTGGTACAGATTAACCAGACTCTAGATGCGTCTACGCCTAGAAGTGCTTGTATGGATGCAGTGTGTGTGTACGTGCATGTGTGTGTCAATATCCAGCTCAACAAACGTGCATGCTCCTCTCCAGGGAACTAGGTGAAGAGCCACTCAGCTCCCTTTGAATCTAAGGCCATATGGCTCACAGTATGGGTTCTTTGCTGCTCACGCTCAGAACCGTAGAAGGGACTAATGCGAGTAAGTTTGCAACAGGTCCGTTTCTGTCAATAATACACATCTTGTTACACATCTGAAGAAACCGGTGCCACTCACCTCGCCGTCATGGTGCTGGCAGAAGCTCATCCGGCCCTGGAACAGAGACAGCAGTGCAAAGTTGTTCTGCAAGGACTGGGCGAGGGACACGGACACCCCCGGCTGGCCTGTGCCGCTGCTGATGGAGTTGACCCGGCTCAGGTGGAGGCTCTCCCCCAGGGGGTCGATGTAGTGGTCTTTGGTCAGCCGCACCCGCTGGTGCGCTCGCACGCAGTTGTCACAGAGGTACTCCTCGCAGTCGAGGCAGTGGGACGTGGCCGGGTTCTCCTCGTCGCAGGAGCTGCACTGAGGCTCCCCCATGTGCTGCACGTGCAGCAGGCCCCCGTGTGACGGGTGGAACCCGGACGAGCCCCCGATCAGGCCCCCGAGATGATGGTGACCGTTCTTATTCTGCATCTGATCTTCCGAGCTCACCACCACGTCCAACAGGTTGCTGAAGAGGAAGTTGGAGGAAGGCAGGGAGTCCACTCCGGCCTCAGAGATGGAAACCTTCTGGTCGCAAGTGGGGCAACACAGCTTCAGAGGGTCGCTAGGGCTGCGCTGCCCCTCCAAACACTGCCTGCAGAAGGTGTGCAGGCAGGGCAGGACGTGGAGCTTCTTGGTGGCGTGGTTAGAGGAGACAGAGGTCTGCGAAGAGGAGGACGAGGTAGAGGAGTTGGAGGAGATGGGAGCAGAGGAGCCGCACAGCTCCTTACAGAGCGGACAGGTCTGCAGGTCAGAATCAGGGAAAGAAGCCATCTGCAGTAGAAATGCAGCTCAGCTCACAACACATGCAGGGAAAAATTAGTTTCCCTGCACATCGGAGAATTTGTCAGCCAGTTAGACTGAAGAAACTGTGGCTTTTGAGGTAGATTCTTGAGTTATGTACAGTCAGTTCCACTGTGCTGATTAGTAAGTTTTGAATTTGATTTAAATAGTTCAATTAGAAGCAAAAAAGGGGGGCAGGTAATCAACTTTCACAATTAGACAGTTCTTTAGATATTAAAAAAAAACTTCAGATCATCCCTCAGAAAAAAAAAAAAAAAAAAGAATGAGCAAAATTTATAAGAGTCCAGTTTTCCAATGAGAGTAAGATGACACCACACCAAGGACAATGTTGGTGCATAAAAAGTGTCCCCGTTGTTGAATTAACCCTAAAACTGGATGGCTGTTGAAGTCCAGGAAGCTAAATCTCTCCTCCCCCACCGACCAGGCAACATGACTTCAGGGCCACTCAGCAGCTCCTAGACTACAGCCACAGAAACCACGCCGCTCCCGTGTTTCCTGTTGCCCACTCTATGGAAAACCAGTTAAACCAGCTTGGCCTGGCCTCCTCCATTAGAGGTCCGTCCAGAAGGCGTCACGCGCGGCCGACGGTCGTTCGGTATTCTCAGCGCGAGCCTCGGAGACAGAGCACGTGAATTATTCATCAAAGCAGGGAGGTCGCAGCGTGCACCGGGTCACCGACATATCAAAGAACAGCCGCGGCGGCTCTCCCGAACAGCCAAAAACATGAGGCAGGACCCGCCGTCTAGCCCCCGGAGCCACCGCTGTGTGAATGCGGCTCCGTTCCCGTCCAGCCGTCGGCGAGTATTCCCCCCGTCTGGCACTGTGCGTGGAGGAATGCGCAGGGTTTCGCCCCCCCTCAACAAGACAGCAGAGAGAGAGAAAAAAACGGAGTAGCTAGCTCCGACGGCCCCCTAGTTACCTCGTTTTCTCGCTTGTTGTTGTTGTTTGCAACGAGGCGAATACACACACGTAAAACATAGCGTATGCCCTCTCATGGGCGCGTGTTGCACGGGCTGCAGCTCCTCCAGCCGCTTTTATCACACTGAGGGGAAAAATGGACTCACTTCCGTCCTGAGAGGACACAGCAGAGGGGTGTGTGCCACAAGCTCGCTCCCGACGGTCAGAGGGGGGTGTGCCGCATGCTCGCTCCTGACGGCTAGAGGGGTGTGTGTGAGGCTGTGTGAGCTCGAGCTCGGTTACGTTGGAAGACGTGCGAACGTGCACGGTTTTGTTGATAAAGT
This sequence comes from Poecilia formosa, assembly GCF_000485575.1. Classification (NCBI taxonomy): domain Eukaryota; kingdom Metazoa; phylum Chordata; class Actinopteri; order Cyprinodontiformes; family Poeciliidae; genus Poecilia; species Poecilia formosa. Next base: position 123,722 of record NW_006800046.1, on the reverse strand, counting down.
TGGCGGAAATGGTGAAGGACAATGGTCCTCTGTGTGGTCCCGCTTTGCCTGTCTATTTTTGCCGTGAAAAAAAAAACTAGCGAATTAATTCAGTTTAGTTCATGTTGTTATTTTTTATTATTATTGTGAGTTAGACAAAAAATAAACACGGTGCGGACTCAAATGTCTAATTTTATTTCATTCTACGAATAATTTAATTAAAATTACTGCTCTGTTGACGTTCATGGGTTCAAATCCTAGTCTGGAGTATTGAGGCTAGCATGTTAAATTAATTAACAAATTAACTCGTTTTACCCATTAAATAAATTGCATTAAAAATATGTTTCTATTGCTAAACAAAGTGTTTGGCTGGACACTAACAACTGAAAGGCTACAACAATGCTTATAGGCGTCATACAATCTCTGACATTAATCTGAGGAAAAATGCATACATACCTAAGAGCAAAGTCCAAATAACTAAACATACATATTTTTGGTCTCTGGGAGGAGGCTGCAGTACCTGGAGAGAATCCATACTTGCACAGGGAGAAAATGCTCCAGAATGAAAATTAGACCCAAGACTAAGAACTGCATTCCAACCTGAAATGGGATTATTCTTCCAGTGTTATCTACACTTAAGACCCTGTTTGTTTGCTCCTTTCTCTTTGTCAACAAACCCCCCCAGAGGAAAATCCTTAAATCACATTCTGGTTGGGCTACAATTGACTACCAGAGAAAAAAATGTCAGCTTCTGAAAAGGATTAGCAGTAGTAAGGCAACTTTCCATCTGTGTTTTTCCGTAGAAACTAAACCTGGTCGAGTGTGGAGTACAGATGAATATTATCCACTTTAAGACCTAAAAGTGGATGTTACCACATGTTTTTATTCTATTTGTTCTGTGGTAGATTGTTTGTTTACAGGTACATGTAAATCGATGTTATGATTTTTGTGTTAAATAACTTTAAGCACTCATGTTCAGAAGAAATACGCCTCCAAAACAGCACAAGTGAGTTGTTTGAGAACATGTTTGTCAGAGAAAGACCCATTCATTTTTATATTTCTGGAAGCTGAGAATCATTTGCTTCGTTCCAGCATCTGCTGACTTCAGATAAATCCTGGCCATGTTAAAAATAAACTCACGGGGTAAATGTAATTCTGCTGTTTGCACTTCAATGGAATGCTTCAGCTTATCTCCCAACCATCTTGGATTTCCAAAGGATGCCATTTCATTAGCCATCATCTGATATTTTCCCCCTCATCGATCGATTCCTTCGTCCTACAGTTCTAAAAGCGACATTGTGCTGTAGAATTCATTTGCCAGCATTATTATGTTCTCCTAATGCAACATAAATTCAGAAAAAAAAGAACTCGGCCTCCGAATTTTGCTAAACTCCAAGAGAAGATACCACAAAGTAGAGCACAGTTCCAAAGCTTAAGGAAAATTATTCACTTTTCACTTTTCACTTTGAACCAGGATTTGCCTAAATTAGGGCTGCAAGTCTTTTGGAGTATCTCTATATGCTTGTCACTTCTAGAAATGAAAATGTTTGTCCATTATTCTTTAGCTCAAGCTAAGTAAGCATCAGTTTTCAAGTCTCACAACCAATTCTCAATTGGATTTAGATCTGGACTTTAACTAAGCCATTCTAGGACATGTACTGATGTAAGTTGTCTCACTCCATCATAGCTCAACCATTACAGTCATGGAGGAGACCCTTCATCCCAGTCTTCTTTCTTGCAATGTATTCAGCTCCACCCATCCTTTCGTCAACCCTGGTGAACAATAAAATCCCCACAGCCTGATGCTGCCGCTACCATGAGTATGGTGTGATTAGGGTGAACCAGTTCTCTGTTGCTTTTTCCAAAAGAATAAGCTTTTGGCATGTATGAGAGTTGTCCATCTGAAGGCATTCAGAGAGCAATAGTATTTATACTTAAATTAAACTGAAAGAAGCTGTTTGAATGCTATTTTGTGTTGTTGAATCACAAAACAATCCAATTAAATACACTTCAGTTTCACTGAAAAACATTACTAGTGGGATTGTCTTATTAGACAAGAAACTGTCATGTAGCTTCACAACGTAAAACTGTGAAAAAATTGGCAATTGGAAGACTTTCAAGCGCAAACTTGTAGGTATCTAAATCGCCCAAAATCCCCAGTTTATTAAGTTATAATATGTTTTCATGAGTGAGATCATATGAGACATTCACCAAACTGAATTTGATGACAGTAAGCTGGGTGAAAAGAGGATGAATGAGCTAAAAATACTAGGCCGCTCATGGATTTCTACACTGAAACACAAACACACACACACACATACACTCACACACACTTCCGACGTGAATCTGTGCTGCTGCTTGTGTGACCTCCAAGAAAAGAAAGCCAGCATTATCCATTTACATGAAACAAACAAAAACATCAGTTCTGCAATGACACATCCAGGAACGTCGCTGCGAGAGAGGCAAAGGGAGACGAGGGGAGGATATGATTAAGATGGCACCGCTTAGAGACAGAAATCTGAAAACGCACAAACAGTTCAGTGTTATTGCGATTATCTCTGCCCCCGGATGACACGCACGGAGGCGCTGGTTCTGCCGCCGGCACGTAATCTGTCTGAATGGCTCCTTAAGAATGTTGGGATTCAGTAAGACTTAGAGCAGCATGTGAAGGTCTGCAGGGCTCATTTTTATTTATTTATTGTAGAGCAGCAGTCATCTCTGAGCTCATGACTGCCTCACTCAGGAGGATATTTGTAGGAAGTGTGAAATCACTCCCAATAAGACCAGTTTGCCTGTGGTGAGGGGAATTACCAGTTTCTACAGCGTTGTTGTGGGAACTGTAGGATAACTGGTGATGAAACCAATCCGGTGCTGAGAAATCAGACAGAGAAACTCCATTTTTACTCTGCGGGCAGCTCTGTACTGCCCCCTGGCGGCTATGAACTCCTATATAACCAAGCGCGGCAGCTGTCAATGCACTCTTTCAATAATGAACAATTTGACATTTTCAAACTTAATTACTGAAATAATGTATTTAGTAAACTGAAATACCAATAATCTAGCTGGTTTCCTGTAGGTTATGATTAATATTAATTAAAATATGAGTAATGTTACAAAAAATATTTATTTTTGATCTGAACCACTCTAGCTCTGGGAATCTCAAGTCTTTTGCATTTTGAACACATTTTATTCTAAAGTTTATTATGTAGTTCAACCCACTGACTATAACCAGCTTCCCTGGTTGTAGTTGTTGTGGTGTATCCCCACGACATAATGCTGCCACCTCCATGTTCCACTGCAGTGAACATGGAGGCTAGACAAAGTTTTGTAATCCTGTGTGTGTGTGTGTGTGTGTTTGTGTTTGTGGGGACGATTTTCCTGACATATACTACGTTGTGGGGACCAATTGCTCCTTGTGGGGACCGGAGCCTGGTCCCCACGAGGGGAAACCCTGTTTTTGAGTCAGGGGTCAGAGTTAGGGCTAAGGTATGAATTGAGTTTTGGTTAGGGTTAGGAAAAGGGTAAAGGTAAGGTTTAGGCTGTAGAAATGAATGGAAGTCAATGGAAAGTCCCCACAAAGATAGCCAAACAAACATGTGTGTGTGTGTGTGTGTGTGTGTGCTAAAACTGTGTATGTAGTCTCAGCCCACATACAAAACTAGGCTAAGACATACAGTTTTGGTCCAACCGGATCAAAGTACCTTCTTTCAACAGACTGAGCGTCTGCTGGTCCTTTAGAGCTTTTTGCCGACCGTTGCTCTTCCTGTCCAGCCTGTCAGTTCAGTCAGTCATGTCTCTGCAGGTTTACAGTTGTGATTTTTTTTTTTAAGTCCCTTGGATCCACTGAAAAATGTAAAATACAAAAGCTAATGAGTTTGATGGCAGATATGTTAATAACTTAGCAGGCATGCTATCTTATTATATAAAACCTCAAAAAAAAAGAAAAAAATGAAAGGAGGGAGAGGAAAGCAGTGAAGAAGGATAAGTAGGAAAGCAGGAAGGTGGGAGAAAGAAGCAAGGACATGATTAAGACAAAGACAGAAGAAGCTAAACCAAGAAAAAAATGAAAGGAGGAAATAAAGGAGGGCTACACTCAAAATGATGGAATAGGGAACAAAGTCTGGACATCAGAATATTTTCCATACTTTTCCTGCACTGGAAATCATGGAAGTCAAATTCCACACTCACCAGATTACTGATTTACTCACATTAAACTACAAACAGGTGCAGTCTGTCAACTATTTAACTTCTGAAGTCAACTGGATAAATTGGTTTCACATAGGAATATCATAACTTAAAGGCGCTGAATAAAAATAAGATTTGGTTCTGTTTTAAAGAAACCAATGAAGTTCATTGAAGTTCTGTGCTTATAAAGTGACAAAAGTTATCAATACTTTGGCAAGGCACCAGAGTTCAACTCAAACTTTTACACCTGACAGGGTAAATTGCATTTCAGATTAATACAAATATGAGGAATTTCAGTTTTATCAAAACAAAACAATACATCTTGTTGTATTGTCAAAAGCTAAACGCGCCACAGGATTCATTTACATGTAAAACTTAAATACACAAATAGTCTCTGGTGTGAACTCACCTGTGAGATCATGGGGAAGGAATTTTGACCCACTCGTCTTTATTAGTTTGACGTTGATGGCATTCTTTCAAAACAACTTGTTTTTTCCCCAAGCACTTCAGTCAGGCTGACGTCAAAACTTTAGATGAGTTATCACAACTCGGTCCATGTTTAGACATTCGGATGCAACGTGATGTACAGAGAGTCCTGCTTTACAGAGGGAGTGATGATAAACCAAACGTGCCCAAATCATCACCCCTCCACTACCGTGTTGTTAAAAGATGCTTGTACTGACATGATGTTTGATTGTTTTCAAAGTAATGATCTTCTTCTAAAGAGAAATTGCATTTTATCTTGTTCAGGACAGTTTTAGAGTTCATGTCTTGTTCAGATGCAATTTTGTAAACTTAAGTCTGACTTTCTTTGGACAAATTTACCCACCAAGCCTCACCTCTTCGGTTATGACCTTTAACGTGCCAAGGCGTGTAAAGTCTGAGATGTAGCATTTCAGTCTGACACTGAGTTCAAACCCACTTTCAGGAGAACTGCAGAGCATATTTTCCTCAGACATACCTCACATCCTGCGTCATTAACAGAGGTCAAGACCCAACAGTTCAACTTTAACAAGTGGAGCTAAATTCAGGTCAGCAAGGTTAGAATTAATCCATCCATTTTGATTATTTTATTTCATGTGAAGAATGTATTCTACAAATTAGGGCTGTAAATGTTAACGCATGCCATTAATCTATAAAATGCTACGTTAATATCACACAATGCACGTTAATCGCATTATCTATTTTGACCTGACTAGCTCCCGCGGAGGGTTACGTTTTTAGTTCACAGCAGCGCGTTTCGCGGTTGTACTACATTCAACAATGCAGAAACGCAAACGCGAGTCAAAAGATGAGCCAGGAGAGTCAAACTGATAAATGGAAAAGCTGCAAAATTATATTTTAAGATAAATAATAAAATAAAAATTAAAAAGCACCGCAGTTAGCGCTAGCAGTCCGTAAACAAACCTCGACGTGGCCGTCCCGAGTTCGTCTCCAGTCCTCGTTTCCTCTGCCGCATCCCTTTCCCCCTTCAGATAACTATCACAGTACACTTTTGCTAATAATTATTTAAAAAATAAAAACTAAAAGAAAGCGATTCACGTTTGGATAAAACCAAAGTACTTATTGCAACGGAGAAGTATCCTTCCGCCGAAGCACCACCAGTTTATAGTTAACGTCTCTAAATTACGTTTGAAACAAAATTACTCCTTTTAAATATTCCTGAATATGAAAACCTGAAATGTTTCAGAGAATAAAACATTTTTTAAACAATTTTAGAGTTCAAGCTTCCATATTTAAGCATGATTAACCACAGCACTAGTGTGATTACATTATCAATTGACAGCAACACTGTAAATACACACCCACACAAAGAAGTAAACTTTTAATAAAAAAACTTAATTCAAAGAAATCGTAAATTACAGGTCCTGAACAAGCAACAGTTTTGATTGTAACAAACAATACAGCAACATAATGTGGTCATATAAATACATATTTAATTATTTTATATACAGATAACACTGTAACACCCACTCCGCCCCTCCCCCCAAAAATTACATGCGATTGTTCCCCGCAAGAAATAAATTCTAAGTTACTCCCTTAAAACTCTGAGTCAAAGCCAACAAAACTACCTCAGAAAAATAAAGAGCTTTAAATAAACATGAACATAAAAAGTTTGATTATCTGGCATCAGTCTTTGGTTGTGATTTCCTGCGACTGGGTCGCCATGCGTGTAAAGAAAAGAAATGTAGAACTAGAACAGAAACACGCTGTTCTACCTGATTTCATTGATGTTTCTCGGAGAGTTCACGGACGCTGGAACGCAAAATAGTTACAGACGTCAAAATAGTTACCGAGGTCAGTTAGGGTTGACACTTTTGGGTCGCTGCGTCCACATCTCGCTGGCCCACAAGTGGTTGTGGCGGAGCCAGCGGCGCGCGGAGGAAACGTCCAGCCTGAACAGCTGCTCCTGGGAGGAGTTGACCGCTGTGTAACGGACGGTGAGTTTGGGCTGGGGAAGGCAAGCCGCGGAGAGAAGCCGGTTACCTGCCGAGATGTAGTCCCCCTCGCAGGATTGAGTCCTGCAAGAGAGGCCATGTGGAGCACAGTGAGGTCACATTTAAAAATAAAACCCTTCCACATTCTCTCAACTCCAAATCAAAAACTTCCATGTATTTTATTGGTGATTCGTAGCAGTGCGCCAATTGCAAGTTTTTGGCTGATCAAGCACTTTTGTAAGACCCTGCAAAAACATCGATGTACCTTTTTAGAGTGATGCTGAGGGAAGAAGTGGCGGTGTCTGACAGAGGAAGAATGGCTGACGCATTAAAGGCAACAAACATCTCCAAGGCAAGAGCGAGCTCCACCTCTCCGAGCTGACAGGGTACGACCAGCGCCATCAAACCGGGGGCAGCTGATACGTCAGGGTAGTATCCCGCACTCAGAGAATCTGGGGGATTAACGCGCACACCCTGAGGTTTTAAACAGCTAATAATGAGATTTTTACGGGACGGTAATCCAGTGATATTTACGTTTGAAGACTTCCCGCGCCCGCAGCCACAGGTTTTGTCTGCCCAGTTTCTCGAGCAGCATCTGCAGCATTGAGTGATCGACAGCCAGCTGTTTACTCAGCATGAAGTCCAGCAGGTCTTTCGCTACAGGTAGATACTGTCTCTCCACACACACTTGGAGGTGAGACGTAAACAGAGGACTGTACCTGTCGATGTCTATAAGGTCTGGAGGTAGAGGTGGAAAGAAAGTGTCTGAAAACATCAGTAAGATCAAATCCAAAGACTAGGAAATGTTAAAAAACACTCGCACAGACACACACTCACCGCTGGGTTCCTTAACTCCTGGCAGATTACAGAGGACCTCCAAGGTGTCCCGGTGAGAGGTTTTCCCAGCCAGACGCCTCAGCAGATTAGTCCTGGCCTCCAGATCAGTGGGCTCGCACGGCCACAAACCCGAACTCAGGAACCAGTTGTGTTCTGCAGGGACGAATTCCCAAACTCAACTACAAGAACATCTCAAATTAGAATGTCATGAAAAGGTTTCATTTATGTCAGTAATTTCACTCAAAATGGGAACTCATGTTACAACAATGTAGTCCTTTTTGTCCAGGTACGACCCAGTCAAGTCTCTGGTTCTGGAATCGCCCAAACTCTTGAATGGACTTTGCTTTACAATCAGTTTTTCTAAACTTTCCATTAATATGCTAGATCCTTTTTTGTTGGCCTAATAACATTCAAATTAATACTATAAGGAGCTTAATTTAGCTTTTTTTTCTTAAAAATCAGCTCTAAGTCATGATCAACCAAAATAAATGACTCAAATAAATCTATGGGAAATTGATCTATGTTGAGCTTCACCTTTTGTATTGAATAAAATTAATTAGCTCTGATGATGTTTTAATTTGTTGAGCTGCATCTCACAGCACTAAATTTGCAACAAAATGAGGTGCCAACTGGGCCAGAAATGATTAATCACGATTAATTGATTATTGAAATAACCTTCAACTAATTTTGTAATCAATTAATTAACTGGAATATACAAAATTATTAAAAGGCCATTTGTTGAAATAAGAAAACACTTAGTAATTAAGTCAAAACTGTACAAAAACTACATACATTTTGCATTAAAAAAAATAAAAATAAAAATTGTTAATATCTTTTGGCCAGAACTCCAAGTGGCAAGGTTTTAGCTTTACCTTGTTCAAACTTTGTAAAAATAAATAAATAAGATCCACTATTAAGCACCTTTTGCTACCAAATTAATTGGTTAATCTAAAAACAGATTAGCCCCACATTGTATTAGCGTTAAGTATGTAGTTAGAAGCATTTCTTCAGCTGTAGGTTGGGATCCTTTTCCACAAATGATTGAGTGTAAAAACTAAAACATGCTGTGTTTTTGGGTAATACAATAGTAATTTTCGTGTATTTTTTTTGTGCATCTTTTAATGTATTTCTAGTATTGTGTAAAAAAATGTTTGTGGTTAAATAAAAATCCGACAAATGTGCTACTTTTGAATCCAATTAATCGATTAATCATCAGCAGAATTGATTACTGAAGTTGCACCCCGAATGCCAACCTACTTTTCTTTTTATATTTAGCCAACTGTAAGCTGATTTGCCACAGAGGATCACCTTCAGTTATAATTGAGATCTGAAGAGAGTCCGGACAGGCAGCGTTACCTCGGAGTGTGCTTAGCGCTCCCTCCACGCTCCCACTCAGGAGGAAGAGCTCTGTTGCCACAGTGATCAGGCAGCAGCGCGACGCTCCGTCCTCGTTCCCAAATAAGCTCTTCAGCGTTGTGTAGTCGACTTTTAAGGCGGACATCACCTCCACCACTCTGCGGCCCTGCATGTGGACATCATTAACCGAACGAAAGGAAGCTGGAGAAACGCAGGAGAGAAACGGAGCGGCTTGTTACCTTAATCCAGTGGTGATTTTTGTGGTATCTCAACATCAAAGACACTCCGATTCGGCCCACAAAAGTCTTCACCAGGTTCTCCTCACTTTCGTTTTGGCGCACTGATAAAACAAAGAAAAATTTGCAATCATTACGGTGCCTAGTATCCATTTTCTGCCACAAACGTTGGGATTATATGAATTATCCAACTGTAGTTGCGTTTACATTGACTATATAACTATGAAATTTGGCATTCTGAAAATAAATTTGCTAAAGGGAAACATGCCAATTTCGGGAACCCCCCCTCCCTCCCAAAAAAAACAGTCTTTTCAAAATAAAAAAGTTTTGCCGACAGGATGAGGTGGTTTTCCGGCTGTATTGGAATTGGTTTATTTTGCAGAACTGCAATGGAAACACATGATCTACAACCGGATGTTGCCACTGGCACAAACCATGAAGAAGAAGCAGACAGGAAGTAGTTGCAGTATCAAGTTTTTTTTTTCATGACTTATTGCGTGAACAAACTTATTCACACGTGATTTTAATTGAATTTCTTATCCAATGGAAACACCACAAACTGCAAAAATTTGCGACATTAGAGGAATAGCGGCAAAGTTCTGCACACATTTATGATGGAATTGAAGGTAGTGAAGCAGGACAAAACTTTCTACAATGAAAAAAAAAGTTAAAAGTGTACTGTGCATTTAAAAATAAAACGGAAGAGTATCAAGTCCTTAACACATATATAATTGAGAATGTTCACCTGACTCAGCGAAAGCAGCGAAAGGCAGTGAGACCTTGTCTTTGCTCTCAGATAGAAGCGCTATAGCAATGCGACCGCTGATGCGCTCCACCTGGTTCTGGTGTTGGCTGAACTGGCAGACGGACCTGTACACCTCTCCCATCCGTTTCCAGTCTTCCTGCTTGGCACAAAGCTGACAGAATGGATGATATGAATAAATATGTCAAGAAACGGTGTAATCCTTAAGGATAACCCAAAAAATAAAACAGAACTAACCTCTATTTCAACAATCCCATGCACTAAATTCAGATACTCAGGATTCTGCGTGGAGGCAGGCGAGCTAAACGAGTTAAATAAAAAAATTTTTTTTTTACATTATTATACAGACGTTTAAGAACTACAGAAGCTAAAACCATGAGTAAAACCTGAAGTGTTACTAACTTGTGTGAGTTGTGATGAGTCGCCTGCTGAAACATGGGGCTGTGTTTTACGTTGTCTATGCAGTCCAAGCTCAGCTCCAAACCAACGCCGGCCATCTGTTGTCAAACAAAACAGAAAAAATTCCCCCGTTCACATAAAAAAACAGAAATAAAGACTTGACAGTAAACCCGAGGATGAACAAACTGAGACACCTTGAAAGTGAGCTGCATCAGTTCAGGCACGAAGCTCATGAGATCCTTGTCCCTCACGTAGTTAAAGAGGGCCAGCAGGAACTCGTGGCCCGGCTGGAGAAGGACAGGAGAGGGTTAAATCGCGCGATGTTCCCCTCAGTCTCCTAGGCAACACGATGGATTATGTTACATACGTGACTGCTGCACTGACCACTATGTTGTGGGCCAAGCTGATGCGGAGGACTGAGAAGACGTTGGACACCATGCCGGCTTTCAGCAGAGCCCAGAGGAGGGTGAGGAGGACCGGCATGGAGAAGTACGCCCCCGGTGGGCTGTTCTGGTAGTACCCGGTAAACACAGCACCTGCAGAGGGCAGGTGGAAAAAAAAAAAAAAAAAAACATACATGCTTCTGAACTCCACTGAACCTTGCAGTAGTTATGAGAATTTTTTTGTCTCATTATAAACATATTCAATGTATTTTAATTGAGATTTTCTGTAACAGATCCTTAAAGCAGTTGAAAACCAAAGCACAGCTTTCAAAATGCTTTACAAATAAAAACCTAGAAGGTTTGGGGAGGTGTGAACGTGCAATCAAATTCTGATGTGCACAAAAAAAAAAAAAAAAAAAAGAAGTGAATTCCTGTCCGTCTAAAAAACTAAGTCTCTGTTCGACTTCGACTGAAGTGAACTCTGGCGCAGTTAAAAATATAGAAAAAAACATCCCAAAACATAATGGAAATGATGCATTTAGGTGACATAAAAGTGTTTTGCATCAAGGTGAAAAGGTTCAGCTGTGTCTCATACATCACCTGCAGCATACTGACATAGTTTTGTTCTGCTTTTTATTCCACACAGCCCAAATTTGTTGATATGTGAAGGTTCTCTGCAGCTATCAGGTTTACAGTTGTGCAAAAAAAAATAAATAAATAAAAATAAAAACAAAAACTTTCAATTCTCTGGTGATCAGTTGAACATGACAATGCGAGACGTTCAATCTCAAAACAACTGTGTTGTTTTTCTAAATTAATGATGGGATCCTCTCCCATCTGTCTGCTGGAAAATCTGATCTTCATGATTCTGTTCGTTCACCAATTCTTTTTAATAAACCTGTTGCTTTTACTGAGATTAAGCTACACAGAAATAGACCAAGTTTACTAATAAAATGTCTTCTGAAGACAATTTGGTGCTCTGGATTTTATTTAGGAGTATCGGACGCAATTATTTGCTGCATTGTCTTGGTCTTGTTTTATTCTTATTTTTTAATTTTGTTTTATTGTTTTACTTGGGGGCTTCCAGGAAAAAAGAAACCCTTTTGCAGAGCACTTTAACAGCTGTTTGAGGAAAAATGAAAACTCGCATTGAAAGGATACTGACCAGCTTTCTGGAGGCACGCTGGATTTTTGGCGAACTTCGTCACCATTTCAACACAGAACTAGAAGAGAGAGGAAAAACAAAAAAGGAATCGTTTACAGGCTCTGAAAATGTGCAACGACACCAACAGCACAGCAGAGGGTGATATACCTCCTGTGATCAACAAACATCTAAACAGGGATGCAAACCTAGCAGCCTTTAATTTAAACATGGAAAAAAAAAATTTATGGTGAAATTAAATGATGGATTCCTTCTCAGATGAAGTAATGAACGGTCTCTATAGAGGTCCAGTGGATTCCTACTGCGACACAAAGCGTCTGAGCTGAGAACGAAGGCGATTCGCCGGGCGTACCTTCTCGTCCCCCTCCGCCGGCAGATGCTGGAAGCGACACATTTTGAAGCCACAGGACAGCGATTCACTGAAGTACTGTCTACAGTACTGAGGATTAGAAGATTTGCTCCATTAAACAGAGGAGTTCATCACATTAGAGACAGCAAAACAGTCATTTAGTGAGCCGAATGAATTGCAATATTGTTTGTTGCTTTTGGTTGTTTTTTTTTTTTTAAACACATATATTCCAAAAGCAGCCATTAGGTTTGAAGCATAAAAACAAAAATGTGCCAATTCATATCAGATCAAATTATGTTTTGTTGGTTGTATCAAAATGATGGCTTGTTGGATCATTTTAAACCAAATAAAGAAATGCATTGTAGAATTCACTTATTTAAGAGTTAAAAATAGAGTTAAAGCAGCCATTTTTTTCAATATAGAAATACTTACTTCATTTGATTTCTGACGCCTAAAATCTGTCATTTTAGTCGGGCTTTTCATACACTGTCCTGTGGAAGGAGCAGAAGAGCCAGATATGAGGAGTTATTCACTTTAGGCAAAGCTGGATCTGACCTTCCTATTAGCAGCTCAAATTAACACACACACACACACACACACACACACAAATACTTTAAATAAAAACTCAGTGAAAAAGAAAAGATCACATTTGAACTTCTTATTCCCACTTACCTATTCTTGAGGTCACATGTGGATGGATGAGTCGACCAAAATTACTGACCAAACACACACAGATTAGATCAACACTAATTTATCTGTATTGAAAAAGTTCAGCATGTGAATTGTGTGAAGGAATACCTTTCCAGGGATCCATCCATTTTACTGTTGTTTCTATCAGATCGGCCCTGGTTGAAAACATGCAAATTAAATAACCTTCTACAGTGCCAAAGTACTCATATCTACTTAAATGTGTCACATTTTGTCACATTAAAACATCAGAAACCTCAATGGATTTTTTCTTTTTTTTAGGAATTTTATGGGGTAGCTGGTACCAATACAAACCTAAGCCAACAATCATCTGCACATCACAAATCTGACTTTTCTGAAAGAGTGGCAAGAAGGAAGCCATATGAAATCCTGCGTGAAGTTAGTCAGAAAAAACATGGCAGACGTGGAAGAAGGTGATGTGGTTGGATGAAACCAAAAAATTAGTTTTCTATCCTACCATAAAAAAATAGTGTATGTATGCCCCCCCCCCAAAAAAAGGTGGTAAATCATACAGTGGTGCGCTTTTCTTAAACAGGGATGCAAGTTACAATCGATGGGAAGATGAATGGAGGACAAACGTGACAAAAAAAACTGTCAGATGCTGCAAAAAAAAAAAAAAAAGTACTCTTCATTCAATCTGACAGTAATTAAGTTATTTTGTAATGAAAATTGGAAAAAATGTCCGTCACTGGCTTTTCAAAGCTGGTCGAGACAAATTATTAACCCATAGTGATAAATATGGGTTAAAGCATAACATCACAGTTATGCTTTGTCACATTATCCGTCACATTCAATCAACAATAAAATGCGTCAATGTTAGTGGTTACAATGTGACAAAATGTTGGGAAGAAAAAAAATTTGAGGAATATAAATAGTTCTTAAAATGCACAAAACCGGTAATATTACGTTGATTTAATACCGAGACATTTTGACCAAAAAACTGAAAAGCAGTGATCCACTTCAATTCAGTTTAAATGTATTCAACAAATCTTCATAGTGAAATCTGCGTGATGAATCAATGATAAAATGTAACTTTATACTGATGTAAAGCATTTTGCTCTTTATCTCTGCAACAATAACTCTTTATTGTGTCTTCTTGAGACACAATAAAGAGCAAGAGGACTCCCTCCAGTTACGTTACCAGATGTTCGCTTTGAGGGTATGGATTTTGATTTTTGGTAGTTATGTTGCTACACCGAGGTCTCCAAGGTCTGCTTTCCATCTCGTCTGTAACATATTAGTTTGTTCATGAAATAGAGTAAAAAAAAAAAAAAACATTCAAAAATGCCCACAAAAAACATCATAAAAAGTATCCAGAATTCCTACCTGCAATTTCAGTACAGTCGTCACGAAGATCGACTGTAACTGTTGTCACTCTGAAACACAAATATCTTTCATTTAGTACAGGGAGAAACCACTTGTAGCTTATGTGATGTAGAAACACAGGAGTCCTTACTTTTGATCAAACACTGATGATGATCTAGTCGTCTTCAATGAAAACTTTATTGCCGGGATTGGTTTCTTTTTAGGAGGAGCGGTGTCCCTGACGGGGCCCAGGTTCAGCAGGCTCTTCTCTGGCAGGTTTTCAAACAGTTCTGGATCCTCCTGCACAACGTCAACGAGCAAGATATCCTGTTCGTAAGCTGTGACCTCGTCCAAAACGTCGGTCTCCGGTTCTTTGGTCCCCTCCGCTTCTCTTTGGTCGTCTTCCGTGTCGTAAGAGCTCGACTCCTCTTCTGTAGAAGAGCACTGCTCTTCTTCGTCTTCCTCTTCTGTATGTTCCTCACCATGGCTGCTGGGAGACAGGCTGTCTTCAGTCGGGACATTCGAGCCAACGGTCGCCTGTACTTTAGGACTCAAGGGAACTTGCTTGAAACTTCTTTTACTGTCCTCAACGTTTTTCTCTGTGTCATCTAAAGTTTCCTTTATATCCTCATCACCATGCACTTCAGTGTTGCTGGGAGAAGACAACGATTTGAAAGCGGTGATGTCAGTCAGCGTACTGGGAGTTGTAGCGCCTTCCATTTCTTTGCTGGAGTGTTCAGAAGAAGTACTGGAGGTCTCAGTGTTGCCATTAGCCACTTGCTCCAAGTAAAAATCTGTTGGTGTTTCTTCTTTGTTCATAACCTCCTCATTATCTTCCAAACTTCCCAGGCTTTCGAATGAGGTACACCCTAAAATGCGCCTATATGGAGAGGTGATGGGGGAGAGCTCTGGTGGAAGCAGAAACCCATCGGAGTCAAAGTCCACATAGTTTTGTCTGGGGACGTTGCACAAATGTTTTGGCTTGAACGGACTTGCGTCATATGGTTCCAGTCTGGGTGGGCTCTTCATTGGGAGACATTCATCGTTGTTGTTCTGGTCACAACTGAAGTCGATGGAGGATACAAGACTCTGGAAGGAGTTGTTTGGAAGTGCAAAGGGTAAAGGACTGCAGGTGGAGAGTTGGGGTTCCTTGACTGTTTTCCCTGGAGTGTTTTGGATTTTCCCTGATAGGAACATTGAAGGGAGTGGAGAAAACACTGTGGCAGAAAGGCCGCTTGATGATGGATCTGATGAATTAGACAAAGCAGAGGCTGCTTCCCAGTCACTCAGACTGAGCACTTTGTGGGTGGTAGTAGTAGAGGTGGAGTCGTTTGTTTCAAGGCGGTTCAACAGAAAAGTTGATACAGCTCCACCGTCTGGTTCCATACCAAGCTGACCCGGGCCTGAAGATGGAACGGAACGACAATGAAGAGGGGCTACAGATTTTCCGGACTGCACAGGTTGTTGCACTGTCCTAAGTTTTGTCATGTTCTGGTTTTCTCCTGTGGATGAACTAGGCAGGTTTGAATTCTTTGTCACAGAGTCAATGGGGCTCCTTTGTGATGAACCCGTCTCTGAACAGGCTGTGGCAGAAGCACCAACTTTACACCTCGGCTGACTATTTGGAAAAGGCCAGGACTTGTAAGTTCGCGCACACGAACTAAGTAATTCCCTAGAATACGGCCTTACTCTCTGGCAAGTGAAAAGCTCCGGTTCGTCCACGTTCAACTCATCATTCTCACTGAACAGCACTGGTGACATTTGAAATGCATCATATTCAGTGGGACTGAAAATATTCTGATCAGGTCTACTGATTACTTCGTTTTCTTTCGAGGCCATGCTACAAACTCTGCTGCACTCAACTCCATCCCCAAGCTTCATTCTTTTGTCTCTGTGAATCCCCAAAGCAATCGGGTCAGATTCAAGTCCAGCATTGTCCAGCTGATATTGGTCCAACACACAAGTCCTGATCTCGTCATCTTCTGTGCGTTTTCTTTTTAAGAAAGGAGCAGGAGCAGTGGCGTCTACATCAGTCCAGCCATTGTAGAAATGCTCTGAAGGCGTTGAGACCTCCGATGCTGTGCCTTCTTCCGGGTGTTTGTGTTGTTCTGTCAGACTTTCAGCCTGACAGATGCTGTTTCCACTCTGCACACTGGGACTGCTGGTGCTATTTTTAGCCTCACCACCTTGCTCACTGTTATGCCCTATACAACTGGGCCAAATTCGAAATCCAGCCCTCATGTCCCGCTTGAAGCAACGCATCTTCTTGTTCTTAAGATCGTCTGGTAAAATGTAGCCACAATTATGACTGCATATGTCGTATGTTGCTGCAATGTCGCAAAGTGTTACTTTGGGGTACTCATTAATCCACACCACAATCTTCTCCACCGTCTCAACGGCTCTTTTCCTGCCGTAGATCTTAACCATAGTGGGAGACGGCCCGGACTCCGGGGTAGAGGTTTTAGGCTTTTGCTTACCCAAGGTCCTCTGCCGGGAGGAAATGTATTTACATTCCTCGCACACAATACAGAGGGAGGCTCCAACGGATCTTCTTAAGCACCCTTCTGAACCAGCAAGTTCAGAGAGGTTCAGATGTGTATCCTGAACAAATTCTGAAAGTGAAAGATATCAAATGAAGCCAATGAGAAAGGCTGTAATTATCTGAACACCAAGACACTGATAACAACTAGGAACTAATCAGTTTAGTTAATTCCTTTCCGTTTTTTGTTGTTGCTATTTTAACCACAATTTCCACAATTCTCTACACTTTTTTGTCCCATTTTGTTAAATACCAACATTAAACATTTAGACAATGGGATAATGGATAAAGAATGGAAATAAAAAATATTTTTACACACTTCAATCACAGAAAAGCCTCAGGCCTTCTGGACAAAACTTCTTTGACAAAAGAAGTCAAGGTTTGAAAAACCTACGGTACACTTTACTGAAAGTCAGGCATTGTGGCATTATGTAGGGCTATCGCTCTACCTGTGGTCAAGATGAATTGGATGAATAATTAAAGAGGAAATCCATCAACTTCTTACAACTTCCCCTCAAATCAGAAGGTAAACTTGTCACATTTACAGATTTCAATTGGACAATGATACCAAATGATGATCAAACAACATTTTGGGAATTTAAAGTCTTAAAAATGTATGGACTGAATGAATGTAGGGACTGTGCCAAAGAAACAACCAATTTCTTACCATTACTGCTCCTCAGAAGAAAAGTGGTCAAATATCCAGCTAGCCTAATGTCAGAACTTTACAATTTTTGCAATTGTTAAGAGACACAAAATAAAACCCCCAAAATAAATTCATTTTACACTCATGCTAACTATGGACGGATGTAAACGTCTGACCAGAACTGCAAATATACATCTGGGTAACTTTCCCACTACAGCTAAAAAGCCCTGCATGGCCCATCCTCTAATGCTTTTCAATAGGAGCAGTGAGGAACGTAAACAAGAGGAATAATAAGAATTAATTTCACTCTAAAAACTCAGAGAACCAATATTTAGCAAACTAACTGTTATGCTTAAGTTTTCAAATCGAAATATCTCACAACAGGAAGCGGATGTAGAACATGGCAGCTTCCCGGTCATAAAACTTCTTGACTGCCACGACCATCGGTTTATCAGATTTTATTTAGACACATATCTTAACATGACCCTTAACGTTTAGTACAATCACCTCCTGCATGGCGTCTCCTAATATTTGATACCGTAAGGCTGAAGATGTTCAAAGTTTTTCCCCACTGTTAGCATTAGCATCTCACACGTTACATAAAAGCATGGATAAAACAGCTGGTTAAATCTAACCTGCCTGATAAAATGTTAGATGCGTTGTGCATTTCGATAAAAACACCTCAATGGAGCTACCTAACGCTAGACCTAAGGTTCTCCTTACTTGCTGGGCTGCTCGGTTCTGACGGTGTTCCTGCAGACATTTGTCCCCCGACAGCAGCAGCGGAGCCCGGATTGCCTCCCGCGGCCTCAACCTTCCCTGAGCCCTGTGCATCCCTGCCTTCAACGCTGCCAAACATGTCTCTATTCCCCCCTGCAGTGAAACTGTGCCCTTCATGAATGATAAAATCACCCAAATCCTGTCCTCCAGTTGCCTTACAGGCAGCCAGTTTTAGCGGAGAGGGCATTTTGATTGTTTTCAGATTGTGGTCGACTTCACTCGGCTGTCCGAGTCGGCGCAAACGCACCACATCAACCTAACCCTGCAGACCCTCGTCTCTTGCCCCAGTCTGTTTCTACTGTTGGTTTTTCTCTCTTCATACTTGCCTTTAGTGTTTGACCCGCTCCGTTTATGCTCCATGTTGTCCCCTGTGCACGACTGAAGGTCATTTCTCCACTTGACTTTCTGTGTAACAGCGTAGTTCCCTTTCAGTTTTCCTTTAAGGTTATCCTTGAGAGCATCGTTTTGTTTCTCCAAGTTCTTTGGTTCTGGGACAGTTTGGCTCGATTCGTTTCGGTCCCCAGAGACAGAAGCGGTCTCTTCCACTGACAAAGGGTTTGAAAGTACATTTTGATGTCGTCTTGAGGAGTCAGGTGAAATGTCAATGGCTGCCTTCGGGGTTTTTCGCCTCCGTGGAGCTAGTTTGAGACCAACGACGTCTTTTAGGGCGAGTCGGTTCAGTTTCACCCTGTTAGAAGAAGACGGAAACATGCTAACCAATAAAACCGCGACTAAATACACGTTTTTAAAAAACGTGTTCAATAAAAAGTAGTTTATAATAAATGCTTGTTTTGGCCCTACTCCAATATTATCGCTTGTCATGGAAGTTCGTACCTTACGCAATCTGAATTAATATTCAAGGTGAGCCAAGATGTATCGCCCAACCACACTGCGCATGCGTAACAAGTCTCGTTGGAAGTATGACGAAACAAAGCCTCGCCGTTTTCTGACCTGCCTACCTGTCCAGACTTAAATTAATCCTGTACTAGGCTCTTACGATCTTAAGCCTCTTTATTGCATATTTTTGCTTTAGAATATATTCATTAGGGCATTTTTATTATTATTATTATTATTAATGGTCGTATATTATTATTATTATTATTAATGGTCGTATGAGAGCTTTTATCAAACAAGTCCCTCCAGTCGATACATAATTTGTTAAATACATAATCGCGTATTAAGGTAATATTGGGGAAAAAAACTACACTGAATAAATACCCTTAGACATTCCAGTAATTTCATACACGTTTAAACGTGAAAATAATTAGAATATTTACACATGTTAAAGCTGTATGTGAATATTTATGTATCCATTAAATAATTACTTTTGATACACAGATTGAGTTTATATAACAGACCAAAACAGTCATTTATAAATTAAATGGCAAAAAATCCAATTTCAAATTCAAGCAGCACTATTATTTGTTGGCGTCTTTAGCCACCAACAAATGGTGGCTAAAGACACAGAAATAACGTAGAGGTTTGGCATTTCATTCAGCCACAATTTTAGTTTGACTTTCTTTCTACAAAAAGAAGCCATCACAGGCATTTAATATCAGCCATGGGTCCATTTGTGTCCGCCTTTGACAACTGATGATTTAAACTAATTTGCTGTCATCTACTAATAGTCTACTGGAAGGAAATTTGATTATATGAGAAAGGAAAATCCTGAGTTATTGTGGTGTCATGTCATTAGAGGTACCTGTCATTTTTCAAAAATAGTCAATTGGCCCAAATGGGACCAGAACTAAAGAAAATTGGTTGTTTTACAAAGTTTGCAGCAAATAACATCCACTTGTAGTAGGTAAGACATGAGTTCAGAGCATTTTATGATTATTTATTGCCACAATTCCTCAAAATATGTCACTACAAATAAAAGCAAGCGGAGAAACGGTTTGTATAAAAAGCACAAACAAACTTGTAAAGGACTGACCTGACCCGGAACCAGTTAACATTCAGCACTTTCAATTTGGTGTGATTTATATAAATTCGTTATCATTTATAAGTACTTAAACACACACACATTTTGAAATACATATTTATTCATTTACTTTGAACATTTTTACTTTGCTACCCAGATAGAGGGTTTAAAATTTTAAGATGAGTAGGAATAAAAGAAAAGTTAAAATAAGAAGGAATCAACTTGAGTAGAAAAGAAAGCAGCGACTTTGGATGATGCATAAATGGAGAAAGCGAGAGATTAATGCGGCGCGAGGGGCAAGGGTTAGACCCTGGTGTTGGGAAGTAGCCGGTCCCTGGACTACGGCGGCCTGATTCACAACACCAGCTGTCCCGCCCCACCGAGTCTGCAGATGGCGCTCTGATGGTGGGAGCGTCTCTCCACTGGGAGGCAGGCAAGTGGTTCCACCTCGCTGCATCCCGCCCCCCCTGGGGTATGGAGTCAGCTCTGCCTCTTCATCTCGCTGCTATCTTCGCTTCATCTGTGGCAGCGGTGAGAAAAAAAAAAGAAAGAAAAAAAAAAAAGAACATGCAAATGAGAATCTGAGGAAACCATTCAAGGTGAGCAGAAACAGGCAGACGTGAAGGAACTTTCTGCTTCCTCCTGTGATGTACACATCAACAATCCAGACATGAGACGTTCTGGGAGTTCGTGCCCTACCTCTCAACACCTGCCAGGCGTTGGACCACCCACAGCCCCCCGCTTCAGTTAGAACATAATAAAAAAATAAGAAAAAGCCTCTATGTAAATTTCATAATCACACCAGGGCAATGAGGAATGTGTGTGTGTATGTACAGTGAAGAGGGATATAAGCTTTTACTTAGCATATGAAATGAGTTGGGATTAGAACGAGATAAAGAGCGCGGTGAAGAGCAGAGGGAGCGCTACGAGAGGAGAACGGTCACTCATAATTTTGCTTCTCTGAAGCTCTTTAAATCTTCCTGACTGCTCTCTCAGAGCCGCACACGAGGCTCAACTGAGCGATAAAAGAGCAGCAGCAGATTCGCCAATTATTCCGTACTTCACATTGAAATGTAGACTTTATCAGCATGATAAAAACGGGATTTACGAGCAAGAGAGGGAGGAGGGGGAAAAAAATAACCTACAAATGTGATGAACCAATCCCAGAAATCATTAAGCAGCTCATTTTAGCTGCTTAACTGGGCCTAATTTCCAAAATAAGCAAATATTTATTCTTGTTCTGGGGGAGACCGACAGAGACACATCGATCAATGGCTATTAAACATAAACAGGGACTACTGGGTCCACCGGTTCGGAGTTCTGCTGACTTTTACGCCCTTAACAGTGTGCTTACGTTGCTGGATTCCTGGCTTTTTAAAGACGGTGTCAAGGCTGAAAAGCCACAGAATGAACGGGCTGCAATACTTTGGCAGCAGGAAGATAAAAAAACAAATTAGATAGTTCAGGGGGTTTGAACTGAGGTCATTATTTTACCTACTGGAGGCAACTCCCTTGACGTCTTCATTTAATATAAATCCTGATTAGCTGGTCGTGGTCCTTGAAGCTAACAGCTAGCCCAACAGGGACCAAGACCCAAGCGGATTTGCACAGTCTGAAAACTCCAATCTGAGAAACTTTACCGCAGATTATGAAAAAAATGTTTTATAAACCTTCAAACTCTCACAATTACCTACAATTGTTTACACGGGAATGGAAGGTAAGCAGATTACATTAATCTTCCTGCATCAAACAGAGCATTTAAATTGTTTCCATTGATGGTAACTGCTTAATATGAAAGTAGCCATCAATTCAATTGTGTTTGCTGTATTATTTTTGTCTTACTTTCTCATTTTACAGTTAATCTGAGCTCTTGTTGTGTTTCACACAGGAAGATTACTGGTGGTGCACTTCCTCCAACTTCAATTTCCTATTTCTAATAACCTAATTAGTGACTCCTCACCAAAATGCAAACAAGAAGACAATTAAAGGGAAAGTGTGGATTTTTCGGGTGTTGCCCTGCAAACATGATTCAATAGCACATTGAGTTTACAAAAAAAAAAAAAAATCAAGAAACATCTAGTCAAACAGCTGAGATAGTCCAAATTCAGTTATCTTAAAATGTCCTTGGATCCAAGGCTATATTAGTGGATTTTCATAGTCTGCACTCTTAAAAGATGCAAAACCAAGTGAGCCTGATGCTCTTCAGTAAGCTACAGCTTGTCAGTTTTCTTACAAAGTGAAGTAAATTTCTCAAATTTTCAAAAAGCTGTATTTTAACCAACTTCACAGAGGGAACATTTCTGTGCTTTTCCAGGTTTCTCCTTTTGTTAGAAAATGATTTAGCTAATCTGACACCAAGCTTATCAGGATCCAGCAGTCTGAGCAAGGTCACAAACTGTTTAGCTGAGAATAAGAGCAACAAACCCCCCCCAAAAAAACCCTTCATATCTGGACATTTACCATCTTATGCTATCTATAAGTCTGAGTTTGAGATAGCTAAAATTATCTCAAACGAGGGACTGTTTCCCCGGCTGTAAGCCTCTCGCTGCTCTGATGATTTGTACAAATAAACTTGCCTTTCTCACTTTTCAACAAAATCCCTCCATCTGCCTACGATGGGTGGGGGGAACAATACCAAAAATAACTTCACAGAAACTCACTGTTCCTTTAAAGGTTTGTAAATAGTCATTCGCATCAAGCATGCTGACTTTTTTCTAGGCTGGACTTGGTTTAAAGATGGTGGAAGTCCGCTTTGGATTCGACTGCTCTCAAACTAGCAGTTAGCTTCTGTCTCCGCAACCATCTATGCTAATTAAGGATAAGAGTTTTGTACAGCAGGTAAGAAATTAACCTTTTACCCTTTCTACCAGAATCTTGCTGTCCATTTAAGTGTTTCAAAGAACAATAAGAAATGAGATGGAGAGTAAAAATGTGTAAAAATGTGTGTTTAGAAACATGGAGCAGCAGAGCAGTTCTACTTCTCACTCATTTCTTCATGCGTGGTGGTCCTCTGATGAAAGCCCCTCTGGTGAAATCTTATGGGTTTTACAGAAAAAATAAATAAATTACACCTTAGCATAAAAGTACAATTGCCCTTTCTACAGATAATTTAAAATTTGCAGCTAGAAATGCCACCACTGACCAGCCAATGTTAGCTTAGGCATGCTGCTTTTGTGTGTGTGCGCGATCATTTTATGCAAATCGATTGAGGATGTGTGCAGCGCGCTCCGAGCGGTACAAGACGTTGCATTAGTGTTTTTCATTTGCGTTAATTAAAAACGCCTCACTTTTATTTGATTTCTTTAATTGCCAACAAGGGAAGAATGGTGCGTTTGTGTGGTTGACAAAAAACTACGGTGATTTAAAAAAAAAAAAAAGATACCAGTTGACACAAAAACTGGGAGCGACTCAACAGCAAGCGGTACGTGAAGAGATAGGCGTCTAAATTCGTCTTCACATGTGTGCCTTTGTCTCGTGCTGGACTGGTGTGAAGCTGACGGGGAACGGGAGCAGCAGCTGAATTCCTTTAAATAGCCTCGCCTGCCTCATCATATGGTTGCTATGGCAGCCAACCCCTCGTTTCAAGATAACGTCCACATGCTCAGAGAGAGAGAGAGGAAGAGAGAGAGAGAGAAAGAGAGACCCCCTCCACCTGAAAGCTATAGATCTACAATGCTGCTGGGTGGAAAAAAGAGAAAGGAGAAAAAAAAAAGGTTTGCTGAAGAGATGCAGCCGCTTAAACGGCACATATGAATTCAGCACATGAGCGTCGGCATATACTGTGTGTGAAAAATCAATATTGGAGCAATGCATGATCAATCTCTTTCTTTCAAAAAAAAAAAGTGCCGGGATTTAAATAAAGGGGCTTTTTGTGGCGGTTAGAAAGGGAAATAGGAAAATGTCAAGGAGATAGGATGGGAATTTGACGGGAAAGAGAGAAAAATAAATCATATTTAAGGGGAACCAAATGTCTGAACAGTGGTACAAGAAATGTGGTGACACTGGGAGAAATGAGGACTATAAAACATGATGAGTGTCGCTCTTATCGGGACTTATTTTTCCACTTCATTTTCCCGTTTTTTTAAAAAAGAAATCTAATCAAAGTGGGCACCACCTTTTCATTGATACCCCACTTTTATTTTTTGTTGGGTTTTTTTAAGCATAGCAGCTCTTTTAAAACCACCTCTATCGCTTTTCATCCCTGCCATTCCCAACCCCCACCCTTTGTCTGGCTTCCCAGCCTCTCTTTTCAGTTTTATCCGACCTCTCAATTAGCCATAAGTTTAGCTGAGGGTCAAACAGGACGCAACCACTGCAGGATGGCAAGACGTCTCCAGCGGACTTCGCCTGAATTGCTCCCTGAAGTGCATTCTGGTAACTTCGCAGACGTTTCATCTGGAAAGTCAGAGGATGGGAGCAGATTCTCATATTGACTGCATCAAAAATCCCAAATTTACGAGCTGTTGAATTTTACTAAATTAAAGACAGTGGAAACTTTCCCACCAATGTTTGTATATTGACGATATAAATCACTGCTTGGTGATATAATATGGATTTCTGCTGCAGGATTGCACTACATATGTTTTTAAGAGAAGAAAGCGGCTTTTTCTTTTTGCTAGTTTGTTTAATTCAGGTTGATGACATCACAAGAGGTAAAAGAACCAAACTAATTCAAAAGACAGTTCCTGAAATATTCCAACAGAACACAGGTGGACACCTTTGAATGTGAACAGAAATATGAGCGTGAAGAGAAAATAAGTTACATTTTATGGATGTTTTATCAGTTAGATAATGCCTCCTGTGATGTCACCAGATACGTGTAACCGTGGCAACTCGTCTTCATTTAACAAAACAAAATGGCAAAAACTAATACAAAGGCAGACCAGTTCTTCTTGGATGATTTGAACAAAAAAGTAAAATAACTGAAATACAGAAGGCGAAATTAATAGTAAGATTTTTTGAAAATCAATTTTAAATCAATATATTATTATTATCATATATATTCATTAATTGGCCAACAATTTGTATTGATAGTTTTAATCTAGATGGAATCCATGTCATATTGATACATTTTTTTTTCAGAGCTGTTGGAGTGAAACCCTTTGTGGAAAAAAAAAAAAAACTTAACTCAAAACTTAAAGATAGATTTATGAATGTTTCCACACAAAACTGCAACACATTTGTATTTGTTATTTTTCAGGAATTGTTATTTTGATATTTTATAAACTTCCAAACTGTATCCAGCCGCTGATGTTGAGCTGTGTTTTTTTCTTTTGTTTTCTGTAGCCAACAGAGTCTGCTGAGGAGGAAGCAGAAGAAGTCGATAAAAATGGCACCCTCAATTTCCTCTTAAAACACAGAGGCATGCTGATTGCGTTTGAGCGAGATGGGCGCGTCTCAGCGTCTCCTAATGCGTCTGTAAATCGAGTTGGAAGATGACGACGCCTGGTGTCTGTGTTGTGGGATGGGAGCCAGGAAGGCAGAAAGATATGGAGGACGCACTGCCCTGTCCACGCTACAGACCTCAGCCTGGGTCGAACCTTTGCAGACCGCCACAAAATAATAATAATAATAATAATTCTGTTAATTTTTTGACACTTTTTACCTCTATACACAGACGCCATCTCCTTTCTCTCCCCCTGCAGGTTTACGTATAAATCAGATAACCGATTGTGTTTATGCAAATACCCTGCCTTCCGAACGTCTGCGGTTTATTTTGGGCTTAAATATTATCTCTGGAAACATACTGAGGGGCTGCGAGGTGCTATTGAGTGCATAAATAGAGGCGACTGTGTCCATTATTAAGGAGATGCTGCGGTCAGGTCTGAGAGCAGCAGCGATAAAGATGCTGGCTGAGCATTTGCCAAGCATCCATTTCCTTTTTACACTGCCCTGAAAGGCCTTTTTTTCCCCTCCCCTCCCAATCACTGGTATACACTCGCAGACACACACCAGGAGTGATGTACTCATGTTTCCTTTGTACTCTGGAGTGCACATCTATTTGATTTCAATTTAATTGGTTAAGAAAACTGGATTAGTCCTTTACCCTGACATTTCTGACTGAGTCGTCTCTTCCCCCCACCCCCCTCTTTTTTTCCTTAAACTGTTGTTGGTATGACACTAAATACCAGGAGTTTATGTAAATTAAACCATCTGGTTGTGCAAAATTAATTCCTTTTTGATTATTATCCGACAGTAAAACCAAGAAAACAGACGCGTCAGTGTTTTCTTAAATGCAGCTGCTGCTTCTAAGTTATTTTTTTTAAACGGTTTGCATCAAGCTGCCCTGAACTGCTGTATTCACACGGATAAAGTTAATGACTCCATTATGCTGGAATAGTTTTGACATTAAAAGAGACAATTATCCACACACCGAGGTATCTCACAGTCGCTTACACGCCACCTCACGCTGCAATACACACGTTAATGCACACATCCAGGGGCACGCCCTGCTGCCTGCGATCGTGCAGCCCAGTGTTCCTCGTTGCCACGTCGACTCGGTCTGACCGCACCGCTGCTCGACAAATACATTAGGCATAGAGGATGAGATTTTTTTTTTTTCCCTGTATGTATAAACGTGGAGCTCATACACACTTTGTGCACACACACATCGTCTCCATTACACGCCGACACACGAGCCCCACGCCCACTCAGATGCGATAAGGCCTGGGCACTGGTACTCATTTAGTTCAGCTTTGTCTATTTTTTTTCTTTTTTTTTTTTTTAAACAGTGCGTCCCAGATGAACTGCAGGGGGAAAAAAAAAAATGGGCAAAGCGCTCGCGGTGTTTAAGTTATTAGCAGAGCGGCACGGCTTTAACTTAATCCAGTGATGCTTCATAATCTGCGCTCGGCGGATGTGTGTAGGCTAATGGGAGCGGTGGGAAGAACGGGTGTGGAAATGGAAGAATGTTCCTTATCGTGCGTGAAAGTGTCACGATACATTTGAGAAGATAGCCACCTTTGAATGCATCGCATTAGACGACTGACATGAGGAAACGGACGTGGAATAATTTACTTGGAATTTGGGTTGAACTGGTCCACGTCCTGCATCACCATTCATCCAGCTTACAGTTCATGAGATGCTAGAGAAAAGAAACCTGGCAGCCCCTCCCCCACATCTTTGTTGCGCACTTCCAGTCAGCTGGCTGAAAGGTTAATCACACTTTCTCCTCGCTTATAGGCAAATGCTAGCTTTGAGCTACTCTAAAGAGCAGCGTTGTCAAAAAGTGAGCAAAAATAAAATATTTAAAAAGTGATATTGATAACATTGCTAGATCAATAATAATATGTTTTATAACTAACTTTGTGTTCCATCATTTCAACCCAGTTACACTTTGTTTGCTTCAGGTCTGTAAAAACCATGAAACGCTGCTATTTTTACTCAAGGTTATCACACAGAGAAATCAGCAAGAGTAAAACCATGAAAAGATTACAGAATAAATCATCTGAAAGTGAATATCCTATAAGACTTTAAAGGAACATACAGAGAACGACACATCGTCACTTGACTGAAGAATTTTTTTTAAAAACAAGGCTTCTTTTCCCTTTTTTTCCTGTTGCTGTAATCTTTTTTCATTTCCTGGCTTTAAGTTTAAATGCAGATCTATAAATTTACAAGTTGCAGCCAGATGCTTGCAGATGGTTCTGGCACTGAGGCGTGCCAAACGAGCACTAACCCTGATGACTTCTGCAGGTTGCCAGTTCCAACCGGCGCTGGCCTCGCTTCGCCGGGGTGGATGGAGGGATGGGTGGAGGGATGGGTTGGTGGACTGCGGGATAGCTGGCTGGGCGGATGGTCGGGTGCTTGGCTGGTGGGGCACAGAGAGCTGTAAGGAAACAACAAGGTCAGCGGTTTGCCAGAACGCATTCGGCATGCGTCGATGCTGGGCCGGGGAAATAAAAAATAAATAAAAAAATAAATAAAAAAAAAGCACACTGGCGTTCCCGAAAGATGCAAAACCGAAAAGTACCGCCGCCTTTTAAAAGCAGAGTTTTATTAGAAAGAGCAAAAAGAAGTATAATCCCCAACTCTACCCAACTGTTACAGTAAGGCAGTTTGACATAATACCCCTTACAGTCTAGGTATACCGAGGAGGGTAATTACAGTAAGGATTAGTGGAGATCTCCGGCAGCAGAGGCTTCCCGTGACACAAAGCAGTCACTGAAAAAGCAAACGCAGAATTACAATCAGATTTAGGAAAAGTACACACAGAGACACACACACACAAAAACAGGCTGATGATGTACGCAGACACACGCAGCCATACATGCACACGCCTTCCAGACCTATACACTCGTCGGCCATCACAGACAGGCTCGGCAGCCATTTTGCAAGGCTGCTTTGGAATGCTCAATTAGGGTAATTGTTGAGCTACACGTTCGTTTCCTGCAATTCTGCTCCAGACGTAACCGAAAAGTACTACTTCACCGACTACGCTGCTCATGTCGCAGACACTAAAAATGTCTGGAAGAAAAAAAGAAAAGTCCTGAACTGTGTGTTGGGTTTATTTCTGCTGAGGCCCCCATGGTGTAAACCAGGACATGCATGATGGCGAGTTGTCATGCAGCGGTGTGCGAACTCGACATGTATGTGCGGATGCTGCATGGCTCGTCTGAACGTATGCAGCCGTGACGGTGGGCACACATGAGGAGGAGGGGTCCACGGTGTGGGGGAGAAATGGATTTTGTTGTAAATAGGAAAAGAAAGACGAAAAAGGACAGTAAAGGAAAATGTGAAGCTTGTTCTTGATCTCACGATTCGCCAAAAAGTATTTGCAAATAATGATACAGATCAGAGAACGCTTCTGGTCCAGCTTTGTCTGCCTGGTACCGATTTGTGTTTAGATTCTGTTTTTGACCATTTTTTTCTTTCAAGATACAAGATAATTCAATTCATTTTTGATAAAGTTAGTAGTTTAAAGTCAACAGAAAGCAAAAGAACAAGATTGTACTGATTTTTTCAAATTAAAGAAGACAGAATGTGTGTTTTTTGATTAAAATCAAAGCGCATGCTGGTGCTTGGTGCATTTATAGACTAAAACTCAAGCTAAACGTAGACGAAAGAAAAGGAAAGTAAATCACAGCATCATCTGCGCATCATCGTTTCATGATACATCTGCTGGAGAATAAGCAGCTGAGTAGTCCCAACACTGTTTTATGATTTTGGACATTAAATGCTGATGTGTCTCTCCGAGTGTTCGACCTGTGAGCTTGTACGTCAGGAGTCTGAGCTCTGTTCTCCACCCATGTCTCAGCCACACTGCTCACTGGTAAACGCCCCAAAAGAGAGAGAGCGAGAGAGAAAAAAGAAAAGTGGAATAAATGTTTCTTACATAAGAAAATCTATTGTTTTAAAGAAAGTCTGAACTGAAAGAAGTGTCAGTTTTATCATTGTGTCACACACTAGATGCTCATTTCTCATCTATAGTCGCTGACTTACCATCTCTAACATTACTAGGACTGGAGCCCCTTTTTGCAAAGATCTGCAATCACATGGCCAGTTTCTAACAAAGGCCACCTAAGGATAAGAACACAAGTATTACAGTAGCGAGCACAAAGAGGGGATTGATCGGTTCGTGTCATATGGACGGGCTTGAACCGGTCCCACGGCTCTGCGGTCGCTGGAGATTCGTGGGGGGGATGGAGGGTGGGATGGGAAGATGACCGCGGCTGTGAACTGGGACAGGTTGAATCCGAGTGTCGGCTGTGGGGTGGGGGGGGCAGACCGGTGCAATGCGCACACGCTCGGCCGGTGACAGACGACGAGAACCGAGATGATCGGGATTCCTGTGCATACATGTGTTTTACTGTTCCACATACAAAGCCCCCCCACCCTCCTTTCCTATTACTACTCCCCCCCGCCCTCCACTTCCCCATCGCTCTCACGCACCCACCAACCCCCACAGAATATGACACGAGACTGCATGTATGATCCAGCGACTCCTTTGTCTGGGTTCATCGGTCAGTAATGGCCAACAGTTGGACACGTTAAGCTTCTCCTTTTTATGCCTTAAAGTGAACCCACACACACACACACACACACACACACACACACACACACACGCAGTCATGTGCATGGCAGATGACCCTGCCTTTGACACTTGTGTTTCACCATCACCCTCTATCTCTACCGTACGTTACAGTAGTGTCATGACCGCCGCCACCTCAGATGCCGTTGTCCTCAGAATGCACCCACCGCCCCAACCCCTCCGACCGGGCGATCAGCCGTTGTGACCGCGCTCTTTCATCGTCATGAGTCAGGAGAGTTCGACAGGAATCGCTGGCGAAGTGTGTGTGGAGACGGAGGAAGGTTCATCCTCACTCTTGTGAGTTTTTTCTTTCCTCCCCTCGATTGTATGCGGATGATGAAACTGAACTTTCGCATCTGATGCCGGCGTCGCGAGCGGTGCCGAGGCGCCAGACGGAGGGGACCCTTTGTCTCCCACCACCGTCACACTGGGAGGGATGGCGTACATACACACGCATAGACGCGTGTGCACACACAGACGCATGTGCACACACACACAGGGGCGCGCGCACGCGTAGGCTGTACATTGATGGTTTCAAACCCACACGTATACGGAAGATGCTGCACACAATCACTTTCAGAAAAATGTTCAGAAGATGTCAAAGACAAAAAGTGACAATAGGCTGCTGTCATGTGAACCTCCATCTGTGTGTCAAAGTAGTGCCTGTGAGAGTGTGCGTGCATGTCCTCAGACTCACCTGACGGCACCCCCGGTTGTCGTGGTGATGCAGCCTCATCTGGGGCTGTGGAGCTGTGACACCTGATGTTCCACCTCCCCCTTTCACTCTCGCTTTCTGCGCCGTAGTATGGGATCAGTAGCTACACCCTAGCACTGACAGGAGAGGGGCGGGTGTGGGGGGGAGGCGGGTAGGAGGGGTTCTTATGCAGCCTGCCGGATCGTACCACCGGCCCCGGCAAGCCGAGGGGACCCCGGGGGGTAGGAAGCCCGGTCGCAGCCTGTGGAGCCGACTCCGAACCGCCCCGCTGTCTCCCGTCGGATGGTCTCTCCCTCCTCCCGCCGCTCTGATTGGTCGCTCCGCTTCCTCCTTCATCAAAATGTAAAATTCCAAGACAGAGAGAGTAGTGCATCGTTTGTGTGTGCGTGTGAGAAAAAAAGAAAAATGTGTCTAAAAGAAAGGCCGAATACAAGAGGAGGGGAAAAAAAATGTGTGTGTATGATGCAGACTTGGTTGACTGCAGGCAGTAGCACATGCGTGTGTTTGTGGGAGCCTTCATGTTAACATGCGTGTATTTGTGGCTTTGCATCAGGGAGACAATATACAGAATGCTATTGTCTGTGTGGGCGTGTGATAGAGGTAGCTGAGGAAGAGACACAAGACAAAGAGAGGGTGAGGGACAGGAAGACATTTCACTCTGTATGTGTGTGTGTGATTGAGAGGAAGAAACAGAAAGCAATGTGTAGGGCCTGAGAGCTGTCATCATTAGTCTCTCTGCGGTAGCTGGTGTTGAGCTGCAAAAGGGCTTGTCAGTCAGTTTCTGTCACAACATTTCACTGGAACACACACACACACACACACTCAATCCCAGAGGGGATCATGTCAAGATGGGGGCCAGGCTGCTCTGACAAACCGATCTGAGCCCCCCCTCCAATCCTCGACTCCCTCCTGGTAACCTTTAACCCCTCTTTGCTGACATTCATGCCAGTGGTGACACATTCCGGATCAACCGTGTGATTCTGGTTTTCCTAACCGAGGGAAGACGGCTGAAATCCTGCAGCCGAAAGTTTGTGCGTGTGTAAGGAGGATGCGGACAGGAGCGAACGTCCACTTACAGCCGAGTCTCCTCCCCAGAGAACGAGGCAATGCAATACTGCTGACTCACTGTACGCACGCCGGGCCTCAACGCCACACCGAGTTCTGATCCAGGTTCAGAGTCCGTTAAATCTCATAAAACAAGACGGTATCGGCAACAACTGACATTTGCGTGGTGGACATTTAACTAAACATTCAATGGTTTTCCAGAATTAGCATTTTTTTAAAATCCAGTTTAGGAAGTTTATCAATAATTTACGACAGAAGTTTCTACAGAAATCAGGGCTTATATAAAACTACAGGAAGAAGGACAGATGGACAGACTGGTCAGACTTAATGGTGGATAAATACATGGACAGACAAACAGAACTAAGGATGAAAGGAAGTCTGGAACAGAAAATAGAAACCGAGTAAGGATTCAAGTAGTTTTATGTACATGTGGACAGATTGACAAAGCTTCTAGATGAATTAAAGTGCAAAAAAGTTTGAAAATACATTTTTGGATTGTGGGGTAGATGGATACATGGACGGAGAGAAGGACAAAAGAAAGGATGGATAGATGCAAAGGACAAAAGGACTAGAAGATGGTGCACAAGTAAGAAACAAATGGATAAATGGACAAACTGGTATAAACCAATGAAAGGTTAGACAAACGGATGGATGAACCCGTGTAGTCTAATATAGAGATGGACTAACAAGGGGTGAATTAAGAGATGTATAGTTAGAGAAAATACTTTAGTTTGGTAATAGGAATTTTTTTTGCCATACATTCTTATTCAGACCTAGAGAAATACTTCCCTCAAATCCCACACTTTTCCAGACCAAACAGGAACCTTGAACACAGCAGACCCCCAAAAGCATTCCCCTCCCATCCAACCGTTTTCTCCACTCAGCGGACTTTTATCTGCACACATAAAACTCAGACCTTCCTTTTTCCCTTGCTTTTCTCCGTCTCTCTCCTGCTGCCGATTTAATTACCTTCTATATTTATCGGAGCTCAAGATGCTATTTTGGTTTTGAGACTCTTGTCACTGATATCGGGAGGCTACATTATTCAGAGTGAGAGCACCGGGGGCCGTCACACTCGGAACAAGAGCACTGTTGTTAACCCTGTAGAGGAGGACGGAGGATGTGTCACACTTGTGCTGCACTGCCAGCGTGTAAGTCGTCGGGCAGAGTAAATGTATTTCCTGTAACAGTGTGTGGGAAGCGCCACTTTATTTCAGAAGGTGTGGTCCTTCTTCTGTCTCCATTTTGTGACTGCTTCATCTCAACTCTCGGCTTCAGAACATCAAAGGCGAGACGGCTATCTTAAAAACAGACACACACGCACAAACGCATAAAAACCACAGACGAAAAACAAACAACAAAAGGGGAAAAAAAAACAGAAGTGCATCTATCCTTGTGCACCGGCTGCTCGTGTGTGCGCGTGCACAAAGCGGCGGACACAGTATAGATCGCTGTCCTCCATTTTTGGTTGTGATTTATGGCTGCTCTTCAGTAGAGGCCACAGTCATCTGGGAGATGATGGCCATATTGATCTGATAAACAGTTTCATTTACTGCCAAAGCCTGCCATTCATACTCACACACACACACAGAGGAAAGGCAAAGACACATAGATTCACAGCAGGAATAACCCAGCTTTCTGCTTCATCAATTCCCCACCTCCTCCACGTCTGCTTCTCTCTTTCTCTGCTCTTTCTTTTCTCCTCCCCCCAGGCCACCTCACCCTCCCCTCCTTTCCTCTCCTCTTCTCTCCAAGCGTGCTTTAACTCGTTTTTCTTCAGCCTCCGTTCTCGCCGTTTCCAGCGTCTGCTGCCAGTCACCTGGTTTGGTACCAACGCCACTCCCTCTGCAGCCTGGCCTCGTTCCTTTCACAAGCTCTACTATGTTGAACTTTTCCCCCATTTTGTCGCGTTGCCACCACAAACTTCAACACATCTCACTGGGATTTTATGCAATAAAGAAGCACGATGTCACACATAAATGTGGCATGAAAAGAAGATCGTAGATATGCTTTCAGACATTTTTTAAAATTATTTTATTTCTTTTAGCTCCCCTTTGCTCAGGTCAACCTAATTAAAATAATGCAACACCAGAAATCGCCTCCTTTAAAAAAAAAAAGTCTGCTGATGTGTAAGCTTCAATTTTAAAAAATGGAAAGAGAATCGTACGCCTGGAAACTAAGCAACAAACATTTTGTCACATGGGCCAAAATTGTCAAGTCAAAAATAATTGTAGACCAAAAAATGTGCATATTAAAAAAATATTAAAAAACCAAGCAAATAAAGTAGTTGGATGTTTTTTTATTTTTTGTAGGACCCAAAACTTTCATATTTAGCAATGTTTGCTGTATTAAAATAAAGGGAAATAGTTTTTAAATTTTGGGGGTGCTCAATTAAATAAATTTATCCTCAGTATAACAGCTGGATTTGGGTCAGTTTCTATAAAATCACTGGCTATATTCAACCAAGTTTAATAGGTTATAATAAAGCTGCTTTGGGTTGACTTTTCAGTAAAAGTCTGGATAAATGTGGTTCTACTTCTTATAAAAGCTTGATTATAAAAACACTGATAGTTTGTTTTGAACTTAACATCTTTTCATTGGAAAAAAAGTCTAATAATTACACCCCAATTACAGATGAGAAGTTCCAGCTACATGATCTGTGCTGGAAGGGAGAAATTTGCATCATTCTCCAATGATAATTGGGGGCCACAAGAAATTAGTTTGAGGGCCACAAATAGCCCGCGGGCCGCATTTTGGACATCTCAGACTTAAAGTGACAGTACAGCTAAGACACTTCTTGATTAAAGGGGATGAACTCGTAGTTCCAGACCTTTGATCTCAACTTGAACTCAAATCTGGACATTTATTGAAATTTCTAGTTCAAATCCCATTCATAAAAAATAAATCATTAAATATGAACACTTTGAGTTGCCCGTGTGTCAAAATAAACATGATGAATGTCAATTTTATCCCCTTAAATCAGACGTTATTATCAACCAGCTCCAGTCTGTTTGCAGCTTGAACTCGATTAAACAGACAGATGTAAACTATTTACATCCTGTTCAAAAGAAAAAATGAAGCTTTTCAGCTCATCTTACAGCCGAGGTACAAGATGTTCAATAATATAGGCAACTGTTTGCTCTGCTGCGTCTGTGAGCCGTCCCAGCTTCACCAGCATCCTGGAACGTTATTAGCTGTTCTACGCTTAGCTCTGCAGGGATGTCTGTGTGCCCTCATTTATGCTGGCTGTGCCACTGCTTTAAGAGCAAAACAGGAGTGCTGCTCATCTCTCTGCTCTTTGGTTGTTGTTCCAATCCAAATAAGAAGAGTGACCAAACGTCTGCTGTAATGAGACGCTGAGTGTTGGTCAAATCAGGTCCGTTTGATCAGCAGGTCCCATTTACACACTCAGACCTACGCTTAGTTCATGTGATGAAAGGGGAATATAATCCACATAAATTATAAAAACATTAGGGTTTGTTTATATTTTGATGCAAATAAAAATAAATGTTTATTCAATTGTGCATGCCTGTATGTATAATATCTAGCAAAAATATTAAAACCTCTTGAACTTTGACCTGTTACTGCCATAAACTTCAGTTTATTTTATCAGGCTTTTATTCAAAGTTGAAACTTTAACTCTATTTTATTTTCCTATAGAAATAAAATCTGTAATGTGCAGCATACATTTGTATTCCTGTGAATCAACACTTTGTCTAATCTTTTTTGTTTTTGCTGAAATTATAGAAGCAAGAGTTATTTTTTCCTCTTCTACCAAGTTTGATCATCTGAAGACTGAAACCTTCAAAACTTTCAGTTGAAAATTGAAATTTTCCATTTGCAGGTCATCATGCTCTGGGGATGTTTTTCTTCTTGGACCAGAAATAGTGTTACATATAAGCCAGGTAGTTTTTAGTCTGACCAGATCAGATCTGCCATATCCCCGGCATGGTTCTCGACTAACTTTTCCATCTCTACAGAGAAAATATCTGTCACACCATTACAGCCTCACTATTAAGGTGTTATTAAGATGAGATGGAGTTACTGATTCATGTACGCCAAATTCTGACCCTGAATGGCTGAAATCGCTACCACAGCTGACATTTTGTTATCATCCGACTTTGGGGAGCTTGTGTGAATTCTAGTTGTTCCAATGAAAAGATGTTAAGTAAAACACAAACTATTATTTGTGTTTTTATAATCAAGCTTTCATAAGAAGTAGAACCATGTTTATCCAGGCTTTTACTGAAAAGTCAACCCAAATCAGCTTTATTGCAACTTATTAAACTTAGGTAACTACAGCTAGCATTTTTATAGAAAGTGACCCAAATCCAGCTGACACTCTGGGACATGAGGGAAAAAAAATCATAATCTATATATTTTGTTTCTTCCATTTACTTCACAATTATGCACAACTTTGTGTTGGTCTCTCATATAAAAGTTTGTTTTATAAATATAAAAATCTTCAAGAGGTGCAAATTAGTAAATTAGTACTTTAACACATTAATTCTGATATTAATAGATTTTAAAACATTAACATTTTTAACGCAATTAATCACTTTTAATTTTTACTTAAAGGTTTACCTTTGTATTCGTGTGTTTCTGGTATGCTTGTAAATTTAATTTCACTTTTGCTTCAAAAAGTGATCTGATTGGATGCTGGGAACATTTTTTTTGTTGTGTTCAGGTTGTGCTATAAGGAGTTAGCCTATCGCCAAAAATACTAAAGCCTAAAAAAGCATCTCAATGCTAAAAACATGTTGCAGCTGGACAGACGTCCCCAACGCCAATGTCAACATTCACAGTTCACATTTTTAAAGAAATATTTTAATAAATTATTTCCATGAATGATCAGGGGTTCCTCAAAGACTTGAAAGCTGAATGGCTAAAATAGCATTTGCACCAAATAACAGATTAAAAACAATAAACATCCCTGTTGTTGAGCTCATATTTAATAATTTAGCAGCAAGAGGTTTTCAATTTAAAATGTTGCTTATTTTATCAATATGTAGTTTGATTAAAGTGCGATTAATTAGTGTAAATACTTTTCCAAGGTGATATAACTACTTCAGCCATTGATAACTGTTACATCTGTCCAGTAATGTCTGAACTGTGGTCAGCATTAAATTAAGTGAAGGCCAATTCATTATACCTCCAATTTCTCCCTCTAAGCTGAGACGTCAGGAAATATTCCCACGTTAACCGGACAGTTATTCCAGAGTTTCAAGGCGATGTAATGGATGTGATAGGTCAAGCTGTTTTAATTAGTCCTTCTGGAGAGGCTAAATTTAGCAATAGAGTTTTTCTGTGTGATGACAGCTTAAATATTCACGCAGAGGCTTTCGCACTCGGAGACGAATTAAATTACGCCACCAGTATTTGTTTTCTCATGATTTTTTTGAAATGCAAATAGGAATTTGCCAACATCCTTTGAATTTCAATCAGGCATATTAGTTTGAGACCCATCTCCTAAAACACTTTGTGTCCTGCTGTGTGTACATGCATCATTTGTCATTTGTTAGATAACGCCAAAGAAAGAGAATTTGGGGTGGAAAAAAAAATAAAAATACACAACTACGAGTGCACAAGTTACTCTTTCTCACACACACACACACACACACACACACACACACACACACACGCACACACACACACACACACACACACACACACTAGGAGGCTTTCAGTTTCTAAATCAATCCCACATCCGTAGCTAATGCAGTGCTGGGCCCTCTTCAGGAAGCATTAGGCCTATTAGTCAAAGTGCGTACATTCCTGTATGTGTGTGTGTGTGTGTAAGCGCGTGCAGAAGCCGCACATTCAGCAGTAGCCCATCTCAGTGGATCCTGTGGGTCAGCAGGTGCAACAGGGAATGAGGGACCTTCTTATAGAGTGTGTATGCGAGCGCGAGCGAACGCTCCCTCCCCTCGGCATCCTCTGGGCTCTTTATCGCTCTAAAATTATCCTCCATTTACTGGAAGACACTGGGCAGATTGAGGAAAAGAGAAATATGGACACTCCAGTTTGAATGTTTTCCTGGATCACTTTACTGGTGCAGAACAAAGGCAGAAGCAGGCGCTTTGCTTTGTCAAATAATCTAATTTATGTGGCACCGATAAGCTGGGAAGTCGGTTACTTCTTCTCGTTTTCTCACATGGGGACGTTTTAGCTTGATGCAGTAACACTAAACATCTGGAGTGTTCATGAGACATGAGCACCACAGCGCCAATCACGGTTGCTAAGCAGTTACAGTGACACAGCTGGGTGCTTAGCTACAACATACAACACTCTGCTACTATGGAGCGGTATGTGGAGATGGAGACGCTGTCATTAGTCAGCCGGGTCTGGCTGGGAGTCAAGAAGAAGTCTTTCAGAAATGAAAGTGAAATTGCTCCGCAGAGCTCAAAACCAAGCATAAAAACTTTTATTTTATACTGCAACTGGCCACTTTATTAGGTTCAACTTCCTGCAGTGCGAGATGTAGAATCAGTCAAACATTTATGGAAGAAACTTGATGCATTTAGCCATCCAGATGACTAAGCCAATTTCAAACTGAGCATCAGAATGGTGAATAATGGGGATTTAAGTGACTTAATGTTGGATGGTTGTTGGTGCCGGCTGGTCTGAGTATTTCTGAAACTGCTGATCTGAGACTTTCATGCATTTCCAACTTCTGGGTTTACAGATGATAGTGCTTTCAGAGGTGGTGGACTGAGGGATTTGCAGAACCTGTCTACTAGTGTGAACTGTGGTCACACTAGTGGACAGGTTCTGGTCACATGGACAGGTTCTGGTCCATGACAGTATGGACCAGAACCTGTGAGGAATATTTGACACCTCCTTAA
Organism: Poecilia formosa; assembly: GCF_000485575.1. NCBI lineage: Eukaryota > Metazoa > Chordata > Actinopteri > Cyprinodontiformes > Poeciliidae > Poecilia > Poecilia formosa. The sequence goes on along the minus strand of NW_006800046.1, from coordinate 85,081 downwards.
GGTTTATGCAGTAAAGAATAAAGGCAGTTCAAGGGGTCCAAGGAAAATGTATCTAATATGGTGGCCGGTTAATGTTAGTCTAACTAAAGCCCCATCCTTAATCATTTAAAGAAGTGTTGATCAATAGTTCTTTGAGCTTTCTCAAGATCTTTCAAAGTTTCTGTTTGGTTTTGGATTCGATCATTCTTCGAATACCTGACTGTACAACAGGTTGAGAGGCGCTGTGTGTCTTAATCAGGCTGAGTCCATTCTTTAGCTTATGGGAATCAAATTATGAATTACCAACACTTTTTAAATATTTCAAACTATCTTACAATATCTACTTCTGGTATGTTTAATAGAGCTGACCAGAGAAACAGGAACAAAATGTATCTTTGTTTAAGGCTGCCATCAAATAAAATAGGTTCTTTGTTAAGTGGCCTTTAAGTCTTAAAGCAGCACAAGGGTTTCAGGGAAACCTTTATTTCTTTATAACGAGGCAGCTGAACGTTTTGCCCTTTTGACATTTGCTCTTTTTGATGCAGATGTTTTTTTTCATCTATGAAAAGAAGTCACCTGTTCGGATGAATTTATGTACAGTACACCAATTCATACACAGTTTGACAATTAATAACTGATCATTTTTCTCCAATTTGACCAGATTAGAGAATGGAAATGTGTTTGACTCCATCAAATAACCAGCAGGAGATTGTGCAGTTTGTTTGGGTTTTTTTTAAACAGTCAGAATCAAATCAGTTTAAACATAAATATAAGTATAATATAAAATTTAAATATAATATAAAGTCCTCTAAAAGCTACAGTTAAATTTCACAGGATTTGAATATCTTTTAGAATTGTTTTATACTTTATTATTTACATAATTCATTAAGATTAGCTAAGGAGAAATTAAGCTGGTGCTGAAACAATTCTTTGAAAATAATATTACATTTATCTGCATCAATTGCTTTTTGCTTTCTAAAATCCTGTTTAAATTAAATCATTTATTAATTTTTAATGCTTGGTTTATGCCAAGGTATGAAATTGAAGGAGGTTTAGGATGAAAAGGTAATGTGTTTATATAAACAGGCCAAGGTTAATTTAGTCCTGGTTTAAACAAAAAAAGGACATTTCTTTCAAAAAGTAGTCAGTAACGGACTAATAAAAATTAATTTTATGTATAAATACTGTCCAGTTACTTAGAACTAACATTATTAAAAACAAAACAGAGGAATTACTTGAAATGTCCTGGTTCCTGGTTCTGTATATTGCACATTTAAGAATGAAACATTATTTTAAAGCTGTTTGGCTGGAGAGAAAACAGATAAGCTGGTTATGCCACAAACCCAGAACAGTACGTCCTAAAACCAATAATGAACTCTGGACACTGACGTAATACCTCTTATTATGTCCAATAAATATCAACTCACTTCGGATGTATAGACTATTTCAGTAAAAACCAGCAGGAAACTTTTAAAGTACATGTCTAGTAAAGGTCAATCCTCCGTGTCAAACGTTAGATGGAAAGCAGTCTGGCCCCACACCACTTCCTTTGCAAATGCACTCTTCCAAATCACATGAAAATTGCCACGGAGAGTTTGAGTAATCCTGCAGACAAAAAAAAAAAAAAAAAAAGATGTATATATGTAGCTAAGCAGACGGAGAGAGCACTGAAAGCATGCGTAATATATAGGAGGAATCCAGGTATCCCCACTTAGAACAAAAGCATCCAGCAGCAGTATCTAAACCGACAGGCACAAGCCAGGGCTGCATATTAGGAAGACAATGCAGGAGCAATTGTTAAACATTGCGCTTACATAATGAATTGCAATTAACCCAGATTTTCCTCAGCACACTCCGTTTTTCATCAGCACAGCCCCTCCACTCCGCCCCAACTCTCTATCCAAGTGGCCAACTACACACTGATAAGCAGAGTTTTAATGCATGCCCCCTGAAATATTACAATATCGCATCCAAGCAGTTTGCAGTCGCCTTGTTTCATCAGCTAATATGAAACAATGACTTCGGTTTAATAAATCGTGCAGCTCTACTATGGACTAAACTGACTCTGGGTGTTCAGTTACAATCGCCTTGATGCCGGTTTATTACATGAAGAAAAGCACATACACTGCTAATGTAAGTGTCGGTCATCCAAGCACAAACTAATGGCTTCTTCCTATACATTTGTATCACGCTGCCTCTACAGATGGACAGATACTGGCGGTATAATTTGTGGGTTTGCTCTCTTCGATTAGTAGATGACCACTGTCAAAGTGGTTGATAACATTTCCAGAGAAGAGAATTAAAATTCTAATAGAATTAAAACACAAATGAAGCCAATTCCTCCCATGTTTTCCTATAAAAGCACCATTACTGCACTCACTGCAAAGAGGTTTCTAATCGACTCATCAGAAGGAAGCAGTTGTTCAGAACGGTGGTCAGTGAATTATTCAGGACTACCTGGTCACTCCTCACTTGATCTCAACCTCTGTCCTGCTGCATGCGCCTTTAAGACCTTCACATCAGGAGGTGGATCAAGTGTCTACAGATCAATACCATCCATTCATACACTCGCATGATCACGCATTATCATGTAAACGTGCACATTAACAGTCCGTCCAAGTAATGGCTCCGTGAGATACATTTGATCCTCTGGTTCTTCAGTCCAAATTATTTCTGTCTGGATCAAAAATGTGGCGACGATAGAAAACAAAATTCTGAGAAATACAAATAAAATCAATAATCCCTGTATTACCTTACTGTATCACAACTATACAGTTACCTAAAAAAGAAGAAATAAATACTTCTTATCACCACAGTACCACAAAATATCGTGATAAAACTTTAAGTCCATATCACTTCCATCTCTCCATTCGATAATGTTACATGTCAAGTTAAAAGGCATATATGCAAAGCTCTGCATAACAAAATGTACTCTTTGGAAATTCTTTGCCTAGTTAAGAAATGTGTTTTATCTTCTCGGGACATTAAAGGCGAGATTAAGATTAAGATTAAGATTAAGATTAAAAGGCAACCAGAACCACATGATGTCAAGCTTGGAGAACAGAGCAGTAGAAATGCTGTCCAGATAGAGCTCTGCATCGCAGGGCGGAAGTGAAGCTGTTAGAGGTTATTTTATTTATGTCTATTAATTCATTCAGCGGTCAAACTGCTCTTAAACTGTAAAAACTTTTATGAACATGTCAGATCATGACCAATTCAGAAAAAATAACTTTTTGTTTCAAATTTTAAAAAACACGCAAATCAAGTTATATCTTCATTTTGCATCTTTATACAAATACTAAAAAAAATTTCTGTACGCTCATTCATGGCTGACAGAGAGGCAAACCTGGGGATCACCATATAAATAATAACCCAATAAAAGAAACATTAGGCACTCAGATCAGTCAGACATGGCAGCTACGATGACCTGTGGGAAAATGAAGAGGAAGAGAGTCGTTGGAGGAGAGGGAGAGGAAGAAACTAGCGGAGAAAGCGAGACGGTGAGCCTGGACATTATAAATCATGTCTGCTGTTGGCGCCGGCCGCGTATCCTAGCAACCAGATAGACCCCCTCCGCCTCTCCTCCATCCCCTCTCCATCTTCCACTAACAGCCTGGCCACTCTGATTACCCATACTGCACCGGGCCGTGCCCTAAAAACTCCTGACAGAGTTTGGTTTGAGCTTACAGCTTGATGACAGATCGAGGCGGAGTTAGCGCTGAGCGAATCTAGCAGGAGCTGACCCCAGATCAGTGAGCTGGGAGCAGGTAACAGACACCAGTCAGGATGTCTCCCTCTATACCGGCACATTTTGATGGAAAACACACATATCTTATTTCAATGTAATGTAACACTGGCAAAAACTCTTGCAAGAATATAAAGGCTGATCATTTAATTGGCTGAGTTTTAATGTTAACGTTAAGCTAATCAGGGCAAGAAATGAACGCAGCAGATTGCAAATAAATCAAAAAGTCAGTCCTCTAACAAACTAGCGGCACATGACAAAGTCAGGTAAATAACAACACCATGTTGGACTTCTACTAATGTCCAATATGACAATGTTTTCCAACTCAATTTGTCCAGGCACTGATGCAGATGCCAATATATGCACATATATTTCCACCTAATTGCAGAGAACATCAAGTCCCTCATGTGGAGGAATTTACATATTATCATGCCTACTCTGATCGAGAACGCCCACTGGCAGTGGCACACATCAACACAATGGTTTTTTTTAAAAAGGTACACCCTCACCGAGCTGAATGAGAAAAACTACTCCTTCATAAAAGCAAAGCATTTCAGATTTAAATTTAGGAATCATTTTTAACCAAAATCATAAACTACATACTACTAAGGCTGGTTGAATAGCAACAGATTTTTGTAATTCAAAGCTTTTTATTATATAAAGAGGGGGGAAATAAAGATAGTGCTTCAGATTAACACTCCACCTAATTCAGAACACATCATCCCCAAAACGGTGGTGGAGGAATCATGCTGTGGGGCGGGGTGCATTTCTTCAGGAACGATAAGGAACTTGGTCAGAGATTATGTGAAGATGGATGGAGCCAATTACAAGACGTGAGACTTTGGCAGAACAACAACCTCAGACATAAAGCTAACACGATGACGAGTAGCTACGATCAAAGTATACTCATCTGTTTGGATGTCCCAGTTAAAGTCCAGACCTAAATCCAGTTTCTATAAGTTTTTGAATAAACATAATCCAACTGTCTCCAGATGTGCAAAGCTAGTAGAGCATCACCTCAAAAGATCGTCATCTGTAACGGCAGAAAAAGGCAGAAGCTATTCCCTCTAGTGGGGCTGAAAACAAAGGCATACCATACTGCTACAAAAACAAACAAATGACAAAATGTGAAACATTTCAAAAGGTATTAATTAATTCCCAAGGCACTATATTCACGTAGTTTATGTAAGAGACGCTGAGCAAGAAATGAAAGAGAAATGACTACATGAGTTAATTTTTGTGAATCAAATGCAACAAATAAGAAACACAAGGCAACATAAAATAAACAAATTAAAACTATTATTCTTCCCGGAAAAAAAAAAAAGAAAACTAGCTCCAGTGGGCTTAAGAGTCGGACTGATGGACTGTAGATGATTTAGTGATAAATCTTTAATCTGGATAGAGGAGGCCGAAGCCTCTGTTTGTTCCCATCCCGTTGAAACACATTAGGATGACTAAACAAGCAGATTTCCTGAAATTGATGATGCAGGGCTGAGTGTCGGGTAAGTAAGTACACGACAGTCATTACCTCTGCCGGGAATTAAAAGGTGGACACTGAGATTTCAAAACATGTTTCCCATTATGTCAAATGAAAGCAAGTTTGGTAACAAAGGTATGTGTATAGTAACACCAATCTTTGACTAGACCGTAATGCCTCTCTCTCTGTTGAATAGCTAATGTAGTTCATTCATTATGGTTATGGATGTTATACATTCCTCTCCTTGTCGTTATGGTGGCACTGCAGCCGTTCTGCACACCAGGGCCATGACACTCAGCATTAGTCAGCATTATCTCATCAGTCTGTCAAGGTTCATTTTAGTCCTGCAGAGATATTTACCCTTTCAACCTGATAAAGGTCAGGAGGGGCAATGTAATCTGAGCAAATACCACTATGTGTTTTTAAATCTGCTTTTCAGGAATCTCTGGTGTTACTTTTGTTAATATGCGAGCTAATCATATTTAAATAACATGTTTTCTGTTGTTTCTGCTTCCTTTTATTCACTTGGACACATTTAATGGAGCCCGACTGGTTCCTTTTTACAGTGCACATAAATATGTTTACATGAGGGTCATAAAAACACAACATCCTCAAACAGAGCAATAAAATTTCCAGCAAGACGTTTACATCCACTTATCTTGTTTCTGAATGTCATGTTTTGGTGATTGGGGATGATTCTGGTACAATATTTATTGGCAGAAGCAGTAGAGTTCATTTATGGCTGGTTTTCCAATGTATAGTTCATAAAGTTTAAAACGGGGTTGAGATCAGGGCTTCTTTTTTGTTCCCAAACTAGTCTTTAGCTAATAGCTGCACTAAAACATCAAAAATTATCCACATATCAACGTTTTGAGTCAAACTGAGATTCTGAGATTAAAGGAAAATAGTCAGGATGCTCATGAACCACCAAAAAAAAAAAAAAAAACTGGAAGTTGCTGGAAGTTTAAGATGAATAAAGTTTGGATTGAAGAGGTGCCAACCAAGAAAGAAACTCCTGCTCTAAAATAAACCATGATGAACAAACCAAAAGCTTTCTAGAAAACTAAACCATGTGGCCACAATCTCAAGAGCATGTTCAGAAGAGTGGAGGGGCTTTCAACCAAAAAAACAACTTTCAAGCATGGTGGTGGCAGTCATACACTGGGACCACTGGTACTGGTGCATTGAAGAAAGAGGGTGGAATATGAAGACAGAAAACCCTAACTTAATCTCAATTTTCAATAGTTTCATAGACTAAGCTTAGACATAATTGAACAACACTGTGAAACACACATTGAATCAGCTGCAACCAAACACCAAGCTTCCAGAAGGGCCCCGACTCTAGAAAATACGTGGAGCAAGTTTAAAAGCTGGACAAGAACAAACATTTTAAGTTAACTGTTGCAAAGAAGAGTAGCTAAGCATCCAACCAGAAGCTCATCAGTGCCAACAAAACCATGTGGTCCAAGTGAACCTTCTTTAATGGCCAGAAATATGAAGTATTGATGGGATTTTTGAGCGTTTTTGACCTTGTGTGGACAACAGAATAATTTTGAGTGATTCTGCCCGAGTCTTGGTTTTGAAAAACGTTAATATTGTTTGCTGTTTGATCATCCCACCCAGGAAAAGGAGCAACTGAAATAAATAAGTTAAAGCAAGAAATACATCCGTGTGATGAATTAATGTAAGCCACTAATGTAAGAACTAAAGCAGACTTTCTCAACTAAGTTGATATCAAAATGTTTTGTTCTCTCTGCCAAATTTAACCAGAAAAAAAAAACGTAGGTGGAAAAATGAGAGAGAAACTGCTTTTCAAATCTCAGCTATTAAAAACCCCCCATCAAAACCTGACTAACAATCCTCTTAATATTTCTCCATGATATTCCATGATATCATAAATGTATTACCAGTTACTCTCCTAATTCCTGCACGCTAATAATCCACACTCCCCAATCTGAAACACATTACTACTTTCACTGCCAGATTATAAACAGAATTTAGATCCTTCATGCTAGATTGCACTTGTTTGTTGAAATTTAAAGTCGATCTGCTGCCAGACCACAGGTTACGAGGGTTTTATCACCGGGAGGTAATGCCTAACCTCAGGCTAGCACGGCTAGTTTTCAAGTTCTACAACACAATAAGGAGCTGCTGGCTCTCTGCTGCAGATTTATGTCGTCTCCTCACTGAAAGCTTCGCTCAGTTACTCGGTCCGCAGACAGCTGAAGTCTCACGCTACCTCTGCCGGTCCACGGGCTTGGCCGAGGCCTCGCCGTCTGCTGGCGTATGAAATTTCTGAGCTCTCAGCAGAGTGAAGGGATGGCGAGAAGGAGCGCATGCATCAGTGGGAGCAGAGGAAATGGAGCACTCAGGAACCACTCAGCCAAGCCACAGTCTGAGAGCCGCTGGAAGTGGGTGGTGGTGTGAGAGGAAAATTGTGTTAGAGGAAAGAAGCTCAGAGCAGCCAGAGTGTGAGTGGTGCACTGCTGGAGCATGGCTGCGCCCCCTTGTGGACAGCAGTACCTGTCGCCTCCTATTCCTTTTTCTCTCTAAGCTGACAAAAATTCACAAGGAACATTCAGAGGAGTAAAACCAGATGAATAACTTGTCTCTAACTTGCAAAAATTCATCTACATTCATACATTTTAATATTCTGGATGATCAGATTTTATATAGAAATTTGTTGTTGCAAATACAGATTTACAGTGCCTTGCAAAAATATTCACATCTCAAGTGTTTTTCACATTTTGACATATTGTGGCAGCATAAATTTATCCATGACAGAGATTTTATGTAAAAGATCGAAATAAGATTTGACAACTAAAAATCAAACTGATTTGCTCATTTCCATTCAGTTTCCATGGTTCAGTACTATGTAGAACCTCCATTAGTTACCGGTTAGGCTGCAAGGTTGAAATTAGTGAAGAGTCGGCCCATGGCATAAGCAAACTTCAAGTAACATTTGTTTGGGAATGTGAGCACTATTATATTTGATTTTACAGCATAGATAAATGAAAAGACTTTAAATTGTTTAGAAGAAGTTAAATTTAAGAGTTAAAAGAATTGGCAAAATTACTCTGGAAATGTGCAAAGAGTCATCTTCACTGTTTGACTGTTGTGTTACCATAGCTACAATCTGATGCTATAGGTTTAATCTTTGTGTTTGAGCTGCGTTTGCTCACAAATATGTGCCAGCAATCAGAACCAATCATCACTGATTGCTATGAGCCAATCAGACTCGGGCTGCTATCACTGATTCCACCAATCCTGTAGAGAAACGCTGTTGGAGGTGGGAATGTGGGGCCTCTGAACTATATTCTGCCTACGACCCTGTACAAACTTGGGCCAGCATTTTAAAAAATAAATAATAATGATCATTCTTCTCATCAATGCTGACTAGTTTGCAACAGAAATAATCCCCACTACATAGTGCTGCCATCACCATGCTTCTAGGTGGATATAATGTGTCCAGGTTGATGCACGGTGTAATTTTAACTAGGGCACTTTCTTTCACACCTACTTGATTTCTAACGAGACTTCTTGCAGCTTTCTCTCCACAATGGCGTTTTGCTCCATCACATAAATTCCAAATAAGATTTCTTTTATGTTTGCGGCTGTAATGTAGCACAATGTGAAAACATTCAAAGGATATAAATTACCCTTCCCAGGCTCCGTACAAACTATTATGCTGCTCCCAAAGCCTCCAAAAGACACAAATTACTCCTAAATGTCAAGTCAGCACATGGCGACGAGAGAACTATTTCTTGAAGGATACTCCTGAGCTTTTCAAGGATAACACGTCCATAAATCTATAAGATAAACCCCTCCATCCCACTTTTAAGATTTAATGAGATTCAGCGCAAGTGTAGACGTTAAATAAAGGAAGAGGTAAGATAAAGGTGATTTTTTCCTGTGGCAACGTAATCATACTGTACACTCAAGTGCTGAAGGATAATAAAATAAATTAACTGTGTTTAATCTCTGCCTTATCTTAAATTAAAGAAGGGGGGAAAAAAGATAAGGAAAGGTTCAGGTGAGCTGCCAGGTATTATTCTATAGATTTAGTTTGAGTTTGTTAATTACACATGACTCTGAAAATATACAGAGATTCATTTTAAGCCTAAAAAAAACCCCCATTATGAATCAATCCTTAGGACGTTGCCTGAATAAAGGGATTATAAAATGTACAATTTTCCACAAAAACAAACATTATAAAGCAGGAAAGTATTCATAAAGACCACAAATCAAACAAACAAACAAAAAAAAACGCTTCAACTTTTTCTCATTTTGTCACATAAACAACCAAAATACTTCAATATATTTCTGAGGAATTTATGTGGCAAAAAATGAAGTGAAAAAACCTGTTTAGTACATTTTTATCTTGTCCTCTTTACTCTGATACTAGTAAATAAAAGTCAGTGCAACAAGTCCCGATGTATGTCAAGCTGTTCTGAGGTTTCAGAGGAGGATATACAAAACAGCCATTAGGCTAATTGGGGAACATTAACATTAATCTAATAGCCACACTTTTCAGACTTTCCTCAGTAATAGTTTGACTGAGGAAAAACTATTACTCAGTGAAACTGAGTAATAGTTTGACTGAGTAATAGTCAAACTATATGTACTATGGTACAATTGTACCATTGTACCATAATTGTACAATAGTACAATTATGTACCATTGTCATCCACGTGGATGTATAAAATACTAATTTAAAATGTTATGATCAAGTTAATATGAAGAGTAATTTATAGGATGATGCTACATAAAGTATTGGGTACACAAATAAATTCCTACTTCTACCCACTCATTTGAACGTAAAATAATTTACTGTTCTTTCCTTGCTTTTGTTTTAAATTATTTTCTTTGTAAATACATTAGGTTAGTCTTTTATTACACGAAGTTCAATAAAGTCAAACTCAACTCAACTCAACGTTTCTGCTTATAAAAGGATTACTATGTTCGACGAAAATTAACATATTTTTACGGGAAAAGGTTATTTTACAAAGTACAGGCAACTGTAATTTAAAAAAAAAATGAAACATACATTTATATAAAATTTTACTTTTATACATACCGATGTGTACGGAACCACTCGAGCGTCTCGTTCCCATGTTAAAAATAACACATTTTTCTAGACGAAGTTAATTAGCTCACCTGAGCAGATTTTGGCAACTAGTTGATGCTGCCTTCAAGTACAGTCGGACATAGAAATGAACGAGCAACCACTCAAATACAGTCTCGCGCTAACTAGCCAAAAACGTCAACTGAGTTTTATTTTTAATTTAGCTATATATTCTCGACGGTCATACACTTCTGTTAGTCTCGTTCTACTTAGTCGTGTTCGGCTACACAACTACTCCATAATTTTACGGTATGTACTTGAAGGCATCGCAGTAACTTCAACAGCATTGTTTCGCTTGACCACAACTTTTCAGACCACTAATACACAATGCGGAGGATGGCGGAGGATGTTCAGCCTCGACCTGAAGAAAGGTCAGTTATTTTTCATTGTCTGTTTTTTGTTTATTTATTCAAAGTGAATAGATATTTTTGCTGGAAATGCGAAAACTCTTGGACAGTATAAACTGAAACTTGTGTGTATTTGATCCCGGTATGACTCCTTCAGGATCAACTCTTGTCCTAAAACTTTGACCAGTCTTAGTTTAAGTCTGTATTTGTTTATTAATTGAAACATTTACAACTTTATTTCAATACAAGATTATCATATTTAGTATTGTTTATTGTGACAAAATGCTTTGTTTTAACCCGGCTTATTCTCTTTGCTAAACTTTACTCTTGCTAAAACTGCTTAATTAAATCTCCCAACTCTAAATTAGCTTGGTTTTAATGTTTTCAATGTTTGGTTTCTGAAGGTATGGCAGATCGTTGTAGTATTTAATGCGCTAAACCACCTGAACAGTCGGGAATTTTGCTAGTTTTGAGTAATTTTAACGTGATATGTCTGTTTGATAAAGAAACTGTATAAAATTTACTATAAATGTTACTGCTGATGAGATACCCCAGGGCAAAGTTTTGTGACATCGCATTGTGCCTTGCCTGATGTTGTCAAGGTTTTTTTGTTCTTGTCCAGAGATAACCAGGAAGCACTGATAACTAAAAGCACATGGACAAAGTTCAATGTATGGTTTTTGTTTGTGCATGCTCTCCTGTCTGCCTGCTGACCTCTGTGTTTTCTGACTTCAGTTCGTGGATAGCAAACTGGCTCCCCTCCTGGTGCCCCACTTCTCCAACTCAGCTGAAAGATGCAGAGGAAAAGATGCTCAAAGGTAAGCAAAAAAGAGAGATGTTATGTTTCCTCTACTTTTCTATATCTTATTGTCCCTTCTCTCTGCTGAAGTTGTCAGTCAACCCTACTCCAGGCAGCACATCCGCATATCCAACGGCAACTACCTGTGGACCATAGCCTTTTCCACCCACCTGCATCCGAACTCATCGTCTCTCCTGCCGCCTCGCTCCCAGCCCAGGACGCCCCTGGTTCTTCTCCACGGACTCGGAGGCGGCATCGGCCTCTGGATCCAGAATCTGGATGCTCTGTCCAGCTGCGGACCTGTCTACGCGCTGGACTTGCTGGGGTTCGGCAGGAGCAGCCGCCCCCAGTTCAGCAACGACCCCGAGGGGGCCGAGGAGGACTTCGTGTCGGCCTTGGAGGAGTGGAGGCAGAAGGTGGGCCTGGAAGAGATGGTTCTGCTTGGACACAACCTCGGAGGATACCTGTCTGCAGCCTACACACTCAGATACCCAAACAGGTGCTGTTTTTTTAAGATCATGCTTAAATTAACTTATTTTAATTAATTTATGAAGTAAGTGCTAGCAGTGGGCGATATCTACTTAAGGTTTTATCACGATATTTCGTGATAGCGATAAAAGTGACGATAAGACCTATTTATCACCAAAACAACTTGAAAAACATATCTATTCGTAATACGGTTCTTTAGGACGTGTCATATACATTTGTATCACAAAACTGCACACAGTTACTGCATTTAGTTATATTTTCAAATTTATTAATATTGGTTGATGAATAAACGGTGGAGAAAATGGTGAAACTAACAATCCCAACAGTCTGGGGTGTTTAATGCTAATTGGAATTTATTGTGACAACGATCAATCAAAATGCTTATGATAAGAAATTTATCGCGATAAATAATAAACGATGTGATAAATTCCCAACCCGTAGTAATGCGGTGTTTCTGCTTGTGCAGGGTGAGACATCTACTGCTGGTGGAACCGTGGGGGTTCCCGGCCCGCCCAGACAACCCGTACCACTACTCCATCCCGATGTGGATCAGAGCCATCGGGGCCTTCATGAGCCCATTCAACCAGCTGGCTGTTCTCAGGCTGGCCGGACCTCTGGGTCAGAACACACACATTTACAAACTCATACATGCACTTAAACAATCCTGGGACCTTGATATATATTTTTTGTTTTGATTGCATGAGTTTTAAAGTTTAAGTTTATTACACAGACGATCAGATTATAGTTTCAAACATATACTATATCTCCAGTTCCAATTACATAATTGGGGATCAAATTTAAAAAGTCTGAAAAGGGGTAAAACTGCATAGCCTGTTATACTGAGGTAAGGTAACAAAAACAAAACTAATATGTTGGCCCGAAACCTAAATCCATTTCAATGGTTTATATAGGAATTAAACAGGAAAAAAAGAGGGTCAATTGGGGGGAAAAAAATAAAACGAGGATATTTCTAAATTTAGAATCAACTATTCTACTGAGAGACCACTCTGTTAGGGGTGGAAAACATTCTGGACTGTTCCTGGTTTTCCCAGAAGTGGACATCCCAGGAAGTTCACCCTGGGGTCAAACTGTGTAAAGCCAAGAAGAATTGCAAAAAGCCATAGAACTGCCTCTCAAACCCACAATTTATAGAACAGAAATTTCTGTATTGTGCTACGGTGATGAAATTCTGTTGCGACAGCGGCAAAGTGACAGGCAACCAGAGTAAATTGGTTTCACACAAAGATAAGAAAATAAAATGTATATGAACAGAATAAAGAATAAAATACTATATGTAAAGGGCAAAATTTCAACAAACTGTGCAGTTCTTAAAGATAAGTCGGAGCCAAAGGAATGTGTAACTGGGTAGATTAATTTAAAAAAATGCATTTATGTATTTGAACATTAAAACAGTATTTGCAATAAGTGACTAAAACTGTGCCATAGTAGAGATGTGGCGATGCTATCAAAAATGTAATTTAAATTGAGTAAAAACTGTGCAAATTAAGGTAAATATATATTGATTTCTTTTTTGGATCATTGATGGTTATAAACTCTAACAGCTGCTGGGAGCAAGGATCTCCAATAACGCTCTTTTGTGCGCTTAGGATGCAGCAGTCTGACAATACAATTACAACAAAGCAAAACAAAACAAAAAAAGGCTTTTTTTTTGTGTGCGTGAAAAGTTTGTCACTAACAATGTGTAGGTTTTCAAATTTGTATCGGAAGAATGCCAAAAACTTTTAGATGAGACCAAGTTTCAGCTGTTTGGCAGTAAATTGAGAGGAAACCGAACGATGCACATCAGCATAAAGTCCTGGCTTTCTGGCATGGTGATGATCTGGGCTCGATTTGGTGCCATAACATCCGGACATTCTCCTCCCTCAGGTCCAACGATGGTCAAGACTTTGCGGTCAGACTTCAAGCAGAAGTTCTCCGCTGTGTTCAATGATGACACTGTGTCCGACTACATCTACCACCTCAACGCCCAGACGCCAAGGTGAAAAATCTGATTTTTTGCCCTCTTGCCTGTGGCTGTTTCAACTCCGTTCAAGTCCTCAAACTAGGATTTCTCTGTGTGTCAGCGGCGAGACGGCCTTTAGGAACATGACCATTCCCTACGGGTGGGCGAAGAGGCCGATGCTGGAGCGGATCGACGGGGTCAGAGCAGACATTCCCATCTCCTTCATTTACGGATCTCGGTCCAGCATCGACAGCAACTCTGGGTATGAAGTGAAGAAGACAAGGCCAGATGCGGAAATCGTCGTAAGTTGTCTTTAATTCGGCTTTAATTCGGCTTTCCACTGCAAAAGCCTGAAACTTGATGTCAAAAATCGATTCCCGGGTGTCTGTGTTCGTCAGGTGATCCGAGGCGCCGGCCATTACGTGTTCGCTGATCAACCGGAGGACTTCAACCACACGGTCCTCCGGATTCTCGCCTGGACAGAGCGGAAAGGCGCAGACGACTGAACGAAGCGGTGAATCGCTGATAAAAGATTCGACAGATCGACCAAAGCTGAACCCATTCCACTACCAGAGAAATAACCTGCTTTATCATGCACTTTATTTGTACGAGAGAGACCTGTGACAGACTGGAGGCTCTCATCACTCCAATTCTTCTTTAGCCGACTTCTCGGGGCAAAAAGCTCCACGGTTTATTTGAAATATTTCTTGTAAGTAAATGTGAAATTCATTTGATTTCTCTGTACTCGTCGATGCTGTTTCTTTGAATTCTTTTTGGACAGCTCTCCTGTCTGGGGAATTTGCTATTTTTGATGCAGGCAGGATAAACAGAATGAGGGAGGGAATATGAGGCAGAGTTAAACAGGGCAAAGGGGCCGCTGACACTCTCAGGAAGCATTCTCACTTCTTTGGAACCACGGAGTGAGCACGGCCAGCAGATGGCAGTACAGCGACGTCATGCTCTGCAGAGGGAACAACAGCAAATTGTAACACAAAGCAGCAACCCTCACATATTGAGCTGAGTGACCCACTCAGGAGACCTGGACAGTGATGCTCTCTCTGAGCCCGTTCGACACTCAGCCCACCACTAAGTCACAGCTGCCATGACAGAATCGGGTCAGAGGCATGTGTCGGACTAAAAATAGGCCTTCTTTTTCAAAGAGGCATCGCTGTGATTTATAGAAACTCTTGAGTCTGCAGAAAATGAATGGGTCAAGGAAAAAAAAAGTTTATCTCTTCGTTGGGGGATGTTTACGTGTCACTCTAACATATCATCTGGGACATGTTCTATCTGGTCTCATGGTCACTGATAAAAGCAATCCAATAAATGGGAAATAAAAACTAGCATAGCTTTTATTTTGGTAGATTTTTCATAAATAGAACTACAACAAAAACAAAATAAAATGGCTAAATTCTAAGAAATCATTAAAATGGACTTCAATTGTGGCTTGTTTTTAATATCATTTTACATAAATCAACTAAATTACTAGAATAAAGTAGGGAGTAGGCTCTGCTTTTACTTTATAAGTAACAGTTAACTAACATTAAATTATCTTCCTCAATGGGCTACATCTTAAATCTACAAGCTCACATTTATTAATACCAAATGAGTAATAAGGATGCCACAGTTTTAGACTTTGAGTCAATTTTGTCCATAAGCAAAATATGTTTTTCAAAGCAGGTGAAGTTACTGCTTGACCGCCTAAGCTCCTTCACTTTTTCTTCATGAATTCATCTGGTTTGTATTACACATCAAAAAGAAACTTTAATGACTTGGTCAGTAACTTCTTAACTCTCTAACAAGGTGAAATGTAACATTTAAAAAAAAAAAGCTAACGCTAAGCCAGCTAAAATGGGACACAAACATAAATTCTTGATTCAACACATAAACTTTCTTAAACACAAGTGTTACGTTAGTTCTTTGCCATGTCTAATTTTTATTCAAATCCATTTGTTAAGCGCCAGAATATGTAAGCGCAATAAGTCAAGCGCAAGTTTGACTTTAGCAATTAGCGCTAAAGTTAAGCCAGCTAAAGTGCCGTAAATTCTTGATTCAACACATAAACTTTCTTGAACATAAGTGTTAAAATAGTTTATTGCATAATGTTATTCAAATCCATTTAAGAGCCAGAATGATGAGGAAAATCTTGGTTTAAATGTTCCAAACAGAATAAATGCACTTAAATAAAATGTTATTTTTCCCCAAATCTTTTCCATGTATTTCCCCCAAATCTTTTCCATGTGTAAAAATAGGCTGCAATATATTTTAAAGCTTTTCCCACATCTTTATTGGAAGTGCCGGCGGCATTCTGGAACTGCTTAGAAAATGGAAATATGAGTTCCTAATAATAGTAATTGTCGTGAGACTAATCATCCAAAGACCCTGAGTGTCTTGGCCTTCACCAGTTCCTGCAGCTCAGTTACGTCTGCCCATCTCTGTCACTCCTGAAACATCAACCCAGCCCGCCCCAGCTGTCTCCAGGCAACAGGGTAGCCACGGAGACCGAGCCTTTTGGATTAGCCGACCTGCAGGAAGTGATCCCGCGGTCGGACAAGGTAATTATGGGTTGTTTTCTTGAAGATGCTGGCTTGCCTGTCTGTCTGGCTGTTTCTCAAGGCAGCTCCATGTGCGCGAGGCCTCGTGTGGATGAAGACGTGCGCGCGCAACGTGCCCGGGCCTCCGTCCATAATGTTCACTTAAAAAGGCTGCTAGCTTTTTCTTCCCATCTCCGTCTTTCTTCCTCTCTCTCTCTCCCTCTCTCTCTCTCTCTCTGTGTGTGTGTGTGTCTATCTCTGTCACCCACTCAGTCACATGATCATGAAATCATTTTATTATGAAACAGAAAACAAGCGAGAGATGTGACAGCCGCTTTCATGCTGGGCTTGGATATAATTGAAAGCACAGTGGCTGGAAATAGCCGCACATAAAAAGATGGCTGCAGACAGGAAGGCACACTGTTTTAATGCTGTTGGTAAACTAGTAACAGCTTGTAGGGAGATCTCTGCTGTCAGGCCACTAATAAGACCATAATTGTTTATGTTCCGAGGTTTGTTGGTGGTTTTCATTCCGTATTTTCTCACGTTAAGAGTCCGACAGAGCCTCGTAAAAGTATTCACACCTAGGGATGGGCAATATGGACTTACAGTTTTTATCACGATATTCTGTGGAACTATCGTGATAAAAGAACGAGTTATTACAGTCTTTTTTTTTTTTAGGTAAGTGCATGGTCGTGACTGCATGGCACAGCGATTAAACCCGCTGCAAACACATTTACATTAGTAATGCACTTCTTTAGGACACCAGTGGTGTAAATACATAATGCATTTAATCATATTTTCAAATTTATTTATATTTGTTGATGCTCTCATTAAACAAACAAAACTAACAATCCCACAGCAATACAGACAGTTTTTTTGGGGGGTTTGAACATCACTAATTGGACTTTATCATCACAACAATAAATCAAAATTCTTAGCGTGGTAAGAAATTTATCACAATAAATGATAAACGATACGACAAATGCCAAATCCTATTCACGATTGAACTTTTCCACATTTTGAAATGTGTATGCAGTTTGCTTTGCTTTGACGCCCCTAAATTAAATCTAGCACAACCAGTTGCCTTTAAATCCCAACAAATTAGTACAGTTGCCTCCACTGCTATAATTGTGTAAATCTCTCTGGTTTGGTAGAAAATATTAGTGAACAAACAGCTTCTGCTCATAAACCATCTCATAGAAAGATGTGAAGTTATATTAATTAGCAACATCGCAGCTTTGAGCGTTCCTCAGAGCTCTGCTCAAATCCATCATCCAGCAATGAAATGATTTCAGCACAACCGCAAACCCACCGAGACGTGACCTTTGACCTTAACTAAACTGGCCGTGAAAGAGGAGCATTGATCAGAGGAGCGGTCAAGAGCCCCGTAACTTAGATGGAAGAATGAGTTGAAAGGGCAGCTATTAGTTGTTCTACCCACAGATTTTTCCTTTATGGAATAAAATGTTTTATTTTTTAAACCAAGGATTTAAAGACTTAAAAAATTAGCGCTGTTAGAGCAAACAGTCGCAATGGATTTTATTTAGCACTTTCAGAGCGAAGGGGACTGAATCAAAAGCATGCCACACTGTTCAGATTTTTATTTTTCTGCATTTATCCTCTTTTTTTACACAGTACTTTGTGTTAGTCAATCCCTGTGAAATATGCAGTCTGACAAAATGTGAAAAACTTGCAAAGCCTTCCAATTTGTAAATTTGAGAGAGGAAATCATTTCATTTCATAAGAATGAGTGTGTTCAACATTTACTAATCCAAACTATGCTTCTTTTTTTGTTTTAAGATTTGTCATTCAGTCAAAGAAGAACAAATCAGTTCACTAGTTTGCCTGCGAGTGACTGACGATATTTACAGTCCAGACTTTTATTTATCTTTTATTTTTTTGCCCCACAAACACAGCAATCAGAGCGACAGTTGCACAATATAAGAGACATCTGATGCACTAAGTCTTTCTTCCAGCCTCCATTTCCGATAAGTTCACTCATCAATGCCCCACAGATCAAATAGCAACAGAAGAAGAAGAAATGTTCTGGGATATTATGCAGCGAGGGCACTTCACAGCGCCGCACTGCTCTCAAATTACACCAAAAGGCGACAGACTCTCTTAATGATTGCAGCATTTAGATTCTGACTGAGTGCATCAGGAAAGGCTAAACAGCCCCCACTGCCTGCCAGCTGGCTGCTTGTTCTGCGCATGATGCACGGTGCAGAAAAAAAGAAAAAGGTTTGGATAGCGATGATTTCTCTTCATCTTGCAGGAGGAATGAAAAGAATCTGAGGAAGCGTTGACGCTTTTCTGTGCCGATTCATAAAGTCAAAAGTGCTCGCTGATTGGTGAAACCCTGCAGAGCTGCTCATTTCTACTCTCTCATTGCTGAAACTAGCAGATCTGGCTTTGGCCTCCGAGCTGTACTTCCTTTCACCGAGCACATTTCCATATTTGGCCTCGCTGGTCAGACATCACATGCTTTTATCGAAATTGTTTCAATTTCCAGTTGAGAGCTAAAAGATTGATCTGCCTGTTTGATACCTTTTCCCCTCCTCTCTCATGTGTTTGGGGGCGTTGTTGCATAAAAAAGAGCAGTGCAACTAATATCAGGTGGTGCCCGCAGCCAGAAGGCATTTGCAGACATAAAGGGCACAAATTCCTCCCAGAAAACATTTCACAGAGAAGCCAAAGGAAGCCATTTTGACTGAATTGTTACATAACTTTACACAGAGGCTTGAAAAAGCCATTTTTACCCATTTCCCCCCTCTATATGGGAATGCAATATATTAATGGATTGATGGACGTTTTTAAGACATTTTTAATAAATAAAACTGAAAAGTGTGGCGTGCATTTTTCATCAGCCTGACGATACAAAATGGAAGCCAGTGAAGAGAGAAAGTCATTGTTACTGCTTTAATAAAGCTTTGATGGCTCTAATTTTGTGGCTTCCAGAGGGAACTGGTTGCTCTAGAATTTATTTAGGAACATTGAAGTAATGGATGCTGGTTGGAAAACGGACGGAGCTAAATGCAGGACAATCCCAACAAAAAACAAACAAACAAAACAACAACAACAACAACAAAAACAAGTTAGAGGCAGCAAAAGACTTGAGGCTGAGGTGGAAGTTCGTCTTCGAGATGGACAATTAGTCCAAAAATACACGCAGAGCTGAACTGGAATATGTGAGATCAAAGCAGAATTGTGTATAAGGACAGCCTAGTCAAAGTACAGACCTAAATCCAGTTGAAATCCAGTAGCCACCCTGTTAAATTATTGTTCACAGAATTGCTCCATCCAATCTCACTGAACTTGAGCTTTAAGTGAAAAACATCTTAAAATGAAAAAGTGTCTAGAAAGGATTGGTACACATGCGCACCACACTTTTAAGATTTTCCCTGTAAAAATTGCTGAAAACTATGTTTTTCTTCTACTTCACAATTAAGAGGTACTTTGCGCTTCTCCGTCAAACCAAAAGCAAACGTCCTTCATCAGTCGGGTTCTCATTTTTTCTGTTGTTAAGTCTTCGCATATGCCATGTGATCAAGTTTAAATGTTTTCCAAAAAAAAAGAAAAAAGAAAAGGTTTCAACACTATTATGTCAGAGATGAGCTCATGTGAGAGTCTTAATACTTGCAGATCACTACTTGATGATCTGTAGACGTGTGTTTTGCTAAGATAGTTTAATTTCTCTTTTAGTAAATTATTTAATAAACTCCCTCAAATACCTGAAAAATGTACGGTTTTCAAAACAGAAAGGTTCAAAATCATGTTGCATAACTATTTTCCCCCCCACTACATACAAATAATTGAATAAATATAATTTGAGAGTAATCTCCTAACCTTAACAGGGTGTGTGTACTTTTGGGATTACTAGTTCCCTTCATAACTCAAACACGTCACTCACCAAACATTCCTCTGCTTACGAAACACTGCTTAGTAAAACAACAGATAACTATGTTTTTATCTTTTCTGTTTTCATAGCAGCAGTTTACTAAATTAAATACTGAGCAATTAGACTATGGCATCACTCTGCAGGCATTTTTTCTCGCTCTGTTTGAGAATTTGTCAACATTTTCACATCTAAATTCAGAACCTCATGAGCTCTGAGTGAAAGACGTCCGAACAGCAGCAGGACATTTTCGCATTAGCGATCATTAGCAGGAGCCTGTGGAAACGTAGCGTGTTACAAAAGTCTACCCTTCATATTTCATCATGTTAAAACCACAAACGTCAGTGTGTTATTGTGGTTTTTATGGGATGGACCACAATGTATTGCATGAATGATGCTTCTTTATTGTTTTTAATTATGTAATTGTTTTCATTTGGTCTGTTTTAATACTTGGCTGAATCATGAGATGGATGAGCATCAATTTTCTAGTCTGGTCATAAATTTTTTACATTGCACTTTGACTAGGCCATTAGTCATTTTATGTTGTTATAGCGTAACAACAGTAAAATCAACTTTTTTGAGCACATCATGTTATAACGTTACTCCGAAAGCAACAACATACCTGTTGCCTTGATTCTTTCATGTGTCTTTGAAAAAAAAAGTCCTTTCATCTCCATGGCAACCATTCAGCTGTGCAAAAATGCCTGGGTAGACCTAGCCCTGCCTCCGAGGACGAAGCTCCAAGCTTCCGCCTCACAGAACAGCCACTCCCCCTTTCCTCCTCTCGCCCCCTGCAGCCTAGCCAGCAGCAATTAGCAAACGCCTGCTGGAACTGCGCATCAGCTGAGGTCATTACACGAGCTACTTCAAAGTGAAACGCTGGTGAAAATATTTTTAAAGGGCTCATAGAGGAGCCATGTTGTGATGACCTGCTGAGGAGAGAGATTCAGACAGAGCAGGAGTTTCTTAAAGAGACAGAGGCCCAATTCCAAGGTGTTAAATTAGGACGTCAAATTGCATTTTTAGAGTCTCTTGATAGTGCCATTTTATAGCACAATGTGGCTGGAAAATACATAGCACTTCCCCTTTAATTATTGATATTTTTTTGTTGCTTCCCCTTTTTTTTGTTTCAGGTTGTGACATCTTTTTGTTTAAGAGATTCCATCTCTCGTTCTGGCTCACGTTCCCGTCCCCGGCTCGCCCTTCTCTGGCAGACCTTGAGTTCTCATTGCGCGGCCCGAGCAAACAGAAGCTTTGTGTTCCACTCTGGCTAAACCCAAAGTGCAAACAGACACGGACAGGCAGAGCATCAACCACATACACTTCGCACACTGAACGCCTGTCCTGGCCGAGATGAAGAAAAGCGCGTCGATGTGTGCGAGGCAGCAGCCTGGACACCAAAAGTCGGCCTTGCTAGCGTAAGAGATGACTGAGGGAGTGTTTCATCTGCAGCAGCGATGGCAGCTGTTAAGCCTCCACAATCAGCTCCACTGGCAGTCAGATTTAATGTCCCGCTGACAGACACACACTTCAAACTGGAGCCTAACCCACACACAGAACAAACAGCGCATGCCGGCAAAACCATGCTTAGCAATCAAGTGGGGTAGAGCTGTTGTGAGGCGTTTCACAAAACAATGCAGCTATTTTCATTGCAATTTGTCATAAAAGCAATGAAAACTTTAATGCTTGCTGGAGACATATGAGCTAATGGCTATGGGGGAAAAAAATCACCAAAAACATTAAAGGACATAAGCTTCCTGAAGAAGATATTGCTGCATCTCCGGCCTACTCTAACACAAACTGGCTCCAACAGCTCCCTGTCTTCAGCCTGCAGAACTTGAAATTAACTTTGGTAAAAAATTTGGTTTTTACACGAATGTTTCAGTAATATACAATGTTTTCGTCAATAAAAATAATCTACAGTTAACACCTGAAGCTGTTAATAAAAGGAAAGCATTCACAAGTCTTCAGCTTTCCTACATTTTGGAAAACCAACACAAAGAATGCTCAGTTTATTTATTTTAAAAAATTGCACATGTGAAATCTAAAACTGGGATTGTGTGTGTCTGACATTTGCATTTCTCTTTTTCTGAGTTTTGACAAAGGAAAGAACATGGATGTTTTGAGCTGAAAGCCGGATAAATTAGAAAATGTATCCCCTTAACCATCATTACAAAACCTACAGTATCAAATAATGAACAGTACAATAAACAACATTTTTGAAATGTTAAAATCTGAAAATCTAATATGTACTGAGCTTCTTTGAAGTTTCCATCAAAGCTGACAGAAAAGTAGATAGAAAAGGCTTTCATACAACTACTCATAAAATTATGCAAAGGAAAGAGTTTATACTTTATATAAGTTTGGTTAACATAGCTGAGCTTCAGGTATTAACCTGTAAATCAAAAGTTGGTCCTTAAAACAACGAGAGCAGGTCTTGGACATTTTAAACTAGTTGAGATTATTAGTTTTACTTGTCAAATATGAAGGTCAAAAAATTTACAAGACATCCACCATTTTGTAGTAGTTGTCAACTACTACAACGTCCACCCCTCTGGATTTTTCAGGTATTGCTAGTGACTCATGGTTGATAGTAATTGTGTCTGATTAACTGGTGCATTATTAGGTCAAGGAAGCAGCAACCGAATGTCTAAACAGAACAAACTAACAGGGGAACAGGGGAACATCACCCTCAATATCAAAGCCATTGAATATATGCCCATTCAGCTTGCCATACCGACCACTGCACTAATGACAAGCCAGAGTTTTTCAGGCTTTTTGCCAGTTGATATGGCGAAAACCTGCTGAGATGTACAAATCACACAGTTTTATAGATGCATGTGATAAAACAAAGGAGTCTTTGTCGTTTATGAGGGGGAAAAAACCCACTACTGGATTTTAGTCCAATAGTGGGTTCAGGAAAATGCTATCATGAATTTGTAGACAATCAAACAGCCATTCAATGAACATCTGATTTTTGTACATGCACAAGACGTTTTCATTCATTGTATTGTTTGCTCTTTTTTTGTTTTAGCTTTGTGCACCTACATCTGGCTCCATAGTAGCTACATTGTTACAATGTGCTTTGTCTGCAGTTTGTAAAGTGGAATTTTGTGTTTTCCACTGAATGCAGCAGAAAGCTGCTGCCAAAAGGCTGCAATACAAGTGCAGTTTTCTAACTATCTGATCTGCTCAAGAGTCCAAAGCTTCCTACATCAACCACAAAGGTTACGTTTGGCTCATTTAACCCCTTCAGGTCCCACGTCCACAAGAGTGGACATGGGACATTTTGGAGCATCTTCAGACAAGAGAAGCATTTCTATGGAACTAGAGAAGGGGAAGAGTAAGTGTCTATTTTCCATTAAAAATATCAATTTAGGTTCATGGTAGCCTAATAAAATTGCACTCAGTATAATTTTAAGTGTTTCCTGTGATATTATCTGAAATTATTTTCTATTGTAAAATAGTGAAATAGGATTTTTTTTTTTTTTTATTAGAATATCGGTCACAATCAGGAGTTGGAATATTAGGGGGGGAAAGTCTGTAAGCATTCTTTAGCTTATTTCACAATTAATTTATTTTATTTTGGGGCTTTTTTATCATTATTATTATGTTTGTCTTGAACTACTTGTAAAAATAGCATTTTTCTCTTTAATTCGTCGCCGAAGGGGTGTAAAAATGAGTTGGACATTTTTTTTTATTTTTTTGTTCTCTAGATAAAAATCAGGTCTGACGGAATTAAAACTCACTACTGTTAATGCACTTAAATGTACGTCAACCGTAATGTGTTGGTTGACGTACCAACCCTATTCCCTGTAGATAACGAAGTTAGCTAGCACAAAAACAAACAAACAAAAAACACAGCACAGAACAAATGTATTTCCCCCTTCACAATCTAAACCGTAAATTATTGCCAAGAAGTAAGACGGTTAGTGTCGATAAGGACCGTTTTTAGTGAAATATCCGGTAATTTTGTTGTGTTTTGCAGCTGCGAGACGCTTTTAGAACGATGGGACGATCCGATTCTAGCACGTGCCTGGGTGCTCACGTGACATCCGGTCTCTGACACGGTTTCCTCCGTGCTCCATTCACAGTTTGGAAGCCACATGACAAATCTGTCGCCTGCGCACTTTGTGTGTATCTAATCCCACGTGCCTTTTTTGTGCCAGTGTTAATGTAGGGGTTGTGATTGCACTTGGCATCATGAGTCTGCATGTGATTTGTGAGTGTGTGAGCGTGCGCGCGCGCGTGTGTAAACCAGTTCGTCACATGGGTTCACAAAGCGACCTGAGATCTCATTTGGTCTGATCTGATTTCCTCCCAGCTGGCTGATGTGGGACAGTAGCCCAGATGTTGGAGGGATTATGCTGCTCCCCTGTTTGAGGAGAGAAACGCTGGAACCATTCAGGAAAAATAAACACACACAGATGCACTCATTCAATATGTTTTTTTTTCTTCCTCTTTAAACATTACGGCTTAATGTCTTCATGTGTTTGTTACAATTAAAAACATAGTTTTCAGTGTAATAATTGTTGGTGGCAAAATCAAGGCTGGTCCACGGTTGAATAAGGCCATGGGCAAATATCTTTTGGGGCCCTTCTTTGAGATTTGGTGACATCTGGGAGAGCAAACAAGAAAATATGTTGCAATTAATTTTCAATATGAAATGCAGAGTGGTATTTAAGTGTGACATATTAATTTAAGTAACATCTGCAGACAAACACTGATTTTACAGTAAACAAGTCAAGTTTAACAGCTTTTGTTTTTAAAAATTTGAAACAGACATGTAAAATGTGCAATCTATCAAACCAAATCAAATCAGCGATGCTTTTGAGCACCCTTTAGTGGTGTTGGGGCCCTAAGCCGTTGTTTTTCTTGCATATGCCTTGGGCTGGCTCTGCCAATGTGTGACATGATGGAAAAGAATTGAACGTACACACAGTACTCCAGAGTAAGTAGAACCTTAAAGCTTCATGTACCTTTTGAAAAATATTTATATATTTTTAACCTATTGATTAAAACTGTCACTATGTCCTGACAAAAAAAAATAAAAAATTCAAGCTATTCCCAGTGATCCCACTGCCATTTGCAGAAATACACCGCTCCTGACAAGAAACAACCAATCAGAGCCAGGAGGAGTGTTATAGTAGTGTCAATCATATTTGTGTACGCGCTGCTCACAACTTTACTCAGCACAACACGTACCGCCGTTCAAGATCAAGACTGCCGGTGTGCTGCGGTTGTGCTAATGGCGGAGAAACAACCTAAAGTCAAAGGGGAACTGGCGATTTCTCTAGTTCTGAGTCCTGAGGGGGAGGAGCTACGGAAGGAAAAAGGGAGGAGCCTGTGCAGTGCACTCACTCAAATTTTCCAGTTTTCTCAGAACTCCCTACTGCAGCAGTCAGGACTGAACTCGTATTTGAGGAAAAGACAACAGCTCTTAGACATCATTCACATCATTTTTATTGTAATAGATCTCTATCATATACATACAGTACAATATGCTTAAGACAGATTTTTATGGCACATCCATTGTACATTTTGCAGTTGCTGGTATTGCTGTGAGGTTACAGTAAAGTGACCACTTCTATCCGTTTACTTAGGTAGAGACAACAGGTGGTTTTGACCTCGTGGGTAAGAGATGATGGTTGCTACAGCAAAAACACATGCACTGTCATCGGTTTATATATTCCACTAGGGGTGGGTCACACATTCAGTTACAAAAATCAACACTTGAGTGGGTGGGGTAGTGTTGTTGTGTTCTTGTAAAAAACCCCTTTTTCGTTGTAGTCTTGGAATACGCTACAGCAGTGGCTACTGTGCTCCTGGAAAAACTACAGGATGGACGCGGTTTGTGTCTGCACCCAGAGTTTGATTTTATTTTGTTGTTTTTTTTGTCCCCTTCCTCACGCGATCGAGGGCCGCTTTTGAGTTTTCAGAGCTGCCTTTGCCAAGTTTAAATTCCGCTTAAGGTTCTTTTATTTATTTTTTTTTTTGCGAGTGTTAAAAAAAACAACAGCTCTTGACGATGCAGTAGGAATGACAGGATAATGGTGTACAAGGATCTAGCATTCGGGTCTCTACTGCGATACGACTTTACCATTAATACTACAGGTACGGAGTACTGTTGAGCTATTCACATATGTACAAAGTCTGCAGAGATAACCCAAAACACCAACAAAACACAAAAACTAAAGTGTGCGTTTTCTTTCTGCAGACCATGTTCAAGATAAATAAGACATCTAACAATGATTAAAAAATATATCATGTGCCTCTATCATGCTTAAGTGCCGTTATCCGTTTTCGCCCAGTATTTTTCCCTCGTTCAAATGAAAACGGACGTCAAACATTACGATAAAAGATTGTCTAAAAAAAAACATAAAAAAAAATAAAAAAAAACACAAATCATGATATGTAACACAATACTAAAGTTTGCCAGCTTTCAGTTGTCAGCTTATTTTAGTGATCTAGGTGTGAACATTGTGCACATACAGTAGAAGAAGTGTGAAGAAGCGGAGCGGTTTCGAGCTCCTCCTCTATCTGCTTCTATTTTTAAAGACTCAGATTAAACACACCGTCAAGTCAAAATGTCCCCTTAGTGTTCTGTTTAATTTTACTGAAAGTGCTTCATGTACCTCCGTGGAGACTTTTTACGTCTCCAAATGTGCAATTTTTAGCGTTTGGATTCCCTCCCAGCGACCCACCGTTAGGTGTTAATCAAAACCAAACAAGAACGAAGAAAAAATAAATGAAAATAAAACAGTGTGAACTCACGACAACCGGTCGTTGTAAGCTGAATAAAAAGCAGGAAGAGAAGTGATTTGAACGGGAGAGGGGGTGGAGTGTGACTGACATGGCCGCGTGGGGCTATATGACCTGGCAGCAGCTGTGTGGGGTCGGGGTGCAGAGCAGACCCTCCTTGGGGCCTCGGTGAATGTTGACCGACAGCGTCTTCTCGGTCAGTGGCATCTGCAGCGCGCGGTTCTTTATGTTCCTGTGGTTCTCCCGGGCCAAGTCCAGCTCCCCCAGTCTCAGGGTTCCCGAGCAGGGTCCGTCCAGCAGGGGGTCCGCCAGCACGTCCCCCAGTGGTGGCTGGTGGTAGAGGTTCCCCTTCAGCGACGGCCCGCCGAGCAGCGACACTTTGTCCAGGCTGCCGGTGGAGCCGCCCATGCACATCCGCCACATGGGGCGCTCTTGGGAGTCGGCCCCGACGCTGCTGCTGACGCCGACGCTGCCGCCGACGCCGCCGGAGCCTCCACCGACTCCACCGCCTCCTCCTCCTCCTCCGCCGCCCCCGCCTCCGCCCGTCAGGTTGTGGAACTGAGAGCTCAGACACAGACTCATGAGTTTTAGACTCTCCACCAGCCCACTGGCTGCCTTGGCCGTACCCTTCCCCTGTACTGACCCCGAACCTGGACTGGTACAGTTGGGCGGACTTCCCTGTCCTGCTCCTCTTTTTTCTCTGTCCCCTTTCCTGTCTTCCCTATCATCCACCACAGTCAATGCGTGAGGTTTAAAATGACTCTCTGTGTCTTCGTCACTTGTCTCTGAGCTGGGGGTAAAAGTGGCGTTTGTCGGCGTCTTCGGAGAGGATATTAGCGTCGATGGCGATGGTATTCTAGAGTTCAAATTGAGGCTAAGACTTGGCTTAGGAGGACCAAATCCACGTAATTCTGTACTTTCCTCCTCTTCGTCGTCTTCTTTGTCTTCCTCGTGGATCTGGTTTAGAACCGGAGCGCTCATTCGAGAAGTCATACGATTGCTAGAAGAAGACATGGAGGAAGAGGAGCAGGAGGCTTTGGAGCGAAGCACTACTTGCGAAGGTAGAGCAGAAGGGGGCAAGCATTTATCCTCTGCTCCTTCTTCTTCCTCATCCTCCTCGACGCTGAACAGACTGGGACTTCGTGGTTTGCACGGTCCCACAGACCCCAGGGAGCCCAGCCTGAGGGGGTTGGAGTGGGGCTTCCCTAGGGGTCTCAAACTTTTCTCCTGATTTTGTCGTGCAGGCTGCGGTTGGCTGGAAGGTGGCGTCTGGATCTCCTGCCGCTGACTGAGGTCCAGCAGTGCAGTTTTAGGCCTTGGGCCTTTGTGGAGGCTCTCAGCGCTGCGGGCGGGGGACTGGGGCCCTCCGGGGTGGGATATGGCAGGACCTCCAATCCCGTCACTGACTTCCTGGTGAACATCTACTCTGGTAGGCCAAGATTGCCTGTAAAGGATTGCACACAATAATGTTACTGAAAAATACACATCAAAGGTTATTTACGTTGATCTCAGATGAATAATTAGAGAGATTAAAACCTAATGTCAACTAAGCATGAGAGATACCAGCAAAAAAAACACATATGTTCCAGATTTAAAAGCTAAAAGACAGAACCAATACAAAAAAGCTATCATATAAGTGCTTGTTCAAAGTAGTTAAAAAACAACAAGAAAATCGCAGAATCATTTTACCTCAAGCAAAACAACAAATTTAACCTAAGAGGCAAATTCAAACCTTTTCCATTCCTTTGACGTAGCCAAACAAATCCATTTTCTGGCTTGAGCCAGTGAATGCTAACAAGCCGTTAGCTTCTTTCAGATAACAAGGTTTCTTTTCCTAACATATTGTTTAATAATATTAATAAAAATTAACAGTTACATCCTATGTAGTTTATCTGAGAGGTTTATGGGCAAACTAGAAAGTTTCTGCTTCTGCCTACAGGTTCTTATTCACTATTATTATATAGTTTACATTTAACTATTCCTCAATAAATGGTGCTAGACCAGCAGCTCTTTATGCTAAGTTGTGCTAGCTAGAGCTTAGTTTGCTCTCAGATAGACATTATTTCACCAGCACATTCTTTAAGAGCATTAATAGGCTAATAGAATTCATTTTTATAAATATGGCTTAAAAATGTATATTTACAAAATATATTTTATATTTGACATAGCTGATGTTTGAAAATACCAAATCACTGTTCCAGCACTAGCTCTTAGCCTTTGCTTTGCAGTTTAAAGAAACTCAAGAATACATATGTAAATTGGAAAGTTTCAGACTGATGCTTTATGCTTTTTTTTATTTTTTAGCAATAATATTTTTTAAATATATTATTTAAATACTAATCTTTAACACAGAGAATTAGGTGCGGCACCCATGATAATGCTAAACTGTGCTAAGTAGCTGCTTCCCAGCTAATTTCACAAACACATCAATTCTAATAAAAAATTAATTGATTTCATTAAGAAAGTTTGTATTATAATTTAAATTAAAATCTTTTCTATGTCTGATTTAAGGTCACCATGTCTTTCTCTCTAACTGAATAAACAGTGTTGCTTTTTCTTCTTCGCTGTTTCTCCAGAGCTGCGGCTCTTTTCTGTCTGCTCTTCATTCCCCGCTCAACAAACAGCTCTGCCTTTCCATCTTCTGTCGGATTTACTTTCTGGAGATTGACCGTAGGCGACGTTGCAGAGACAGCTTCCTGTCCGCTTCAGGAAGCGCGCGCGTGTGTGTACGTGTGTGTGTGTATAACGATGTGGGACGTATATATTTACCTGAACTGGGCCTTGCTCGGACTGGGGGACCGTGTTTGGCTGTGCTGCTCTTTCTCCTGCCTGTCCCTCAGCATCCTCTCCGCCAGCAGGAAGTAGGTAGCTGTGATGTGGTTGTATTGGTTCGACTCCAGAGCCCTGAGACAGTAGTTACAAAAACTAAATCAAGAATTGCCCTTGCATATCAACTTCTTCTTCTTCTTCTTTGTTTTTTTGAATAACCACCATAACCCAAGAGGTCATTGAATTCAACATGGCAGAAACTCACAATTAGCTGCTTAGTTGCATTTTAAACAGTTGATGACAGTCAATTAAGCTTTAGTGGAAATTATTTTGCTACGTGTGTGTGTGTGCACGTTTATGGTTCGATCGGAGGGAGATACCTACTCGGTTATGGCGTCTCTGTCGGCGATGCCCCCCAGCACCATGCGCTGAATGTTGGAGCCGTGCTCCTCCTCCGATAGGCTGCGGTACGACACCAGGGGGGTGGACAGCTTGGTGGCCGGGGAGGGGTCGACGCCTTGGAGCCATTCGTGGCCCTCGATCTGCTCTAGCGTCGCTCGTTTCTTTGGGTCTCTCTGTAGCATGTGGCCTATAAGGCTGGAGGGAGGCACAGTGGAGATTAGCATCATGGAGTTTAAATCAATGATTTCCAAATTTAAAAAAATTAAAAAGGCAGATCAGGTGAGGCTTTGCTTCCTATTAAACTTCTTCCCAACTTTATCCCTGAACCGATCTGCTGTGTTCTCTGACTTTGATAAAGCTTCATATTCCCTGACAAACATTGACAAAAAGATCCACCATAAGATTAAAGTAGGCTGGTCAATAAATCAATAACAATATATATTGCGATAGACACGCAATAAATATTGATAGATAATACGTCTGATAGAATATTCAATATTTATTAATATTCACTGAATTCTGATGTTAAGTGCCAAGGTTAAAAAGGTATCAAACTATTCAGAGCAGGGTACTTGGTGCACTTTATTTACTTTACAAATGCATGTAAGCTACAATTTGTACTATTTCAATTAAAAGAAACATGTTTTCTCGCCACTTTGATTCATTTTGTCTGGCTGTCAGCTTTAAGTCTGTGTCCATGTCCAACCAGAGCCAGGTATTGTGTAGTTGGTGCTTTTAATCAGTTTTCAGTTAAATTAATTCAATCTAACTCTATAACAGTCACAAAATGTCACCAAAATCACTCTGTCCCTCTAAAATCTTTCAGAAAATCGCAAAAGTGTATCGAATTGTATCATTTGCGGACTGTTGCAATATATATCGTATTGTGAGCAGAATATCGTGTATCGTATCGTGAGATTATTGTATCACTACAGCCTTAGTTTATATATACACAACAAATTTACAAATACACTAACCTTTGAACCACATTATTTTAAGTCAAAAGTTATTGCTAAGACAAGACTACTGTTATCCCAGCATTCTTTTACATTTGTGTTTTCTGCTCAACCGGTTTAAAACATGAACTCATACGACCATCACCCCAGCAGATATTCCATGGCTAAATTGTTCAGTCACATAAGCAGGAGGAAGTCCTGTTTCTCCCCCCCAAGGCCTCATGGGAAACCAGGGTAAGTGCCACCGTTTGAAGCATTGTGTTTACGTCCACACAGAATAATAAAGTCAAGGCCAAACACAATGCGCGTTCCGGGCTACTGCTGCTCGAAATTCTTTCTTTCTGTCTGGATGCGACATTAAACCCTCACTGGGCTCAAAGAAAGAAAGAAAAAAAACAACAAGAGAAGAGGCGATTTGAAAGCGGGTGCATTAGCTCCACTTAACACAGCGCCGCATCCCTGCTGGAGCAGCTTGCTCGCTGCAGCAGCAGCAGCAGCTGGGTGGAAAAAAAAAGCAGGACACAACGAAGAACGGCCACACCCTTCGCTCCTCTGCTCTGCTCTCCTTCTTCACACATCTCCAAACATGAAATATGCAGCACCTGCAGAGTACTCTGTCCATCTGTGTGGGTTTGCGTTGCCCAGGCATTACTCACTCTCTGCAGGCAGGGGAGATGTGCGGAGGCACCGTGTATCGACAGTCCATGATCATGGTGAGGGTCTCGCTGTCGTTGGCCTCCTGGAAGGGGGGCTGACCACACACCAGCATGAAGAGGATCACCCCCAGACTCCAGATATCTGCACAAACACACACACACACACGGAGAGGGAACACTGTCAACGGTGAAGCAAGAAGGGTTATTTTTAAAAGGAAGCAAACACAAAGTGAGGCATGTATATTTTCACTGGTTAGTGACCTAGATAAGATACAGATGCGCACACATAGACACTAGGTGGTGCTAGAGCTTCTACCTGGTTTCCTCTGAACAAAAGAAGTGCCCTTCTGAAATTGTTTGTGTTTTTGATTTCCATCAGAAAACATATGGCTATGATCTAAAATTAAGGGTGCACAGATGGCAGTTTTCTGGCCAAAAAAAAAAAGATCAACAGTAGCTGCGTTTCCATTACAAATGTGCACAAATCTTTGTCTGTATTCCTCTAATGTGGGACAAAAAACAACAAAATTTTACAATTGCGGTGTTTCCATTAAATGACAAACACAATTAAAATCAGATGTGAATAAGTTTGATCACGCAATAAGTCATTAAACATGCCACGCTGTGATCATCCTACTACTTCCCGTTTGTCTTCTTCTTCGTGGTTTTCGGCAGTAGTAACATGAGGTTGTTGATCACGTGACTGGTGACTTGCGACAAAAGCGTTTCCATTGCAGTTTTGCAAAATAAACCGATTTCGATACGTCCTCCCCCCCCAAAAAAAAAACAGTCTCATCATTCTGACGTAATATTTTAGCGAAAAACAAGTTTTTTTCTTTTTTTTTTTTTAATTGGTATGTTTCCATTAAGCAAATTTATTTTTTAAATGTCAAGTTGTGCAAATGTATGGTCAATGGAATCGCAAGCTAATGTCGACAAAGTCTCCAATGCCACCGGAAAAAAAAGTTGCTAGATTTGTGGCTGGTTGCGTTTTGCAAATAAATCTCAGTAATCGATAGGCCTGCTGATAGATCCTCCACTTGGAATAGGCAGATATACATGACGGTCAAGCTGTGTCATAAATCTCACACTATTAAGACTGCTGGCGGTTCCATGTGCTGCACAAAGTGGCCNTAACAATATATATTGCGATAGACACGCAATAAATATTGATAGATAATACGTCTGATAGAATATTCAATATTTATTAATATTCACTGAATTCTGATCCAGAACTGCACAGAATTCTGGGAGATATAGGCATAAGAAAGGCTTTCGCCGCTCAAGCCGTGAGCGGCTAACAAGTGTTAGCCGCCATGAGTGGCTAACACTTGGTTAACACCATTTGTGTTAACCAAATAGTTAAGTCCTATTTGGTTACCTAGCAACAATGTGTTGAGTAACTCACGCAGCAGGAATTTCAGGTTTCTCACACTGCCTCAAAACTAGTTAAAAATATAAACAATGTTGTGGAGTTAAAGTTGTGGATAAAACAGGAAATATCAGGCCAAAAAAAAAAAAAACGAATCAATAATTTTCAATATTGACTGATATGAAACGCTTACATCGTGATAGGTTTTTGAGCTAGATAATAAGGCCCTAAAGAGGGGACAGAATACACATGAATGCCACACTTTTCAGATTTTTCCTTGGAAAACAAATGTTGAAAACCCACGCTACAATTATGCACCAGCTTGTGTCGGTCTATCACATAAAATCCCAATTTGTGGGTTGTAATGTAATGAAATGTTGAAAAGTTCAAGAAGTATACATACTTTTGCAAATATTATTAAATTAAGGTTTCCAGACATTTTGAAAATTTAGTACTTGGAAGCTCTAAACCTTTAAAAGTTCTACCTAGAAGATACAAGAGATATTGGAGTGTTCAAAACAGAGTTTATATTAGGGCTATGTAATAATATCGGTATTGCGATGTATATCGATATTTTCTTTCCTAGAAAAAAATCGATATTCATCCGCAAGTATCGTAATATCCAACTGTCACCTTGCTCACTCACTGCTTGCTTCGCCGGGAGTGATTAGGTCATCAGGCTTGGAGTGATTCCTTCAGATGTTAAGTGCCAAGGTTAAAAAAGTATCAAACTATTCAGAGCAGGGTACTTGGTGCACTTTATTTACTTTACAAATGCATGTAAGCTACAGTTTGTACTGTTTCAATTAAAAGAAACATGTTTTCTCGCCACTTTGATTCATTTTGTCTGGCTGTCAGCTTTAAGTCTGTGTCCATGTCCAACCAGAGCCAGGTATTGTGTAGTTGGTGCTTTTAATCAGTTTTCAGTTAAATTAATTCAAACCAACTCTATAACATTCACAAAATGTCACCAAAATCACTCTGTCCTTCTAAAATCTTTCAGAAAATCGCTAAAGTGTATCGAATTGTATCCTTTGCTGAATATTGCAATATATATCGTATCGTGAGCAGAATATCGTGTATCGTATCGTGAGATTATTGTATCACTACAGCCCTAGTTTATATAGACAACAAATTTACAAATACACTAACCTTTGAAACACATTATTTTAAGTCAA
Source organism: Poecilia formosa (assembly GCF_000485575.1). Lineage (NCBI taxonomy): Eukaryota > Metazoa > Chordata > Actinopteri > Cyprinodontiformes > Poeciliidae > Poecilia > Poecilia formosa. The sequence continues at coordinate 50,630 of NW_006800046.1, read as the reverse complement.
AAGTTATTGCTAAGACTACTGTTATCCCAGCATTCTTTTACATTTGTGTTTTCTGCTCAACCGGTTTAAAACATGAAC
>NW_006800046.1:0-48804 GCF_000485575.1 Poecilia formosa | reverse complement strand
GGAGTGTGAAGCACATTCGATCAGAAACCATTTCCATAAATATGTGCCAGCTCAGGATGCGTCTAAGCGAAGACGAGGCTCTGCACGGCTGCCTGCAGCCAGCGGCGCGCTCGCATGTCAACACACGCACACGCACACACATCCACTCACATACACATACATACATACACACACACAGTCGACAGGAAAGTGGGTTAACGTGTTCATCCCTCAGAGCTTCATGCAAATGCTAATTTCATGGAACAGTTCTTTTAGTTTGATTATTTAAAAAAAAAAAGAAGAAGAAGAAGCAGCACAGCTTTCTGTGCTCAGGGCGGTCGCTGCTGCTCCGGTCAGCAGGATGCTCCACTGACACACATATCACACACTCGTACGCCGTCTCCTGTAGAAGCGCACAATCAGTGACTTTTCGGCCCCTTCTCAGCAAAATCCGACTGATTTAAGGAGGGAGGGTTTCTTTTCTTCCTGCTTTAATTAACTAGAGTGCTACTTCTTAGGTTACTGTTTAAACATAAAAAAAAAAAAAAAAAAAATCTATATGGCTATTAGCTGAAAGCCTGCCCAGATACATTCAGATTGCTGTGAAAGACTTTCAGCTGAATTAGGTCGCAGATGTTCTTCTTTTCAAACACAATGGTTTGACTAACTTTTGTCTATTTTTTTTTATTATTTAAATGTGTCACAGTAAAGATCAGTGAAGGATTGATCTCCAGGTTTAAGAATTACACCCGTCAGCTGTAAGAATTAGATGTAGACGACATTAAAGTGGCAACAATGCGAGCTCAAAAGAAACCAAGAAAGACTGAGAGACCGGGCAGCGGCCCAGGGCGGCTTCTCGTCTCGGGGGCGACATGAGCTTCGTTGTTTGCGGTTAGCAGCTGAGGACGACATATTTAACTTTCTGCAAAAAAATATTACAGTTTTTTAAGATTTGAATTTGTCTGAAACTGAACTACAACATAGGAAAGTGAAACTAGAATTACTAACGGCAATGATCTTATGATGTAACGTGGGTCGTGTTAAATAGCCATTAACTAATAAGTGTTGCATGGCCTTCCATTGTGGATATTATATTTACCAATATCATAGAGATTTCACATATATTTTTTGTTTCATTCTCTGCTTCAGTCAAACAGCCCATAAGCCTGCACTGTGTCACACTTTCATGTTTTTTAGAAATTCTCAGAGTGTATGGAAATTGAAATGATGTGTCATGGTTGGTTGAAAAAGCAGGGAGAAAAGGGAGGTGCTGAATGTTTTTCGCCCAGGGCGCCGAACAGGCTAGGACAGCCCCTGTCTGACAGAGGCCATTCATTTAATTCACTGTGAATGTTGTAAAAGCTGCCATGGTGCGTTTCTAAAGAACCTCCTGAAACAACTATGTACTTTTTTCATTAAACGTGCTTGAGGGTGGAAATTAAAACCCAACAGAAGCGACAGCTCTCTTTTTTAAAAGAGAGGTTGATTCATCCGTTATTCCCCTTGACAAAACGTGTGCTTTTGCAACTCGTAGCAGTCTGAATGCGGAGGAGCCCTAGTGGATTTATCATCCTCGGACCCCCGGTGATTTATCTTTGCGTGTCTCCGCTTCGCTCCAGTTTGCCAGAACACGCCGGAGAATCCAATCTGTCGGAGTAAAAATGTGTTGCCTCACAGTGAGCGGCGGCGGCGTCTCATTCTGCTGATGGAGGGAGCGAAAGCTGCTGCGGCCGCCTCTTTACCCCCCACCCGTAAGCGGCGTAGCCTAGCAACGGCAAGCTCCGCTCCCTCATTACTTACGTCAGCTGTTCGTTCGAACTTCCTTTCGATAACTTTATTTATAAACCAGATGGTTGACAGACTGTAGCGTCGTACTGGAGGCTGCTTCGTGTTGAGGGCTCTCTGAGTGAACGTTCCTTTCTGCAGCCCAGAATATTGCTCTTTATATAACTGCTTCTCGAAATAAACAACAATAAGCAGTCCTTTGTGTGCTGATATTTTTAACCCCGCGCCTAAATGAGCTAAACTCAGCCTCGTCCTGCTGATTGGGGAATAAATATATTTGTCTCCCTTGATTATAATTTATAAAACTCCTCCTGTTCAATTTAGATTTTATTGCAGTAGCAAAAATCACACATCAAAAATATTCAGAGTACATTTATTTGGTGTGAAAAAGAAAAACTGTACTATGTTGAGGAATATTTCTCTCTTTTTTGTCCTTCATCTATAATTGGAACAGGTTCATAGGATCAAAATGAGCCAAACCAAGAAGCTGAAAAAAAAAGGGGGGGGGGGGATGCCGACACATTGTTGAATTTGCCAAATCTTCTTATGCAACAATTCAGTGGGACACTTTAATTAGGCAAACACATTCAGAAGACAGTGAGCTCTTTTAAAAGATGAGTTTTGCTCAGCTTTTTAAAAGATCGGCAAACTGTGATTGGCCAAAAAATCACAATCGGCAGTATTAGATGGGTATCTTTAACAGATACCCATCTAAAAAAGATTATCATCTTGATCTCTTTGAAAGATCAGGAGCCTTAAACAGATATGAACCTTTTTCCATTATCTTGAAGCATGGTTCTCTCACTGTGGAGCAAGAACTACATGACCTTTGGTTGTACTCTGAAAATACATCTGCCAGGTAAACACAAACCGGCAAAATATAGCGCTAATGCTTACACAATAAAAGTTGACTTTATTTTAGGATTTCTATTTTTTTTTAACCATCTCTACCAATAGCGCTAATAAATATGCCTGGCACTGCATTATGCAACACATAATGACACAAAATACCCCCATTTCATACACAGACGCAACTCTGAATGATGCATGCGCCTTGCTTGTGTTCTTCGGGAATGCTATTAGGTAAGTTATTATTTTTAAGAGCAGCTTGAGCTTTTTTGAAGAGGAGGAGCAGAGCTATATTTAACTTCCCATTTATCTGAGACAAAAAGAAAGCCCACACAGCGGAGAACATCAGAGAAGAAAAAGCACTTATCAGTCCGACATCATACACTCCAAAAGACAAAAAAAAAAACCACAAAAATAAAAATCTTCGACAGCCTTCGAGGTTTTCTGAGAAAAACAGAATTGTAAATGCTCTCAATTAATGAGACAATCCTTCTCAAATAATAGCATTATTATCAAGCAAATAAGCATAGACAAAAACAAACTAATTAATAAAATGACGATGGAATAGATTCCACCCCTAATAATAAAACAGAACATCTCTAGCAGCAACATGGCCATCAGCAGATGCGACACAAAATTCACAATTTAAGCTTTTGACAAAGTAATGACGACGACAAAGAATCCTCATCGATGAGGCGAGAAACAACAAATGTTCCCCAATATTAGGTTTTGTTAAAAAGATTGGACAATGCCCCTGCTCTTCAGTACCTGCTAGTTAACTGTGAGTCAATAAAAGTGGTCACATCATAACCGCGGTCCCTGATGCATCATCATACCCCCTCTTCCCCGCTCCCCTCCTGGCTCGTTCCACTAATTGGAGCAAGTCCAAGTTTGCCTCCTGATGGGTTTAAAAGCACATCAGTCCCAATTTCCTTAAAGATCTTAGAATTAAAAAAAAAAAACAAACAGCGAGCACCAGAGGGCTCTGCTCATTATGAGGTTTTTTAAGAGATAATTTATTTTGGCGCAGGTATGAGAGTGAAATCCTACCAGAAAAATAAAAGGAAGACTCTGCAGAACCGGGGAGGAAAGGTGAAGATAAACTAGAAAATAACCCGCCAAGTGTTTACACAATTTTAAACTGGAGGGCATCAGAGTAATACGATTTTAAACGGATTTTTATGAGTGGGAATTATTGCTGAATTTTTTTTTCCGGCAATAAATTCAACAGAATGTAAATATTTCTTTTTTTTTCTTTTTTTGTTTAAATGTCTGAATTTTACTTAGATTTTCAAACCTCCTGGTATTTCAAAGACTTTATGATACCACACAGTTTAAGCAAAAGTTCAAAGTATTTAGAAAAGAAGAAAATGATGGGTTCTAAACTGGTCTTGACAGTGGTAATTACATAAATTAATCTGTTGTTATCACGTCAAACCCACCTGAAATGTTTGTTGCTAGATCAACCAAATCGCAAAATTTCATTTAATGTCCCAGTAAAGCTTCACCTGGTAAAAACTAGCCTCTTGTTCTACGCTTCGCTTCGTACAGAAGGTCTGGACCTTAGAATGTTTAGGAACAATTGCTTGATGGAGGCGTGGACTTTGTGGAAGTTTCAAACAATCGTACTGGATTTTAGCCAGTCGCTAACATTTGGCCATGACGTATGTAATAAGCCAGGGCAACTGTGAAGAAGCTATGCTATAAAGTTTACTGGAAATGACATGCACTGTAAACAGCCTTACTATGAAGACTTCTGTAGAACCCCAAGGGAGGAGAGCCATTTTTGCCAGTAATAAAATGTCTTAAACATTCCCCTTGCTCAAACATTAATTGCTCAATATTTAGAAGCGTGGCCAACATGGACTGAATGGCTTTGTTTACTTCCTCTACTGCTAACTACAACCATAAGCAGACAACGATTCAAAAACAGAGCAGAAACTCTACGTCATCGTTCACAACTCCTCCTTTTGCGCACTGATCGGTTGAAATTCTAGCAGAGAAATCTAACTCAATGGGAGAAATCTAAGAAGCAGCACTGAAGGGAGATGAGAATCAAGCCAGATTGCAATGGCGAGGTTAAGTAAAGTTGAACAAACTAAGTTCCTCATTGCAGGACAGAGTAAGCCATTTTCTACCCTAAATAGCTCATGTCTAGTGGTTCTTATGGAGAACTGAAAAAAAAAGCAAAGCTATGCTGTAATTCTCTAGCAATGAGCTTCGTAGATTTTTTTCCAAGTTTGTTAGTGAAAAACAATTATTTCTTAATGTGGCATTTCTTTCCCCTCAACTGAATAAATGCACTGAAACTGAAGGTTGGAGATTATCTTTGCAAAAGGGTGGCAACTATTTTACATGCGTCATTTCTTGTGCATGTAGCATTTTTTCTTTTTTATTGGAATCTTCAGCTGTGACTTATTAACCACTCTGTTACATGAACTCCTGGTCGAATTATCTCGTGTTCTCAAGGTCTTCTTTAGCCGACCGACAACCTCCGAGGGAGCCCGGCTCGATAAAGCCCGAGTGTTAACAGCCTCTTTATCTCTGCTGCAAACTGGGCTCCGTGCCACTTGGCGTGACTTGAGAGGAACCTCGGCGTCCTGCGGATCTGTCGGCGTTGTTGCTCGTAACCCCCAAACAGGTAACCTGGAGCCCCTTAAATGTCAGGACCGCCGGCCTCCGTCCAGACTGCTCTGCATCAGGCTTTACCCGCTGCTACGGCGGGGAACGATATTACATGCCGGCTGGGTGGATAATCCCAACAATCAAAACATCATCATCTCAGCCGAATGAACAATAACGCAGGGGCGATGCAGCTGCTCCACAGCACAGAACACGCTCACACACATCCGTGCACTGACAATATACACAAACAAGTCCTCAGACAGAGCACACACATCCAACCAAAGAGCACTATGATTACTCTACTTTTTGGAATATGGAAGACGCTCGGCAAAAAGGGGAGAGAGAGAGAGAGACAGATGGAAATAGCCACAGCAAATCCACTCAGTCAGAAAAACAGAAACTGCTTCTCTCTTGCTGCCGCCTTTTCTTTCCCCTGCATTTGCTCTGACGCAGTGGCCTCTGGGCAGACACAAGAACTGCTGATGCCTCTCCTCGCTCCGTCTACTTCCCTCTTGTTCCTTGCACCTCTTTCTCTCCCCTTGTAGCGAGGGGTCTGCGATGCTGCCGTTTTGATTTGGTTTCTTGTTACGATTTCATTTGATACCCAAATACTTGCTATCTTTGGGAGAGATGCGTCTTTGCGGTGGAAACAAAGACGGCAAAGCTACTTTAGGTGCATGCAGAAGAACGGAAAGCTGCTTTGTCCCGATCAGGCAGATATATTGTTATCGGTAGAAGGGCCAATACTGTTAATTAAGGGAAAATACAAACAAAAATAGATCACAGGTGTAAGAGTGCATTGTTGCTGATCACCTGCTTTCTAAGCTGCAACTTGCACATTCTGGATATTGAACACCTCCGTCTCTTTTATCAGCTGGCTGATAAGCTGCCAGGAGGCCAAAGTAGTCAGCAGAGTCCATCCATAAAGTGGAAAAGGTCAAACACTGTGATCAACGCTATTACTCTGGGTCATTTTAGCCGAAACACCATCGCTTTATTTATTTTTAGCATCAGCAACAACTGATTCCAATGGCTGCTGGGATCAGGCTAGCCTCCTTCCCACTGCGGACTTACCGACTGCCGGAGCGTCGTACTCGTCCCCCAGTAGTATCTCAGGGGCCGAGTAAGCCAGCGAGCCGCAGGACGTGTTCAGCGTCTTTCCGGGCTGGAAACGGTTACTGAAGCCGAAGTCGGTGAGCTTGACGACGCCCTGCTTCTCGAAGAAAACAACATTTTCAGGCTTCAGGTCCCTGTGAACCACGTGGAGCCGGTGGCAGTAGGAGATGGCGTGGACGATTTGGGCGAAGTAGCACTTGGCCACCTTGAAAAAGATGAGAGATGAGGGAGAAACAGTCAGAAATCTGGTTTTATTGACACCTTTCAGTTTACCTGACGGGCATTTCAACCGCCTAAAATAAACTGCAGAAACAGACAATTACCATTAGCCGTTTAGCATGGTTAGCATGTGCACTGTATGTCACAGTCATTATACCTATGCAACATGAGGGTGTGGCTGAAAGATGAAGGTTGTCATTTTACAAAGCGTTTAAATAATTAAATTAATTACATTTATCTCAGCCAAATACCCGTCAGAACGTCTGAGTTTGATGTTTAAACATTTTCCCCAACATTATTTGAAGCTAATGCAAAATATTTCTTTTTTAGTATTTCTTGCTCAGAAACAACATGTAAGAAACTAAAGAAAATAAACTATGCTAAGCAGCTAGTTATATCTAAGCAATAAACAGCTAATTAGTAAGAAAGTTTAACATCTCTTAAAAGCTGTTGAAAGTGGAAAACATAGGGTCAAGAACATAATTTCATACGATTACGTGCTAAAGTGAGCAACTTTCTGTATGTGATCTTCTAGAAACCAGATTTGTTTTGTTCACATTGCTAAAATAGCTACAACATTTTGGTGGGAATCAAGCTAGCACACGGTGAAACTTTGGTAGAAGTTACAAAGAAATGCATGTAAAATAACTGATGTCAGAGAAAAACACAAGTGTGACATAATGTCAGACATTAAAATATGAAACATTTGCTGGTTAACCTGCTGAAAAACAAGCAGTAAGAACAGAGAAACCTGCTAACTAGCTATCAGCAAAAAGACAACAGCTGTTAGCAAGAGAAACATTTTAGCATGAAGCTAAAAAAGAAGATTGTAATTGTACTTTTGGAAGTAATGTGTGCTATTCCAAATTAATAATAGAGATAACTATCAGAATGTAGACTTATCTGCAGAAACAAGTCATAGTTCTTATTACTTTGCTAAAATAGCAGAACATCTAGGTGAGAAACAACTAACCCAGTCCAAAGATAGCATGAGGAAAGTTTATTGCATAGAGTTTTAAGTGACTCTATGCAATAAGAAAGTTTCCATCACCCCAGATAAAAGTGTCAGCACTGCTTTAAGTACTAGGTTTACAGCTATTTTTTTTCCAACTTCATTCCAAGCTAATGTCAGCTAGTAAAGGAATTCTTTATATGGCCACAGACTCCGAGTACAATATACCTACAATGTAATGGGAGCACAGCTAATGGGGCTCTGTGGAGCACTGCAGCAGGCTTCTGGAAGTTAGCCAGTCAGAGGAAAGTGGGCTTAGCTGCCCATAAAGAGGAAGAAGCTAAAACATGTTGCTTCAGCAATAATATCAACTAAAAACTTATAACCGGCACAATATACATTTTTAGAACCCAATTCATTTAACTCCAGACTCAAAGAAACAATACAATGTACTTTTTAAATTCTAACCCTGTTCTCATATGCCAAGGAAAGCAAATGATTTCAAAGTAGATTCAAGACACTGGATACCTAAATAAGAAGAAACGGTTCAACTAAAGTCTATTGAAACTGAACAACTCGTCCCTTTCTGTGCCCTGACTTGCAGTGCTGCTATGCTAAATGCCACAGACTTACCCCTGGGGGTCTTAAACTAATGAACTTCAAAGGATCTGTCTGCACAATGCATTCATGAGCCCCAGACAAACATTGAACTTTGTTGCACTGCCTTCAACCAAAAACTTTGTTCTCACTTCAAAACACGGGATTTTAATCCATCCAAATTCCCATTTGCAGATTTTCCTCCTGTCCCAAGATAATGAGTATTAATTTTGAACTTTTTTATCTCTCTTAATTCTCTTGAGGCGAGTCCAAGGTCAGACGATGACATGGAAGACAAACGATGCATTTCTGGTTAATAGGTTGACGAGCTCTTGGTAACCACACAGTCCAACGCCGTCCGTCTTCTCCACCCCTCTCACCTCTTCACTGAGGCCTCCATCGTGCTTCATGATGCAGTCGTACATGTCTCCCCCGTCGCCCAGCTCCAAAATGAGGTAGAGCTTGGTGGCCGTGTCGATGACCTCGTAAAGGCGCACCACGTTGGGGTGCTGGACCATTTTCATGCATCTGACCTCCTGGAAAAGGTGGCCCCGCGCCACCGGGTCCAGCTTGGTTTTGTCTATGACTTTCACTGCAACCTGGAGGAGAGTCAGAGGGAGAAGTCAAGAAACAAACTACTTTTACAATTGGGAAATTGTGTTTTTTCGACACATATATTTGCACTAATTTGTAATGGATTTGCAGCTGCAGCGATACACCTTTATGTGCTTCATGTACAAGTGTACCTTCTCTCCGGTGAATACGTGTCGTGCCAACTTGACCACTGCGAAGTGTCCCCGGCCCAGCGTCTTATCGAGATCGTACAGCCCGGCGATCTTCCCGTCATGATGGCGCTTCAGCCCTGACATGTCTGAAGGATCAGCCTTTTGTTGCCTGCTGCTCTTCAGCTGTCACTTCTCCATTTCTCCTGAGTCGGTTGAAGTTAGATAAAGTTGTTTTGGGAGCTTTTATTTTGTTCCCGTGTCTTGAGGTAGTTGTACAGAGCCTAGCGATTGGCTGGGATCTCCGCTGTTGCGCTAAATATTCAGGCCGGCACTCGGCTTAACTCAGTCCCATCAAGTGGTGATCTGAGGGTGAGGAAAGTAAAAAGGAAAAATATTAAAACTACTACTACCCCAAATGTGACAATAAGTGATGAGTAATTTTTCACTCAAAGTACAGAAGTCTACAGCTGTAGCTAATCTGTTAAAAAATGAAGTCTGACCTTTTATTCTTTAAAACTATAAAAGTTTTACTTCCTTGACCCACACATAGAAATAAAAATGTGCATTTAAAAATAAACGTTAGATAAAAATATATACTTAACCTCAGCTTAAGTTCACCAAATATGCAGATGACTCCGTACTATCAATGGCTTTTTGACATGTTAGGTATTTTTACAGTAAAGTTTCATTCAAGAGTGATAATAAATAAACACTGACTCTCTAATACCTGAGGAAACATTTCTTAGTTTTTGGTAATATGCATCTATCGCTATGGTTACCAAACCAGGTCCTGGGTTCAGTGACATGGTTTGGTCAATTTAAACCAGAATCCAAACAACCATATTTTCCCATAAATATCTCCTGTTATTTATGCTAAATAATAAAAATAAAACTATGATAAAGCAGGCTTTTTTTTTTTTGGCTTGAGGTAAAGTCTTCAAAAACTGGTGGTCAAAACCATGAAGGCCCATTAAAACGTAGTGTAAAATCATAACATATATCAACTTGAAAACGCCAGATACATTCATTTGAAGTTTAATTTCTTGATTGAATAAATGACATGAACTGGAAAACCAAAACACAAGCAGTTATCTAAAGGAAAGTGATATCTAGTGGTCAAGTTGGGGAAGGAAACCAAAACTATAAATGCCTCAAATGTACCAGTTGGTGAAAAATGTTTGTATTGATAAGCGGATGTACATACAAACATAGATTGTTAGATTGTCAACCTAAAAAGCTAAGCTGAAATAATGAAGTGCTTAGCAATAATAAAACAGTTTTACTAGAATTGACATCAACTTACACAGACAATTCTGATCAAAGTCTACTTTTCTGGAAAACAACTCACACCGTTTTAATCGCAATATAAATTAAACTCAATTACTTCCATTGCCATGATTTATCATTTATCCCTTATTTTCTCTCTCTTTCTACCAAAAACTAGATGATAAAAGTCCTCAGTTTGGTGCTTTGGTCTCAACCAGCCCTTTTATTTTAAAGGGCAATTTTATTTACAAAGACTTCAAAAATGAATTTTATTTGTTGTTTTGTTTATTTATTTTGGATATTTAAAATGTCTTCCAGCTCCAGTATTAAATGTTCATTAGAATTTAAAGTTTACTAATCTTTGACAATGAGCTCTTGCAATATTATTTTGCCATTACCATTATGTTACTTTAAAATAGTCTCAAAACAGCAATATTATCGTTTATTGCGATAACTTCAGGAACAACTTATCGTCCTGCAAAATGTGTTATCGTGAGAGGTCTAAAACTTAATCCAATTGTTGCTTTGTTATACTCCTTTAAAATGAGCAATCATCTCCATGTCTCATCAGCTGTTTTTCTTTTTTTGAGTTGCATGAATGCATATTTCCTCCCAGCAATGACTCAGACGCTGTGCTCTTTTGAGACGCTTCGTGTCTTGCTCACTTCTAACCTTTTGCTCGGATCATTCATGCTCTCCGGTCGTGCGGCATATGGCTTCATCACTCTGATTGTGAAACAAAGAAAAAAGAAAAACCCTGCAGGCAAGGATGCCATTCCACTTCCAGGAATTCACCTGCGTGCCAAGATCAAAACTTGCAGCACGAAACACAAAATGTACCAGCGAGGAACATTCCAGGGAGGTGATGTTTTCCGAGGCGTGCCCCGTTTGTCGACGGGCTCCGAGAAGAAGACAACATAAAACTAAATAAAGGTTGCCAAGGAAGCACACCTGTGGGCATAACTAGTGGTAATGAAGAAATATCTGCCATCTGTGGTTATATGGAAACTTGTGGTTGCTCAAAGGAAGCTATAAAAGGCTCGGAAAGCATTTGGCCTGATCCAAAACTGGAAAACTGTAACTGTGAGAAAAAGAGTTTGTCAATTTTCCAACTAAACATCATGCAGACAAACACACTTTGAGAGAAAAGTGGAAAAAAAAACAACTCTTGTATACTCTCTCTCTCTCTTCGAAACGGCCAATCAAAAGCGTGTTGATTTTTCCAGTAACGAGGCGATGAAAGGACAAAACACACACACACAAACACACACTCAGAGTGCTGATGATGGGCCAGGCCAGGTGAGATCAATGCTTGCTGCGGCGCGGCGCTCGGCGGCCGAGATGGCCTCAGTCAAACCCGCTAAGTATTCGCAAATGGCTGATCTGCCGGTCTAAATCCAGACTCCTTATTGGCCTAAACGAGGAGTGTTTAATCACTTGATTGGCTCAGAGCAACCGATTGACAAATCTGCAAACTAAGAATGAGGTTAGGAATTGTTAATTACGCACCCTCTGCTAGGCTTTTGTGACACGTCTATTCACAGACCTCAGTGTTGGTTGCATAACACGTTGGAGTTAGCCGGTGGTGTATTGATTTACAAAGTAAGCTGTGTGTAAGTTGTGTGTGTGTATGTGTGTGTTCAGGGAGATACACATATCTACATCTGAGGTCAAAGACCTGTTTTAATAGCTGCACTGTTCCCACAGCTTCCAATGAATCCCAGATAAGAGCGTGATCTGACTGTTGATTAGTTAGGCAGATAAGCAGAAACTTTGACACCCAGGTGAGGAAATATCCCAGATATGTTGCTTCAGAATAACCAAGGAAAAACTGAAATATGGATCAGTTTTAGCAACAGATAAATACCTGGATGTGAACCTAAAGAATTTACCCTTCCTATGAATTAAACTCCTTTTAATGAGACATAGCCCTTTATAGCTTAGATATTTTATGCACAAATTATGTTGTCAAACATGGTGGTTGATTTTGATGTGGACGATATGGCTCTTCATCCAGGGCAGCAAGACTTGAGGAATGACAGGTGATTAGGCCTCCCTCTTGCAATAAGCAATAAATCAATGAATCAATTGATTGCATGATAAATTAAAAATAGCTCCATAATTTCCATTTGCTGGATTTATTGGTTTTCTCTTTTCTACCAAAATTGGTCTTCAGTCTGGTGTTTTGGTCTCAACTAGGCCATTTTTGAAGGACAATTTTGTTTACAGAGATGTTATAATTCATTTTATTTGTTGTTTCTGATGTTTTGGTCATTTATTTTGGATAAATAGCTAAATGATCATTAGAAAGTAAAGGTTATTGATCTTAAGAGTGTGTTCTTCCATTATTACGCCAACAGATTTATAATATTTGAAAATGGTCTCAAAGCAACAATATTATCGTTTATCGCAATAACTTCTGGGACAATTTGTCATCCATCAAATTTTGTTAACGTGACAGACCTAGAGGTGGTTGACAAAAAAAATGAAGGAACAAAAGTTGAGATGTCAGTTGCACTCATTTCTTTTGTATTGCTTCTTTTGTCTGCTCAGTCCATGATAAACCTAGTGAACAGTCAAACCTCGGAAGGAAAACATGGCTGCACTCTCCAGGTGGCAGTTGGAAAAAACCCCGGGGGGGAATTTAACGTACGATAAAATGCGGCCTCGTTTTCTCTAGAAGCATGTTGCAACCTGGTGCGTACAAAAGCTTGTGTGGAATCGCCACGCTTTTGAATCTGTTCCATCGAATCTTACAAATTCCTTTCCTTGTTTTTTTTTTTTTTTACAAGCTTCAGCTTATTGAGGTTTTAAAAAGTTACACTCTTCCAAAACGATAACTATTCCTCGTGCTATGCAGTTTGGAATCCTGTTTTTACCAAAGAGAGTGGTTTGGAGCAAAAAGTAGTGCAGAGTTGCACATCCCCTACAGGCTGCTGCACATTGCTTGTCAGCTGGAGAAAAGAAGAAATCTACTCTAAACGAAGAAGACTAATTTGACTTATTTCATCTGAAACACATGAACAGCATTGGGGTGGTAACATCCGTCTTCTTAAAGTAACTCCATTTTGAGACAGGCACCTGTTAAGACGCCAATTTCGAATTTGCTAATTAACCAGCTAATATATCGGGTTGTAAAATCGTTAAAAGATAGAACATTCTGGAGAATCAAATCAACAAGAAATTGTTTCTAACGTTATATACGAAGTAATCGATATGTTTAATTATTATAATGGAAGGTTGGTTTTAACCAGAACATTTTTAGCTTGGTTTAAGTGCTGCTCAATATTTTACAGATTTCTTAATGTCACTGAATGTTGCATCATGATATTTTACGATATGATATATGTGGTATATGATGTCTTCATGAGGGGAAAAATCGATTTAGTGTGCCACGTTTCAATACAACCTTAAATAATTGTGTGTGATGACCTACATATTAATTTAATACAAGCATTGCCTGAACAATGTTGTCCTCATTCTACATGCAAGGCTGTAGTAAAGCTCCCTCAGCACAGACAGAGCATCATGTCTGTGATTTATCTATAACACTGTGCATCCAGACTAGGTCAGTGTCCAGACTTATACATTTAATGTAGAGTTTGTGGTTGCAGATGAAATCTGCTGCTGTCAACGCGCCTGCTGGCTGCATCCACAACAACATGACAGCGCAGAGAGCAGCAGCAGCAGCAGCCTGCGCCAAACGGCACATCGGCCAGCGCTGCAACATGATGCATTAAACAAACACACACAATCCATCACAACCACAAACCAACTTTACAACAAACACCCCGGATTCTACCCTGCGTGCATTCTCCCACCAAGAACCAGCCCGACTTACCACAGAGGAATCCGAGGCAACGCCAGGCGTCCTATCTGGTCCATTTCAATGCTGCGGGATTGTGCGCGGCTCCCGGACGGGTATTTTTCTTCTTCTTCTTCTTCTTCTTCTTCTTTTTTTTTTCTAACCAGGTTGATATCCGTCACCGCTCAGTTCAATACACTGCTGCTGCTTACACTGAGAGAACCGGCGGAAGGTCGCTCCCAAACAGTCCAGAGTTAATCTGTCACACTGTCAACTCAAGCCCTCTGTTTCCCTTTCGCTCTGGCGCTATTAGCTGCGCCAAGTAAACACAGGTAGCAGGATGATGCGGAGCTCCGGCCTTTCAAAATAAAAGGACTCAGACTTCTGCTGTGGATGATTTGATTTATCAAGTCTTCCAGAAATGAAAATAATAATAATAATAATAATAATAATAATAATAATAATAATAATAATAATAATAATAATAATAATAAAACACTAAGCATCTTAAATTTATATCAGCAATTATCTCAGATACACTCGATTTTATCTTCAAACTCAAACTATTCTTAAAGCAGAGGCGGTTCTGTTATTATTGGTGCCCTGGGTGAACTCCTTCTCTTCAGCCCCCTTTTCTCTTTCAGCTACACTAAACTAACAAGGCCCCTTCTGCGAAAAACAGAAAAATAAAAAAATATTTTTTAACTTTCATCAAGAAAGTTATCCAAATCATCCTGTTTCGCAAAAATAATTATCTTTTTATTTGTTATTTTTAAGTATTTCTTTTTCAGTTTTACAAGTAGAAAAAAAACATTCAGATACAATGTTAAGTTCAACAGGTATTGTCATACTCTTCTGATATGTGTACATAAAATGGCCACTGACAGAGAAAAAAATATTAAGATTTGAATAGGCTGGGTCAGACTTTAGCAACAGGGGCAGCAATTTGTTTTGCAGGTGTAGGGAGACAAAACATTATTTTCCTTTTTTTTATGAATTTGTGTTTTGAAAACAGTGTACTTCATATTAAACTCAAAGGCCTATATATCGTATTAAATATTGTTTTAAGAATTTTCATGAATATAGACAATATTTCAGTATTTGAAAATTATGATGTGATAGTACACTTTTAGGAACAGCATGGAGGTAAAGCCCAGGGGATCTATTGAACCTACCATGCATCAGTTGATAGCTGCTCATGTATAAGACTACATATCCATCAATCAGTGTTAATATTATGACCACTTCCCTAAGAATAGTCCCCTGTTCTTCCAGAACCAGCATTAACTTCATCAGCAGTACAGGTGACAGTAGCTCATCTATTAGATTGGATCACATGGGTCTGCCTTCACTTCCCACATGCATCAATGAGCCTTGGCTTCCCACGACCCCGCGTCGCTGAGTCATCAGTGTTCCAGCCCTGGGTCACTTTTCATAGATATTGACCACAGTGGACTGGGAACACCAGCCCAATATCCTTAAAACAGCAAGAGCTGCAGTTCTGGAGATGCTCTGATCCAGTCATCTAACCATCACAATTTATCACCTGTCAAACTCACTCAAACGACCAATATCTTATCCATTCTGGCCTCCTGTGATGCAGTTCAGTAACTTTAAGGGAAAATAACCATCACAATTGCCAAATAATCCCACACACTAACAAGTGCCATGATGAAACAACAATTAAAATTTGTTAAAGTTATTCACTTCACCTGTTGCAATGTTAAGCCTTATCAGTGTATCTACAGATACATCTACAATATCGTAAGACATATCTATTTATAGATACAAAAGTTTATTCCCCTAATAATAAAGGGAGATAAACTGTCTAAAACAAACTAGCGAACATGCTAAGATGCTTTAAAGAAAAATAAAGTCAGTGAAATCACTTTTTTAAGTTATTACAAAACTGGAAACAACAAATCAGACAAAAATCTTTATTCAGTTTTCAGTCATTATTCAGCCATGTTTCCATGCAGGGTTTAGTGTGTAAAACGTTGGGGTAAACAGGCTTAAAATAAACTTAAAATTCAGCAATGGAAAGGAAAGCACATTAGGGCACATCTAATTGGACTCCCAAATGCTTGGCATGCCCTCTATGTCATGCCACCCTTAGCAGAGAGCCATACCACTCATATTAAAAGTAGCCAATATTTCAGACGAGCCTTTTACAAATTATTTAAGTAATAAGTTGGACAAATAAAGTTAAATGCATATAATACTTTGTGAGCAATTATTCCAAATAAAACTGTTTAATTTTATATACATGTTAGAATAAAAGGGGATGTATATATAACCCAATTAAAACCGGATAAAATGCTAACATGAAAACTGGTTTTCTTTTGTGTACTAAAACTGAAATAGATTCTGCGCTTTTATCATGAAAGAATAATTGTTACCGTTTCCGGTTTGGTGCCCATGAATGACAGCGCCGTAAGCTCAATCGTCAGAGCTACGCACAGAAAGCCTCGCGTTTATCTGCCCTGATAATGAACAGATTTAACTTTTGCCTTCTTCTTTCCACCTGACTTCTGTTCATTTGACAGTTTGCTGTAATGCTATAAAACGCACTAACAGCGTGAAGGTGACATGAATTAAATTATGCTGCTTAGGTGTATGAAAACACAGTAATTGGATTAAAACAGCCTGTAACCTCTCCGGTGAGAGGCCTCTTAATTGTTCATCCTCTTAATTGTTTTTACGGAAGTCGACGGCTGGCTAACAGTGGTGACAGAGTGTGTGTGTATGTGTGTGTGTGTGTGTGTGTGTGTGTGTGTGTGTGTTGGCATCGCTCTTTGTTCCTGTTCTCTTCACTCAACCAGCTGGGCAATGTTCAAGTGTACCATTATGCAATATTTACCAGCTCCGCCTGAGATCTGAGCAGCAACCTGTTTGGCTGGTTGTACTGTCTCTCAGCACGCGGGCCTGTTTCAGCCAGGACCCGACTGCAGGCTCTATAAAAAGACACCAAGATGGCTCCTTCCATCAGCAGCAGCGGATAGTAACGAACAAATACAAAAGAAAAATATATAAAAAACACACCGTCTCCGGACAAGATCTTAAACAGCATTTCCCTCCCTCTCTTAAAAGCTGAGATTTAAATAATGAAATATCTTGCTTTGTTTTCTCCGCAATACTAAATTAGCCAACACCGCCCCCTAGTGGACATCTAACAAAATGGCACGGTGGTAAAATTCCTGGCTTTTGTCGGATTCATACGGAGTACCTTGGGGAACATTTATAGCGTTCCCTTGTAATTAATTTGTAAATACACTCTGATACACAGATGCAGTATGTACACTGTAGTGACTATTTGTTCAAAAACAAAAAATCTTAAGACTTCAAGGTGATAAAAGCAAAAGTGAATTCAACTCAAATAGCCACTTGATGCACAGTGGGTTTCTGGCTTACGCAACCGCCCCCCCCCCCAAAAAAAAAAAATAAAAAAATAAAATAAAATAAAATCATAAGTCAAAAACTGCAGTTCTTTGTTGCTTTATTCCACAGTTGAACATGGTACAAGCATATGAGGCCTAATGTTTGGCTACCTGATTGTCTCACCTGCGGACTGACTGGGTGAAGTTACTGACTGGTAGACTGACTGTCAAAGTAACTGGTAAACTGGTAAAAAAAAAAACCTTGTGACCACCCACGTGCATAATGAGCTACCTAAACCTACGTATTTATACTGTGAAACACCCATGTCCCAAACTGAAATTAACTAATTAAACAAATTGCTAACCAACAAACTTATTCTAAATAAGTAAAATTAAACAAAAATTCTAATTATAAATCAACCAGAAAATAAACAAATAAAAATAAGCTAAATAATCTAAATTCTAAAATTTAACTGAAAATAGAGAAATAGCTCCTACATACATAGAAAACGTTTGAATTCCTGTATTTTCAGATTTTAGTTGAATCAAAATTAAAACCCGTGTTTTAGTTTTTTTTTTGTTTGTTTGTTTCAGTGAAAAGGTGTCCATGCATTATTTGGTGCGGAAAACAGGTTGTTTGTGTGTTCATGTTTGTTTATGTAATATATCTTCCAGGGACAAATAAATAAAAAGTAGCAGGAGACGGGACTCCACATGAAAACGTGTAGTTTATGAAACAGACTACCGACTCGAAACACATAGAACCAAAACTACCAGCAGATGGCGGTATTACCCCATGAAAATAGCTCAAAATAGTCCAAATAGTTTGGGTGGCTCAACCCTTTTACAATAAGGCTCATCTTATAAAGTTCATAGGTACGTTATTCATTTTTTAACACTTCATCATAAACATGAAGTGTTAATGATGATCCTTCAAACGGTGAAGGAGTGACGTTTAATGCATCACTCCTTCACAGTGATGAGACTATATGCTAAAAAAATTACAAATGCTTGTTGTGCTCACAAGGTAGTTTGAAATGAACAAATATCATTTGGCAAGATACATGTAGATTTTACCTTCTCATCCTTAAATAATACTAGAGTTATTTATTTATAAAGTGCTAAGAGAAAATGTATATATTTATAAACTATTTGTTAGCAACCTACAATAAAGTAGCTTTATTCTACTTTATTGTAGAATAAAGAGGATACTACTAAAGAGTAGTATCCTCTTTATTTCCTTCCTTATGTCTTGGAGTAGGAATGTAAAGCCCATGTTTGATCCGTCTTCTCTTTATTTTGTAGTTTGTGGTGAATTTTTATCCTAAAGATATCAAACTTAGGATATCTTACAAACAAAATGTTAAAGTCTTTTAAAAATTATATTGTAGCAGGACAACTCATAGACTAGTAAATACATTATTGTGAGGGAACATAATTTTACAAGAAACCGATATTACAGGCCACGTTAAAGAACCAGAAGAGTTAAAGACCATTACTCTCTACACTGACATGACGATATACTTCGTTTATGTTAGCCTCTGATGCAACAGGATAGGATAATTAATATATTTGCTTAAATTTGTGTTAGACCCTGGTCAGTCATGGGACACTGCCATGCAAATTTTATGCATGTCATTGCTTTGATGAAACCAGTCATAACCAGAAAGCTAAAACCTATAAACTATTTGTGCAAATTGTTAAACATGTTGCTATGGTAATCAATTCCTTTCAAAGGAGTGGATTGATGCAGGGAAACGGGTTGAATTGAACAAATGGACTGGAACACACTGACCCATTAAAGTTCAGAGAAGCCTGTTCCTATTTGACTAGCTGTTCCATGATGCAAAACTTTGGATGGTTGTAGTTAATATATAATCAATAGTGAGTTATATTAAAATTATGATAAAGGAATACACAGAAGACAGATGAATAACTGAACAGAGAATTTATTTTATGAAGATTGTTCACTTCTTTGCCGCCTCCTTTTGGAGCTTCATCACCTCATGCTTGATGATCTTGTTTCTCTGCACAAATAAAAAAATAAATAGTGCATTGATTAATGTATTGCTTCAAAGTTATTAACTTCCTCTGCACATGTTCAAATTAATAACTCATAAGCCTCTGTTGGCGACCATCACACAAACCACGTTGGCAGCTTGAAGAAACCACCTTCCTTGCCCGTTTTAAACTAAATTACACAACAGTTTGCAAACATTTAAACTCATGCTAAATATAAGTTTGAGAGTTTACACAAAAATACATTGACAATATCAAAGTCTTAGTGGAAATATTTAAAATAAAAGTGGGATTCTGCTTTCAGAAAACATCTGATAAAAGCATTTTTAACAGATCTGTTAAGTTGGAACGTTTTACAGCGTTTATCTTCTGAGATACAGATTAAAACCAACAACTTGCTCCAATTCTTGATCAATCACTGCTTATGGATTTGATTTTGAATTTGAACAGCCTATATATACATGTTGTGGCAGTTCAAGGCTTTGAAACCATAATCAAAACGAGACAATTCAAAATGAATTATTTTTTAGTCCAATTTCATTGTTTTTGGCTGCATTCATGACTCTGCTGTTAACATTTTCAGAAATCTGCGTTGCCAGACTGAGAAGAATCAGTTGCTCAGCGGTAATTTACATAAATAATCTGGTTTATGAGCCCAAAGTGGAAACACGAAATGGACTAATGTTCCAGAAAAGTTCCAGGAAGTTCTGTAAAAACAGCATTCAGGACCTCACTGTGAAAATGTGAGTTTTGTTGGCTTTTGTGTCACTAATCTGAACTTCCTGATTGAAGTGGTTCCTGTCTGTTGTACTCACCATCCTTTTGGCCTTCATCACCTTGTAGCGGTCAAAGTCAGACATCTTGGCCCTCTGTGAACATGAAGATTCATAGGTCAGAGACAGAACTCATTCTTCATGTCAAAACTTCCCTCTTTTCAACACTCAAATATCCAGACTTTTCCACTTTTTTAAAGTACATATTTTGGCTTTTAATATGGAACCTGGAAAATTCTGCAAACGGTGGAAGCTGATCAACATCAACTCACTTTAGCATCGTTAAACAACTCAAACTGAAAATGCTCCAGTGTTTTCCAGGTCTCCATCATTTAAAAATGATCCCAACAGACTCACGGTGAAACAGATTTATGTAGCATACACCCCTACAGGTTTGTTAGACTTCCACCACTCCAAAGGCGTTTTTACTTTTCCCAACAAGTTGATATATTTTTCTAAATATAGGTAAGGAACTATTACGGATAAATTCACAGAATATCTATTGAGAGAAAAAAAAATATCCAAATGACTACTTTAACAAAATACCTGAGATTAAATATGAGATTAACTCACTGTTAACTTCGATTTGGTGAAATAAAATGGAATGATGGACATTTATTGTGATCAATTTCTAATCATAAGAATTTAATTGTCATGATAAATTACAACTAATGCTATTGAAACCCCTAAAACTGTCCACATTTTCTGGTCTGTTAATTTTACTATTTTATTTCTACTTTGTTCAATGAGAGTGTCAATAAATACATGTACATATGAAAATATGACTAAATGCAGTTACTATGTGCAGCTTATCACACTGCTTTGTGTGACTGGTGTCCTAAAGAAGAGCATTACACGTGTGTGTTTCTCAACATCTGTATTTGTGACTGATGATAAACGGTCAGTCATACAGCTACCCAAAAAAGAAGTAATAAAAATCATTATTACAATAGTACCACATAAAATCACGACAAAACTATAAGTCCATATTGCCCACCCCTAATAATATTAAAACAGAAAGGAACTTAAAAAAAAAACAACAAAAAACAAACAAAAACAAAGACAGATTGTGACATGATTTTTACCTTCTGTCTCGCCTCGATCTTCTTGGCCCAGCTGCTCTGAGACCACTTCTCGTTGACTTGGGCCTTCTCCCAGGCTCGCCTCACAAACTTCTGCCGGGCGCTGGGAACCATCACACAATCATTAGGAAACACACAAAGTCTTTCTACATTAAAGCATGTCAGACAGTGAAAAGGGGCCCCGAAAACTACCTACATTTATTTGGATGCCAACAATATCCTGCTGAAATTCTCATGAAAGAACGTCAAATAGTGCAGTTCAAAACTATAAAGCGAGATACGTAGTGCTGGTGAAGGCAAACGCAATGTTTTCATGAAACAAACTTCTACCTCAACATTCCCAGAGAAGCCCACAAACACAGAACGCAAATTTTTGATAAAAGAAAAGTAAATATGCAGTCGCTGTAATTTTCTGCAGTGTTTGCAAAACAAAGCTGACGTGGTCAAATCTCATTTTACTCTGCACCCATAATAACCGAATCTTCAATCTAAAGTTCAGATGTGTCTGAGCTCACCTGTGAGGAACTTTGATGACATAGTCAGTGAGCTGCATGCACTTGAAGGGCATGGCTTGCCTCTTCACTCCTGTGCAGGGACCGTCAACAAGCGCCTGGAAAGTGCAAAGGCAAGTTTCAGTGGATCAAATTGTAGCTCTGCCTCAAGTCAATAATACAAAATCCTCCAGCTACTTACCCTGTTTTGGTCAATAACATCGACAATGGCCACCAGCTTGCCAGCATGGGGACCAAAAGATATGTAGGCGACACGGCCGATCTCTACAAAGCGTTTGAACACCTAAAGAAAAAATAAAAAGGCAGACATAACTCAGTCTGAGAGTATATGATATTATCCAAACCGACTGCATGAAAATTAACTTCTTATATCATGACAAGGAGGCAATCATAGTGCGCGTATAACAGCACTGTACAGCTTAGCAGGCGTCGCTAATGCATCGTTTTTAACACTAGCAAAATACAACTGTGAACCTTAAAACAAACAACAACTCAACAGGAAAACACACGCTTAATGAAACTGAAGTTATAAATTCATAAATAGTGTACTTCAAGCTATCACCGGATAGCTTTGGGCCTACACGGCCTGATAGGCCACGTTGTGTTGCGGCTAGTAGCCGACAACACGCTTTCGGCACGGCAACAAAATTCATCACAGACTAACCAGACTTTATAAAACGTCTAATTTGTAAGTTTATAAACATCTCAGTAAAGCGTGTGGAAACTTCAGCGATGTGAGAACCTCTAAATAAGACGAAATTCAAGTTAAAATGTATCCGTCTCTCATGGCGAACTCACCATGATGGCAGTCCGGGAGCAGAAAGGACGTTACAGCTTCCGCTCGGCGCTCATACGACTTCCCTTCGCTAGACGCATGCGCAATGAAATAATCACGAAGTCAGACATTAAAGTGTTTTTAAATATGTATACGGACAGTGACTGTCAATTATAATTGAAAATACGAAACTAATAACAAAATTGTCATCTTGGTGTATTTAATATGTGTTATTTACACCCTTGAACGGTTTAACCAACATAGGCCTGCGTAATACTTTTGTTGCCATCATGGGATATAAGACGATTCCAAAGTCAGCTAAAACTACTCAACTTAAATATAAATACGGTGTAACACACCAAGGGATTGATAGCTACAACTAACAGAGAAATTGTTTCTAAGTGAAATCTTTTCGTTAAAACAAAGAGCTTGTTTGCAAATGTCAAGTTGAAGTAGAGTTTTTGTGTTTACAATATTCCGTCAGTACCTGAAGGCATCTTGAAGGTTTAAAGAAACCGATCCGAATGCGGATGTTCATTTCCACCAACAAGACGATCTGGGCTAGTGCTCTCAAGCTAACAGGGCTAATTTGTTAACATTCTTAACAGCTATTTGCTAAAGGTATGTAGACTGTCTTATTTTAAACTCATTTGTGATTATTTCAAATGCGCGTTTGGCCCAAAACGGTTAAATTACATGCCGAAATACTTTACATACCAAAAACCTAAGGAGGTGAAAAATAACATTTTTAAAATAAAAATGCCTAAATTTGATGTTTTAGTTACATTTGAGATATGCTCTTAAAAGAATTAAAGTTGAAAGTCGAACGTTTTTTAAGGCTTCCAGCTACGTGCATTGAAAACAAATAAAACGTTTGAGTGCCTCCTTTGTTGCGTAGCTTAAATTTTCTAAGCAGTTTTATCCACACAGAATGTTTCCTTAATATAAAAAAATCGGCTCAAATATTATATAAACAAACGCAGATGCATTAAAACTCCGAATTTAATTTTATTTCGTTTTCCTCAACCCTCGTCGCCGTTTCCAATACATAATAAACTATGGGCGAAGCATAAACCTGTTATCATGATACGTTCTTCCTATATCCAAAAAATGATTTGCTGCATATACTACATATTATTCGTTAATCCTTATTTTAGTTCCCATAAAATGTATCCCGTGTTTGCCGTGAGCTCTTGAAAGCCGCCGTCAGATTCCTCTTGCGCACACAATCTTGCCCAATAAAGCTGATTTGGTTCTGAATGTTATGCTATTAAAAAAGACTTGCCGTTTATTTCATATTTTCTCTAAAAAAAATTTTTGTGTTGATTTGTTTCTATTGACTATTATGTAATACTACTTAATCTAATTTGCGTAAGACAAACATCAATCAAATTTTATTTGTATAGCACATTTCAGCAGCAAGGCATTTCAAAGTGCTTTAAATAATTAAAATAAAAACAGCATGTGACATTGAATAGACAGTGAGAAAGATTTTGAAAATTTTTTTTAAAAAGATAAAAACATTAAAACCCACACCCCTTTTATTACTTCAGTTAGTCACTTAACTGGGACTTTAACCCTCCGGAACTTTAGTCAAAAACGTTTGACAAGGACTCCAACCTCTATATTTTTAGTTGAAACGCCATCAACTGGGACTCTAAACCCCGTAGGACAGGGGTGCCCAAAGTTGGTCCTCGAGGGCATCCTGCATGTTTTAGTTCTCTCCCTGGTTTAACACATCTGGATCAAATGATGGCTCTTTAGAACACCTAAGAGGAACATTGACATGCTGAAAAGATTGTTACTACCACCAGGGAGAGAACTAAAACATGCAGGATGCCGGCCCTCGAGGACCAACTTTGGGCACCCCTGCCGTAGAACTTTAGTTAAACGTCATTTAACTCAGACGTTTTTCCGGGGGGCGTTACATCATTAAAACGTAAACAGTGAGAAAGAGAAATTAATAAATAGATAAAAACATTAAAAACCTCAAATACATCAAAACCCGCACTCTAACCTAATTTAGCCATAAGCAACTCTAAACAAGTGGGTTTTAAGTTGAGATTTAAAGGGACCCAGTGTTTCTGCTGTTTTACAATTTTCTGGAAGTTTGTTCCAAATTTGTGGTGCATAGAAGCTGAATGCTGCTTCTCCTCGTTTGGTTCTGGTTCTGGGGATGCAGAGCAGACCAGAACCAGAAGATCTGAGGGGTCTAGGCGGTTGGTACAGCAATAACAGATCTTTAATGTATTGTGGTGCTAAACTGTTCAGTGATTTATAAACTAACAGTATTTTAAAGTCTATTCTCTGAGCTACAGGGAGCCAGTGTAGGGACTTTAAAACTGGTGTTATGTTCTCTATCTTCTTGGTTTTAGTGCGAACGCAAGCAGCAGCGTTCTGGATCAGCTGCAACTGTTTGATTGATTTATCAGTTAGACCTGTGAAGACACTGTTGCAGTAATCAATGTGGCTAAAGATAAACACATGGATGAGTTTCTCTAGATCGTGGTGAGACATCAGTCCTCTAATCCTGGAGATGGCCTTCTATCAGGTGATAGAAGGCCGACTTTGTGACTGTCTTAATGTGGCTCTGAAGGTTCAGGTCAGAGTCCATCACTACTCCCAGGTTTCGGGCTGATCGCTGGTTTTAGTTGTAATAACTGAAGATGTGCATTGATTCTAGTTTGCTCCTCTTTAGGTCCAAATATAATAACTTCAGTTTTGTTTCTGTTCAGCTGGAGAAAGTTTTGGCACATCCACACATTTATCTGTTCTAAGCATCTGTTCAGTGATTGGATGGGTTCAGAGTCACCTGGTGACATCGTAATGTAAAGCTGTGTATCATCCGAGTAGTTATAGTAGCTAATCTTATTCCCTGTTCTAACCTGAGCCAGTGGGAGCATGTAAATATTGTCTACAAACATGTCTACTTTCAGGGCTGTTTTAAAGATTAAATTGTTCTTCATTCTTAGTGGATTCATATTTTTTGCCTGTTAAGTCTTGATTTTTAACTCCAATGAGCATTTATACTAACAAGGCCATATGTTTTTGTTCTCTTATTTTAATTAGTTTAAATGAATGCAGAAATTTTGACAATGACACACTTAAAAAATAAATCCTAAATTGTATTTTTGTGTTTAAAATATGTTATTAAAGCAAAAGTCCTTGTATTTTCTGCTAAGTATGTCCTAGCCCCAGATCTTATGAAATATTCTAAAATCCATTAATGTTGGCATATTTCTTTATTTTTTTTCATCCAATCATCTTTGTCTGTATTTCATATATGTATCCTTCAAAAGTTTGAAGAATATTTATTTGCTTATTTAAATTGACAGGAACCCAGAATGGCGGAGGGTAAACAACCGTAAGTACCAGTTTTCTCTTAAACTTGACACTGTATGGAGCAGCTTGTCAACTAATAAGCAATAAAATATTTTCTATTCTGTACTATTCTACATTGTTTCTCCTTTAAACTGAAAATCTCCACTCATGGAACTTTGTTGTTAGTATGATGATAATACAGGTTTTTATAATCTTCTTGTTTGGTAGTGGTTGCAACTGCATGTAGTTATAAAATGTGCTAAATACTTGTAATATTTTCTTATTGGACTTGAAGCAAGGAAAGGCAAATACAAGGATGGATTTTTATAGAAACTGTTCTTATGGCAACCAACATTAAACAGCCTATACAAGCATAAACTAGCTCAGTGCTCAGAGAAAATGGAAGTCCCCAACTAACCTAACATACACATTTTGGATGTTGGGACAAAGCTGGACTACCAAGGGAGAAACCCCACATCCTCTGAATTCTTTTCATTCTCCATGGGCGACTGTGGCTCTGTGGGAAGAGTAGTCTTGTGATCAGAAGGTTGTAGGTTCGATTCCAGCTTCCTCCTGGCACTTAACCCCAAGCTGCCTACTGATCTGCATGTCGGTGTATGAATGTGAGTGTGAATGAGTGAATGTGACTCTAGTGTAAAGCGCTTTTGAGTGGTCAAAAAAAAAGTTGGAAAAAGCGCTACATAAGTCCAGTCTATTTACCATTCAATAGCAATGGAGCATAATGAGCTGTTTTATTAAACCAGCTGTTAAATAATAAACTGGCTTAATAATAAATTACAGAATGGCGGATGGCGATCCACTCATCCAAACTGGATTATGATCATCTAAGGACTCTGTTTCCACCAAAGCGGACGGGAGACGAGAGAGTAGACTATAACTAATAATTCAGAATCACATACAGTATGTGGTGTTATGTGACTGAATAAATATGGGAAACATGAAACAGGGCAAAAAAGAGAAGCTGAAGGGAGAAACATTATTGGCAGTAAGAAAAAACCCTAATCTATGGATAAACTCATTGCTGTTGAGCTCAGAGCGTTAGTAGTGCAACACTTCAAGGTAATGATGTCACTTCTGAGTAGAACAGACCAGAATTAGTTTTGCATGATGTAGGTTGAGAGGAAAATTGTGAAATTTATAACCCAGACCCAAAATGGAGCCTAGAGTAGTTATTGGTTGCATTATTAGTAATGTAGTTATTTTTATTTATTACAATTTTTTTTTATATCTCTCAGATTATGTGAGATCCAAGACTCCAAACAAGTAATGGGTAAGATGCATATTTCTCTAATGCATTTTAAAATGAAAAGTTCATTTTTCTTAAATTCCTGATGTCTGTGATGTCCTTCAGATCCAAAGGGGTCAAATGCAGAGGATTTTATGTCTAGCAAAAGAGGCGAAAGCGTTTTCCTACCTAGACCAGATGGGGCTGTACTGACCATAGGACCACTGGAAGACACAGAGTACAAGGACAGGCCTACAGTGGTGAACGGATGGGGGAAGTTTTATCTTCCCAACATAACAAAGATGAAGGTCATCGGCTACGTGGAGGGAACTTCGTACCCATGTGACCAGCTTGTCTTGATGACCTGTGAGGAAAAGAAGGTGTACGGCTTTGATGGAGAGGAGCTGCATCTGGTGGCTTTCAGCCTGGATCAGATGTTCACAAAGGGAATAGCCGATCCAGCACTCCAGAGTTATTACTATGGGGAGGCCTTCAAAGACATGGTGAGTGATTGACTGTGAATGTGTGAACATTTATCCTGAATGCCAGTCTGGGATCCCTAACAATGTGTTTTATGCTCAGTCCGAAGAGGACTGGGAGGAGGTGAAGCAGAGCCCTGTGGGGAAGATGCTGAATGAGGAGCATCGTCAACTGGTGGTTTCTCACAAATCTGCTTTCCTGGAGATTTTCTGAACCATCAGACAAAAACAGAGGTGTTTGTCCGTTTAAGTTGGGCATCAGTAAATTGTGAAAAGTAAGTTTTTCATATACCGTATTTTCCGCACTACAAGGCGCACCTAAAACCTTCGATTTCCTCAAAAGCTGACGGTGCGCCTTATAATCCGGTGTGCCTTATAAATCGACCGATGTTGAGCCACAACAGGTCTAGCAACTACGGTAAGCAGCCGCCGACTTAATTTTCACCCGTAGAAGAAGAAGCGCGCGGTGCATGCTGGGATAGTTGTAAGAACGCTGGTTTGTTAATAAAGTTTGACCGACCTATCTACCTACCGATCGTCTAGAATCAGGTCGTCTGCAGGTAATTTAGCACCACGTTCTCCACAAATATGCTGTGTGCAACCGGAGAAGGGTGACCACCGTCTGACCACGCCCCGGCCCAGTCGCGGAAGGCTCTCCTCGTCGACCGGAGTCGAACTGTTTTGTTGACATTCTTTATGTCAATAAAGTAGCTTTAGACATTCATCGGGGTGCTTCGACCAGCCCCTATACATTTAAAGCTGGGGGGAGGGGAAGAGAGGAGACTGCGGCGGCAGCGTGTCGGTTGGTCTGTGTTTACCCAGAAAGCAGTTGGGCACAATATCGCAACACCAACACCGTGAGTGAAACAATGACTGGGGCAGCCGACTATATAAAGTACTCGGGGACCAATTCTTTATCATTACACATCCACATTTGTAGAATACGGAACAAATCGGGACGGGTGGCAGCCGTAACAGTAGTGTCTATTCTATGCGCCTTATAATGCGGTGTGCCTTGTGTATAAAAAAAAAGTTTTAAAATAGGCCATTCATTGAAGGTGCGCCTTATAGTGCGAAAAATACGGTACTTAAAACACAAACATGCTTTTTAACATGGAACTGTCATTCTTTAGTTAGCCCAACATGAGACATGAAAGTACTGTGTGTTGCATCTCTAAATATGACTGATAGTTTTAGACTGAAACTGACCAATAAATGATACTGGATCCTACAGTTAAGAGACCAACTTTTAGGTTCAGTTAGATTCATAAAAGCAGTGCAGCTCTTGATAGACATGGGGTAAACCCAGCATAGTTATCATTCACTGTTCCCTTCAATGCAGGTGTTATAGCCAATGACTTTGTATGTTTTTCTTTTTCTTCCCTTTTCTGTATAGCTGCAGCGTTCCTGCCAATTAATTGACTCCACTGGATGCAGCCCTCCTCCTCCTGGGAGTCAGGGAGTGTCAGGCTGTGTTGAGCCCACAGCAGAGCTGATTGGCTCACTAATTGTGAGCTCCACCAATCCCTGATGAGGCCTCCCTTTTTAAATCCACCACTTCCTGAGAGAATATTCTTTGTTGAGACAGCTTGTCACTTTGTTTGGTGTTTGACTACTTTAAATAGCGTTGTCTTACTGTCAGCTTTTGTAAACTTTGTTGATAGTTTTGTCTCTCTGTGGGGGTCTTTGTAAACTTCCAGTTTGCTAGTAGAGATTTGTAGCTTGATTGATTTGCTTAACCTTTGGTCCAGTTTTATTTTATTAAAGTATTTGGTTTACAACTCTGATTATTTAGTGGATTTTGATTTATTTAGTACTTTCGGTTATAACACTCTGACTTTTGATTATTATTCATTTTCAGCCTTTTATTTTGTTAAACCAAACAATAAACCCTGGACAGTTGAACCTTGAACATCTGTGGTTCTTTAATGTTTCTTCTTTTACCCTGACTGAGCTGGGCTGTAACAGCAGGTGTCATCAGCAGAATGACGACTTCCTCCTCAGCCCCACGGCTCATCTGGTGGAATGTGACCAGGTCTTTGTCACTCCCTTGTGTATCTAATAGTCACACCCGGCGGGATTCACCCTGGATTCATTCATTTATTCTGCTGTTTGGAGCTTGTGGATTCCTGGATTATCAACAAATTTGTGACACTTGGCCGAACTAGCAAACGCTCAGACTGTTGGTGTGGACAGAGACGAGGACTCTAAAACTCACTAACTGGATGGAATCGATCTTGTAGAAGTTGCTAGTTTTGGTTCAGTGGAACGGCCAAACTAATTTGAATAATTGGGAACTGAGATGTATCGGAGAGACTTTAGGGAAGATTGAAATTTATAATCTTCCCGACCTAAGACATTCTGTATCTGAATTGGCTTTCCCCGCATTGCCTTGGAAGGGCTGCATATTTCCAATCTCCTTGAAGATAATGTAAAGACAACGCTCTTCCCTTCTCACCCCCTCCTGTATTCATGGAGCTGAGCGCTCCTAAGGACATCATTCGTCAATATCACCTATTTCGGACTTTGCCAGGAGTGTCAGAGACATCTTTCCGTGGCGTCACCGCCTTCACTCGTCTTTATTTTGCCCATTGTTTTGTCTGAATGTTGCCATGTGCCCTGTGTCCATTCCTCTTTTTTGTTAGAAATGGCAGAGTACTCCCTATTTAACCCAGAAAAGGATTATTTAACTTATTAGTAATATCATAAATTGTGGAGTACGCACTATTTAGATCAATATTTTACAGCCCAGAAATGGAATTGGAATTAGAATAACTACGAACTTGGAATCCAGAAATGCTTAACAGGAACAGTCACTGCTTAGTTTATATTACTTTTAACCCAGAAAAGGATTTAGAACAAACTTAGAATTGTGGTGTACTCACTTTAACCCAGAAAACGAATTATATCAGTCACTTTAGCCTATTTTATCAGAAACTGTAAAGTACTATTTAGAAAAAGAATTAGATACTTGGCAACCCTGAACAGCAGCACCTAGTTTACATACTTTAGAACATTAGATTAGTTTTCTTTCCTCTGGTTTATTTTGTTTGTATTTCCTTTTAACTCACGTAAAGCACTTCGAATTGCCTTGTGGCTGAAAATGTGCTATATAAATAAAATTACCTTAATTAAACTCAAATTAAACCAATGGAAATTATCAGAAACAGACATTTTCCCCATGTTCTCCCAGTACAGAAAGGAAGGCCAGACCCTCTGCCTGAAGGAATGTTCAACTAAATGTCACAATGCAACTGCAATAAAGAGCTGAAACAGGAAACATCTGGTCTGAAAATAAATTAAACACAACTTATCAATAATAATTTATTGGGAATGGAGCCCCTGTTCTCCATTGCAGTGCTTTTCTAATCTTATTTTAGTTTAACTGATAAACTGTTTTTATTAAGAAAAAAGTGAAAATGTAAAAGAAGAATTTCTGTATGATCTCACAATGCCATGTTTTAATAATAAACAATAAACCATTTTAAAGAAAAAAATCTATACTTTCCATATTTTATGTTAAAGTTTAAGAGAAACAAACAGAAACCAAGAACCAAGAATCAGTGAAGTATTTTATTTTTAAGTAGTTTGAAGTAAAAAAAACTAAACTAAAATTAGGTTAAGTAATGACAACATACTCAATTTATTAGGTGAATATTAGATTTTACAGAGTACTTGTAAATTTCATTTACATTAAAAATGTTGAGTAATTTATATAACCTTCAGTTTTGCTTCATGTACTTGACTAATTTAATTTCATTTTACTTGGATTTTTGTTTTCATGTAATGAAAATAAGTACTTTAAACAAAGAACAGTGTTGCTTGATAAACATTAAAATATTTCATGCAGCTATTTGATTAATGTAAGTAGGGTAGAATATTTTTATCAGTGTTTGCTTCGCTACACGACAGTTGTTGCGCAACAACTTCCCTCCCCTCCTTCTCTCTCTACTTCCCTTCTGAGGAGGGAGATGTGCTACCAGCTCTCCCATCAGTTACTCCTTTGCCATAACCTCTCACCTACCATCTCCCTCCAACACAACATCAGTGATTTTTACAGTTACACATTTTACACCATTTCCAGTTCAATGTCAAAATCACATTTATAACATTTTTAGTTTCTATTTGATTCAGCATTCATTTATATTATAACCATAACTTATTACTCTTATAAGCGTGTGAATTAGACGTTTTCTGAAAAGAAACCAGAAATAATCCATTATTCTAGTTATTTGATACCAAAGTTCGTTACTTGTTTTACTTGCAAGTGTAAGTACTCTTATAATTCAACCAATATTAATTTAAGTATTTTACTCTGGGTTTTATCCAATTACTCAATGTTTAGATTTTATTATTTAAACCTTTAATGCTTTGAAATAAGGAATAGTCTGAACTATTTTTATACATATGCAGGCTGGAAACTTGCGTCCTTTTCTCTCAGGAAGCTTACCGTTCCCATTTCATGACTCACTCTGCCCGACTATGATTTTTTATGATTAAATAGAAAAAAGTAGAAAGCAAAGTTTGCAGGACACAACCAGATTAATTTTATTACAGTTTGACTACTGTTGGGTCTTGATGTCACCTCTGTAATTAATTTTAAAAGTTTGTTACTTTTAACCTAAAGTCTCCAGCATGAGGAAGTGGGATGATCTCAGGTTTTCTTGACAAGTACAGCAAACATATCAGGTTATTTCTGTTTGGTGGAAATCATTCTGGTAAAGAAGAAATTACAGACCTTCACAATTATCAGGTCCATGAGCCTCAGTAGAAAAACATTTCATTCTGTGGGTATAAATGTGGCTCTGCGTGCATTTGGAACATAAATCCAGAATAACTAAACTTGTGCACCAGGTTCTTATTTTTAAACATTAAACTTCTTATAGTAATTCAACCTTGGAAAACAAAGAGTTCATGATGAAATCATTAGATCAAGTTCTATCATTTATGATTATCACAAAATGTATGAGCTGGTTTTATGCACAATGTGGATTAACTTGAGCTGTGTTTTTTTCCTCCCCAATAATCCAACTGTGGCGACACTAGATGAAACTCAGATTTTGTGGAATTTTAGTTTTAATAGATTGCTCAATAACACCACCCTGGGAATTTCACCCAGATAATATTACCTTTTAAGGCACAAGTTCGGTTATGCAAAATTGAAACATCCGAGACAATTTTAAGTTTACAAAAACCATTTATTAAATTCTTTTTAAAACCAGTTTTAAGAATGGAACAAAGGAACTGCAGTAGCTGAAGTTACCGGCCAGAGGGGGCGCTATGGGGACGTAATCCACCAAACAAAAAAAACCTTTACCACCAGACGCAGTGAGACAACCCAAACTCAAGAATCATAGCACGCAGAGGAGGAAGACAGTCACCACCGCCACCGGACCTCAGCAACTGCAAAAAAAAAAACAAAAAAAAACAAACAAAAAAAAAACTGTTAACCAATATAACCTTAAACCTAACAACAATATTAGCCCGACTAAACAAACAACAAAAAGGGATGTAAACAAAAGAAATAGAAACGATAGACAATACAAGTTAAAAACATCTGGACCAGGCGTGGCCCTCTGGCCACGCCACAGCAGGAGGCGAAATGGGCGCGCAGATGCCACACCCCAAACACCGCTTCAATGAAGGCGGATGACGCCGCCGCAGTCCGACTTTAAAACGAATGTCCAGAAATCAGGGAGACGAACGCAGGCAGAGCAGCAATGGTCCAACTGTGGGGGACCTATGAAAGTCAATTAGTCACCATTCCAAATAAAACTGCAGCAAACTGGAGCTTAGACGAGCGTTAGTTTTTTTTTTTTTTTTTTTTTTTTTTTTCCTGCTAATCCACAAACACGCACACACACATTCGCAGAATGCGGAAGAGGAGGAGCGCAGCGCAGTGGCGTTTTACTTATGATCACACTTCAATTTAGATTTTCTGACAAAGATCAGCGAGAGTGCAGGGAGAGAGAACATCTACCACCAGGATATCAGCGCAACATGCACCATCCGGTGATTTGTTGCCTTTCGCTGCCAGAGCCCACAGGACGCGAGTCACACAGTGGGAGAACAAAGACGACACACGCCGCAGCTCCTAATTACACTACGCCCACTTTAAGAACCGGAACTTCTCACCTGGAAACTATTTGTGTGGAATTAGGGATCCTTCTATACCACTACATGACAGAGAAAATTTTGACACGACTTGTGCAACTTTGACCAAATACTTCCTGCTCTGTGTGAGAGCAGACACGCCTGTAGTGACGCCTTCATGGTACTTATAGCTAGATGATGAGTTGGGTTCAGACTCAGTCTGACTTTAAGTCTCACATAGGAAACCAGATCTGTTGAGCTTCATTTTTCTCTCAACATCATTTAAACAGAAACTACAATGGTAAGTGGATATACTTGTACATGGTTATTCTTGCTGTTATCATTAAGTTTATTGTTAATGTATCTTTATAGATTTTATTAAATTTCTATCTGTAATAATCAATGAAATGAGCTTTTTAAAAATAATATAAATTAAATTGTTTCTTATTTACAGGATGATGAGCAGAAGAGGGAGTAAGTCAGTCAGTTTATAGAAATATAAAACTTGATGCATGATTTTTAATTAATTTTATCATTATTATCAATATAGAGTGGACTTTCTGATCGACAGTCATCTTTTCAAAAGAAATGCTTTCCTACTTATTAATAAAATGAGGGAAATGGCTACAAGCGGCCCTAAAGAACTAATGGATGAGGTGTGTATGGCTGAGATATGATGCTTCACATTCATTCACTTGATGCTTCTAATGCATGTAAAAAAAATAACTTTTTATGGGTTTTGTTCACTCTCTAGATGCTTCATAGCATCTTCTTTTTGGGGAAGATTAATTGTCCACCGTTTTCTCCCAAAGAACTTTTTGGTAATGAAATTGACATATTTAATAGCTTAAAGGAAGCCCATCCAAAGCCTTTCACACTTTATTCCTCTCAACTACCAAGAAGGAGTCCCTTTTCATGTGTGCTGGACATGGTGAGATGTATTTATTTGGTACAGACATTTTGCATACAGTGTCTTGTAAAAGAATTCATAACCCTACAAATGTTTCAGGCTTTGTGATTTTTACAACCACAAACATCAATTCACTCACAGTGAATAATATTGAAGTGGAATAAAAATGACATTGAAGAACATTTTTACAATGAAACATGAAGGTTTTAGTGCAGGGGTGTCAAACTCCAGTCCTCAAGGGCCGCTGTCCTGCAACTTTTAGATGTGCCTCTGCTGCACCACACCTGAAAAGAATAATTAGGTCATTAGCAAAGCTCAGGAGAACCGATCTACACAGGGAGGAGGTAATTAAGCCATTTCATTCCACTGTTTTTTACCTGTGGCACATCTAAACACTGCAGGACAGCGGCCCTTGAGGACTGGAGTTTGACACCCCTGGTTTAGCGTGTTTGTACTCTGGCCCCTTTACTCTGACTCTCCTCAATATACAGTAGTCCAGTGCAACCAACTGCTTTCAAAAATCAACTAATCAGAAAACTGACCTCAAAGTATTTTGATGACATGTATGTTAAAGTGCAGATGAGGTACAGCAAACGTGTGAAAGAAGGTGCCACAGTCACAAATCGACTTTTTTCATAAATAGAAATCTGGTGGTTCAGCACAACGAAAACAGAGTTGCACATTATATGTAGATCCTCAAAAACGGTCCTACTGGAGTAATTTCATTTTTTGCTTTTTTCATTTTAATTACACTTGTTTAATTTCAGGTTGTTCATCTGAAAGGACAAGAGAATGAGGATGAAATTATAACAACCATGCAGGAAGTCGTCAGAGAGTTGAGAGAAATTAAAGAGTCCACTATCTCCATCTCTCATGGCAACAACACAGATAAAGTGAGACACTTTGGAGTAATAATTTCATGTTTTGCTTTTCATTTTAATTACACTTGTTTCATTTCAGCTTGTTTATCTGAAAGAACAAATGAATGAGGATACAATTACAACAATCCTGCAGAGACTCATCAAAGAGTTGAAAAATACTTCTGATGAAGAGTCGATGTCCAATGAAATCCTTGTCTATCGTGGCAACAACACAGATCCAGTGAGGCACTATGGAGTAATAATTTCACGTTTTGCTTTTCATTTTAATTGGGCTCGTTTCATCACAGGACTCTATTTCGGAAGGACAAGAGAATGAGGATACAAGTAGATCAACCCTGCAGCACCTCGCCAGAGAGTTGATGGATAATCCTTCTAATGAAGTGTCATATTCCATCCGCATCTCTCGTGGCAACAACACAGTTAAAGTGAGACACTATGGTGTAATAATTTTACTTTTAATTTTTTTTTTCATTTTAATTACACTTATTTCATCTCAGGTTGTTCATATAAAAGGACAAGAGAATGAGAATGACATTGAAGCAACCCTACAGAATCACGTCAAAGAGTTGATGGGAAACGCTTCTAAAAATGCGGTTTCCACCATCTGTGTCTCTCGTGGCAACAGCACAGTTTCAGTGAGACAGTAGGGGGTAATAATGTCACCTTTTGCTTTTTTCATTTTAATTACACTTGTTTCATCTCAGGTTGATCATCTGAAAGAAAACGAGAATGAGGATAAAATTAAAACGGTTGTAAAGGAACTTGTCAAAAAGTTGAAGGAAAAGCCTTCTAAAATAGCATTGTGTTCCAACACCATCTGCGTCTCGCATGGTAACAACTCATTTAAAGTGAGTCACCATGGAGTTATAATTTCACTTTTTGCTTTTTTCATTTTAACTACACTTGTTTCATCTCAGGATTTTCTTCTGGAAGGACAAGCAATTGAGGATGATGCTGAAAAAATCCTACAAGAACTCAATTCTCAGCTGAAGAATAAAACTGATAGAGTATTCCACCATCTTCATCTCTCATGGCAACGACAAACATTCGGTGAGGCACTAGGAGTAATAATTTCACTTTTTGCTTCTTTCATTTTAATTTCACTTGTTTCATTTTAGGTTGTTTATCTGAAAGGACAAGAGAATGAGGATGAATTTGAAAGAAAATGTCAGAAACTCAAACATTGGTTGATGGAAAATGCTTCTAACAGAGTGGTGGAGTCCACCATCCGCATCTCTCATGGCAACAACACAGTTTCAGTGAGCCACTGTGGAGTAATAATTTCACTTTTTGCTTTATTCATTTTAATTACACTTGTTTCATCTCAGGTTTTTCATCTGAAAGAGAAAAAGGATGACATTAAAAGCACCCTGGAGGAACTCAAACATCAGCTGAAGAAAAACGCTTCTGATACAATGTTGTATTTCACCATCTCCATCTGTCATGGCAACAACACACATCCAGTGAGTCACTATGGAGTAATTTCACTTTTTGCTTTATTCATTTTAATTACTTGTTTCATCTCAGGTTATTAATCTGACTGGCGGTCAGATAAATAGAGAACAGATTGAGGATGAAATTAAAACAACTCTACAGGAACTCGAACATCGACTGATGGGAAATGCTTCTTATTCCACCATCACTGTCTATAGTGGAAACAGCAAACATTCAGTGAGGCACTATGGCGTCTCCATGTCGACCACTGGTGGTCCTGCAGGCCAAATCATGGTTGCTGCATCCTGCCTTAAGTACTGGGAGAAAGATGTAGCTGATGCAGTGATGAGCTACTATCCAAAAGGCAAGAAATACTTTAATGTAACCATCAAACTTCCTGATTGGGTAAGGTGTCAAGCCTTTGAACTCACAGGAAGTGGAGAAGTAAAAATTCCTTGCCGTTCTTGTAGCAACATGTTTGGCTTGGTTACTACTGCTACACAGGCGTGGCCTCATGGTAACTGTGCTGAAGCTGAAAGTTTGAGCAATTTGCTTAAAGAGAAAGAAGTTGGAGTAGAAAGAATTATAAACAAAGCAGTAAACAGGGGAAATGCTGTGGATGATGTTAAGAATCAACTTAGATGTGAACTGAATAAGGTTAACTTTGTATCGGACATCCTGTTCTACACTGGACTAGGAGTTGAAAATGTAGGAGAGTAAGAGCCTCTGCTAGAATAGGCTTTTACACGATGAAGAGCAGATATTAAAATGACTCGACTGTAAAGTCACATCTGAGACATGTCGACAGTTGAGAATGGGAAATCTTTTTTTTTTTTTTTTTTTTTTTTTTTTTTTTTTACAAAATGCATCAGTTTTTTGAGAAATAAAATTAAAATCGAGTTTAAAAATTAAATTTCTTGTGCATTCCAGTTTATTCTCTTTTTATGGCAAATCACTTCAAACAGCTTTGTTTCTCCAAGCTGATATAATTAATAACAAAACTCTGAGCCACATTTTATCTTTTTATTGCTCTTTACATCATAATCTAATTGTGTCTCTACTGTAACTTCTATTTTATACTCTGTCTCAAGTTATCTTTTCATTTATTTCCTTCTATTTATTCTGTTGTAAATACTTTGGGACAATGTTATTGAAAGAGCTTTGTTGGATATTAATATTGTTTATATGCCAAATTAATGCATAATTAATAAATTCAAGAAATGTTTTATGATTTAGTTCTTTGGTCTTATAATCAATGCTGCAGATGAACTGGCCTTATGGGATACATGAAGTTTTCTGAGTGTGAATCTGGTTAACCATGACGGATAAAACCGAATCCTGACATTTAATCAAAAAGTGGTGGAGAAAAGTGTTACTTAGGTGTTGATACATACATGACAGAGTTATTGCAATACTTTTTTTTCATGCATTTTTCCCTCCATCTGATTAATTTGCATCAGTTAAACTGTACAAAGTTGTCAAATTAAAGATGGTAAAACATCTCAAATGACTTTGGTCTCATTTTTTTTACATCACATAAACCTCAGAATTTGTAACAATTATTGCACTCCAGTTCAATTTTAATTACAATTAATTAAAACCAAATAAAGTTCATGTGCCACATGGGGGGAAGTTGGCTATTAAAAAACCCCTCAGGCGATAGGTTTGGTTTGTAGCATTTATATAATGATAGTATTGAAATGAGTAAAACACAATTGATAAATAATTGCAACTTTATAAAATTAACATGAGATACCAAGCTACACAAACTACACTTTCTTTAATCAGTAGGTGACTAGCATTTATTTTGTAAATATTAATCACAGTCACACTTTTTTGAATTCTGACTTTTTTCCCTCATAATTCTTAGAAGTTTGACTATTTTTGAGAATTTTGCTTGAAAATAAAATATGTCAGGAAACTAAATATTTAATTTAGGTGAAGCTGCAAAAAATATTTCAGAGGTGAAACAAAACTGAAGTTACTGAGTAAACTGTAATATTTACTGCTTAGAAAATGTATGTTAAAATTTGAATATTCATTTGAAATTATGTGGTTGAAATGAACTTTAACTACGAGCAAATGCAGTAGTATTATCTGTACCAACATTAATACAAAGGAAGTGAAGAAATATTTGGTTATTAAATCCAGGCAAACCTAAATTTACCATTTTAATACTAAACACACAGCGAAGGAGTGCAACTTCATAGTTTCATTTTTCTCTGAGACAAAAAAATGTGACAAAAGTCAGAGGAATCACGTCTGTGTCATGCAAAAATAATAGATTATAGCACGTAAGTGGAAAAATGACCAACAAGGATTATAACTACTGTATAAAACAGCAAAACCTACAATGTTATATTTTTGGGGTTTAGGGGAAAAACATTTTTACTATTTGCAGGTTGTTTGTTCAGTGGCATATTGATGTAGAGCAGTGACAATTACTGATTTTGGATTTTAATTTGACAGGCTAGCTGATGAAGCTGAAGTTATTTTTGATTCCAGCTTCTGATTCGGAAAATGGCTAAAGGGCGATTCCACCTAATTTTTCATTACCTTAAGCATCTTTTATCTTCTACAGTTAAACTGCAACACAGAGACTATTCAAACCAGGAGTAGATTATTCTTAGCTAGAAGCAGAATATACCTCGTTCATACTTAGGACCCGCCGAGGATCTCATTGTTTTCAGCGATCAAAACTGAGTTCAAACAAAACAGGGACAATCAAAACCAAACGTTGGAGAATCATAACCAAAGATTTCTGACATGCACAAATAAAAGTTTGTTATGCAAATAACTTTTTTCCTTCATGACAAAAAAAATTAGTGAGCTGAATAAAAAAAATGTTTTTAGGCAAAACGGGTTTTTTTGTTCTTTTTTTTTTTGTGAAAAAATATTTCATTACATTTCCAAAGGTTTTGACCACAAATATTTTTTTTGTTAGTTTTTGTTTGATGGAAAAATATTGAGGTAAATTTTCCTCAATATATTTCTATGTTTAACTCAGGGGTAACTTGACTCAGAACGAGTTACCTGATTGATATTTAATGTTCTAAAAGCAAAAACCTCCAGGATTACAGTCAGGTCGTGTTTCCCAACCCTGGTCCTCAAGGCACACTGCCCTGCATGTTTTAGGTGTTATTTTGCTTTAGCATAGGTGATTTCAATTGACAAGTGTTTGCTGAACTGCAGTCATCTGAATCAGGCATATCAAAGCAGAGAAATATCTAAAACATGCAGGGGAGTTTGCCGCAAGGACCAGGGTTGGGAAACACTGCAATACTCAGAGCTTTTTTTTTTTTTTTTTTTTTAAGGTTTTGTTGGGTCTAGTGGCCTTTATTTGAAAGTAGTTCAACAAGAAATAGGGTAATGAGAGGGGGGAAGACATGCAGCAAATGTCACCAGGCCGGGAATCAAACCTGTGACCACCGCCACGAGGACCAAGGCCTCAATACGTGGGTTGTGCTTTGCCCCTGCACCACCACAGCATCCCATAGCTTTTTAACTCTGCTCTCTGAAATGAGCCCCAGCAGGCTGTCCAAGGTTTCAGGAGCCCTAAATAGAAAATGATTTGGGGCCTTTGCAGCTTCCATTGTGAACCACAGATTAAATGATAACTCTCTTAATATATGTCATTACATGTTTGTGGATTATTCATAAAATATAACCATTGAGGAAATCACACATAACTCAATGTGTCAATTTACTCACTATTAACCCCTTAACTGATGGGACCAGGGGTTAAATTCTGAAACGTCCCATCAGGCCCAGTTGGACCAGCAGCGGCTCTGAAAAGCTCAGAGAATCTGATTCTCTGGATGTAAAAACTGGTTCTGTGGTAAAAACACAGGAAGTGAATCAGGTTTAAACTTCAGACTGAACAGAAAATCAGAAACTCCTAAAATTAGATTTACGCTCGTCATCAAAGATCCTTTAGGAAAAACAGGTTAAACCCCAACTGGTCCCATCAGTTAAGGGGCAGGCAGGAAAAAAGGCAAAGACGTGTCTTTGGAGAGTGTTCATGTGTTTTTGCAAAGGCAATCTGACTTGTTCCCCTGGGGGTGCATGGTTTTATCTAAAAGGGGGTTTCCTTGTTTTTTAATTTATGCAATTAAATTAAAAAACAACTGGATAGACCCAGTTTCAAGTTGCTCAGTTGAAAAGTTTGAAGCAATTTTATCACGACCATCAGCTCTGTTTCCTTTCAGAACTCAGACTTCTCTCTCTGTAGACAAGTCAGAGCAAAGAGTTTATCGAACAAGAGTTTATCATGTAGGTTTTGAAACCTGGAGTTTCTCAAGTTCTCCAATTGAACAAAAGATTCTTGTTTTTAACCAGAGTTCACCAAAAAGTTATCTTGTCTTATTGCCTCGCTGAGCAGCCATCCAAATACAGGTCTTTGCAATAAATTCAACCATACCATTAGGAGCCTGGGACCAAGCAATTCAGAACTTCTCCATCCTCTCAAATCAAAGTACCAATTTAAAGAATTACAACACTTACAGCATATTCTTGCACAGTTTTCAATAGAAACACATTTATTCTGAACATTTCTTAATTAATGTTCCCTTTGGTTATATGTTTAATATTATAGTTTAGCCTAAGTTAGACACTAATAGTAGTTGTTAATAGAAAACTACAAATTAAACTATTCCTAATCAACACATGATGTTAATAACTAAGAAAAATATCCTGCAAATTAGATCCCAATTATAAGTATTATGTTTTATTATCTTTCACCAGCTTTCCAGCCCTGAATCATGTCTCTTGTGTTACTGCTTGCCTGGGAGACACTGTATAGGAGAGTTAAATTTACAGGCCCCTTTCTCTCCAACAACAAGCAGTCTCCCCTGCAGGCCCCAACTCTTGTCTGTTTTATATAAGTTCAGAAAATACTTACCCATAGTTATTTAGGTTACATCTTTAACACAAACCTACCTAAATTAAGATTAGCTACATTAAACACTAAGAATATTCAATTTTTCTCAACATCACACAAATCAACTCCTGTATTTTATTTATTGATGAATTTTTGGAAAAGGTTTGCATTTCTAGCAGTTTCTGCTAGTTTTCTATCTTAAAGTTCTGGTACCATTTGCCACAGGATGTTTAGCATTGATCATTCAGGACTTTCTAGTGGAGATTTTATAATCTATTCATTACATCATGTGTTTTAGTTATGCCTGATAAACCTTCACATTTGACTATTTACAGTAAAAACGTATTTATAAACTTAATACAAAATTAATATATTTTCTTTAATTATCAGTTATTTCTAAGATCAGTAAATGTGTCAAATGAAAAACCAGACAAGTGTTTGTTTTCAGGTGTAAAATAATACTATGTGTGTTTAAAACAGCTGAAATAAGCTGTAAAATTAGAGTGCAGCATTGAGAAGGTTTAAACTGAGTCTTTTATGACATGTTTCAAAATGTTTATTCTAGGAGAAATTAGAGATGCAACATTATGACAATTATGTCAATATTGATAACCGATATAATAATGCTGCTATGGTGGATAACAGGTATTGGTGCAAATCTCCAGCGTCATCAGGCGAAGGCAGGATCCACACTGGACAGGTCACCAGTCCATCACTGGGCAACAGAGAGACAGAACAACAACACACATGCACACACTCTGACTTTAGAGAGACCATTTAATCCAACAGCCATTAGCATTTAGTTAATTGGTTCCAATGAACCAACTAAATATATTTAAAAATATCACTCTGTGTTTGCAGCCTGATCTTTGCCTCTGAATAGTTTGCGGCCTCACAGTAACTCTGCCACTTAAGCTTATCTTGTAATTGTTTTAGTTTGTTTTTTTCTGTTCCAGTTGGACGTATAGGCCTTGACATAGGCACATGTCAAAGTAGCATTTACAGCTAAACGTTAGTCAAATCTTTACCATGATGGTGCTTCTTAGTTGTACCACTTTTATCATTTTTATATTTTTATCCACATCTTTACATCTTATCCATTTGTGGACTCAAGTCGTTTGGCTCTCCTTCTTCTACAAAGGTACAGAGGTGAAATAAAGGACTTTCTAGCTCTTAACACCTGAAAGGTAAATTGATTTTGAATCTTTGCACTACACTGTTCCAAATTTAATCCAATGACAGTGTCTGAAAAGTAAACGAAGATATGCAAATTCTTGTGCTGAAAATTTCTGGTTGGGCATGGATAACAAACCCTGGGTTCCATAAGGAGAGAGAAAACATGAGGGAAAAGTTGAGCTGAAACGAGACAAAATGATCAAATTCAAGAATCTGAGCCTTTCAGTAGTGGCTCGTTCTCCTGGAGGATGAAAATGAAGAATTTGGACTATTTACTATAAAGTCTGTTTAAGTTTGATCAAGTCATCATTTTTCTCATTTACCACATTTTGGATTAATGTGTTTTTGTTCGTTTCTTACAAAGACTTCAAGTGTTTTACTTGAGTTTTTTATATAATATTGAACACTTTACATCATTGTAACACTTCAGCTTAAGAATATTCTTTACCATGGAAAAGTCTATACCAAATACCTTATTCACATATAATGTGAAGATGTTTTTCCTCTTTAGTTTATGTGCAGCTAGATCAAATGTTTTAAGTTATTTTAGGTTTGAAATATTTAAATCGCACATTATAACTCCATTAGTTTTTATATGTTGCAATAACTGATTTTTTTTCTTTTAAGGCATTGGTTTATATGTGACAGCAGGGATTGGACCAGCCAAGTATCTCACAATGGATTGTGCCACCAGCAGTAGCAGCTAATTAAACCACTTTTTCATTTGTCACAAAAAATAGTTTTAATATATTTAAGACTCCAAAGCTTCATCTTTGCTGTCAGGTCATCAAGAATGAATCCTCTCTCAGAGCAGACTAGAGTTCTTGTTGGCTAGTTTATATTGGCATTCATGAATCTGCACAACATAGAGAGCTGAATGCTCTCTTTCACCAGCTCTGCCTGGTGGTGTAGCCTCACAAATGATGTTTGTTTTACTGAAAAAAGTAAAGAAATTATTACTGCTTTCTATATTTTCTGTTAAAGCCTTCATGCTTTATATAACTGGATGGGTTGGGTACACAAGCATAGTTTCACTTTATGTCACACAAAGGAGCATCTGTTGAGTCAAGGGGAAGAAATCAAATATTTGATATGAACATCAGAGTTTCTGAAAAAGTCTTTGACCCCAGGAATGGAGAAGTAACAAGTTCTTGCTGTTCTTGCAGCAACGTGTTTGTCTTGGGAAATGACTAGAGATGATGTAATCAGTCATCCTGGAAGTGAACTGGATATGGTTCGCTTTGCATGGAACAACCAGTTCTACATGCTCAAAGAGCAAGTAGAAAGTATTGCTTTCTATATGTTGTTAAAGTCTGAGCAGAAAAAACAAATCCAAAGCATTTATTGTTCTTTCAATAATCTAGCAGAGGAGGTTTTGCCGAGGCTTTTGTAAACTTTGAGCAAATTCTTCCTGATCTGTTTACTTGAGAACAGACAGGCCTGTGGTGACGGCTTCATGCTTTTTATAGCTAAATGGGTTGGGTACGAAAACATGTGGTTATTTTCCCTGTTACCATTGAGTTTATCTTTAATGTATCTTTATAGATCTTAATACATTTATTTATTTATTTATTTATTTATTTATTTATTTATTTATTTATTTATTTATTTGGCACAGTCATATACAGTATACACTGCTTTGCAAAATAATTAATATTTAATAAATATTTAATTTATTAAATATTTAATAACCTGGAGTAACAAAAAAATAAGACAATAAACTAGAAAACAGTTTAAGGAGCTGAACTAAAGGAAAACAGGGATGAGACAGATCTAACCAAGATAAATGAACCTAAACTAATGAGGCCAAGATGATCAAGTGAGGCTGAAGTAAAGTCAACTAGAACATAACTGATAAAACTAAAGAGGAACAGAAAAACACAGACAAAGAAAACCCACAAACACCCAAAGTCTTGACAAATTCATGATGGTTGAAGTGGAATTTACACTTTGCACCATAATAGAAGAAGGGGAACAATGTTCATCTCCTGGTGTGAAACTGTTTGCAAAG
Organism: Poecilia formosa; assembly: GCF_000485575.1. NCBI lineage: Eukaryota > Metazoa > Chordata > Actinopteri > Cyprinodontiformes > Poeciliidae > Poecilia > Poecilia formosa. Next base: position 3,918 of record NW_006800046.1, on the reverse strand, counting down.
ATAAGGAGCCAACACTTCTACTTGCTGTTTGTAGAGTTGCAAAACACTACAAACAGTGTTTGTAGTGTTTCAAAGCACATATATTTGTCAGCAAAATCATCTAATTTGTTTGTGAAAGAATGCTTTGACCTGCCAATGCAGCCATGATGAGAAGCAGCTCTCTATCCTTTGTTCTTTAGTTTGAATTCTGTTTTTAGGGACAATTATGATATTTTATTATCTTTTCCTTCTGGTTTATCACTCTGTACTTGCAGCCTGGTCTTTGTATAAATGTTGTTTCTATGAATAGTTTGCAGCTTCACAGTAAATCTGCCACTTCAGTTTATCATGTGATCATTTTCTTTTGTGAGATGAAGTGAAACAGGCACATTGCACTGTAATAGATGTAGGGGAACTAAGCATATTTTCTGTTGTCTGTAAAAATAAGAAAGCAACATTTTAGGGGCTTTTTGCAGGGTTGCAAAAATACCGCCCAACATCAGATACAGAGTTGTGTTTGCAGAAACAATGTTAGTCAGTAAAATAACTTCTCTCGTTTATTCGCTTAACTTTATTCCACCATGATCATCACTCAAACACATAAACAGACCAGAAGAAGAGTACAACGTATTTGAAAAATGTTTCTGGTGTAACAGTGCCCCCTAGTGAATGGACATGTCATACAAAACAAAGGAGTAACGATCTCTCTCTCTCTCTCTCTCTCTCTCTCTCTCTCTCTCTCTATATATATATATATATATATATATATATATATATATATATATATATATATATATATATATACACAGTGCTGCTTGAAAGTTTGTGAACCATCCAAACATGGCCATTGTTTTCTAAAGAAAAGTTATAATAATCATGTAAAATGAACAGCCAAACTCAAATTGTAATGCGGACCTTCCAAATAAGGAACACAAAGAAAAAAAGATGCATATTTTGATTATTTATTCAACAAAAGTATTTTATCTGTCAAAAACAGAAAATCTGTCAAGTGCAAAAAGTATGTGAACTCTTTCAGTTAGTACCTTGTGGCACCTCCTTTTGCAGCCATTACTTTAACTAAACATCTTCTGTAACCACAAACAAGTGTCTCACATCTGCTGTTTGGGATTTTTGTCCACTCCTCTTTGCAGAACTTTGCCAGTTGAAAGAGATTGGAGGGACATCTTGGCATGTACTGCCCGTTTCAGATCTTGCCACAGCATTTCTATGGGATTGAGGTCTGGACTTTGACTGGGCCAATCCAGAGTGCAAATCTTCTTTCTCTTAAGCCATTCTTTGGTACTTTTGCTGGAATGCTTTGGGTCATTGTCTTGTTGCATAATCCATTTCCGTCCCAGATTCAATTCCCTGACTGATGGCAGGAGATTTTGGTCAAGAATTTGTTGAATTGATGGTTCCCTGGGTTATATGGAGTCGTCCAGGTTCAGAGGCAGAAAAGCAGGCCCAGACTTTCACATTACCACCACCGTGCTTCACTGTTGGGAGGAGGTTCTTCTCTTTAAATTCAGTGTTTACTGTTCTCCAAACATGGCGCCTGTGATTGTGGCCAAATAATTCAATTTTGGACTCATCAGTCCAGAAAATGGACTTCCAGAAAGCCTCTGGTGTGTCCAAGTATTCTCTGGCAAACTTTAAATGTGCAGCTTTGTTCTTTCTTGAGAGTAGAGCCTTCCTTCTAGCAACTCTCCCATGAATGCCATGTCTATTGATATTTCGCCTGATTGTAGGCGCATGGACATTTATCCCAGACGCTGACAGAGAGATCTGCAACTCTCTGGAGGTGATGCGTGGGTTGGCCTTTACCTGCATTATTATTTTTCTGGTGCTTTTTTGTGAAAGTTTTGACGGCTGTCCATTTCAGGGCAGAGCTGGGGTGATGCCTAGTGCCCTCCATTTGTAAATGATTTATCTTACAGTGGATGGATGAAGCTGGAATCTTTTGGAGATGTTCTTATAGCTTTCCCCAGACTGATGGGCTGTCATCACCTTCTTCCTGATGTCCTCAGATGTCTCCCTTCCTCTCGGCATTGTTGATCTGGTCTTTATGCCTTTACACAACAGTGGTTTGTTTGGTTTCCTCTCCCTTTTAACCAGTGCACCTCCAAACTTTTCCCAAGGACGTCTCATTTGATTGGTCTGCATAATTGATTACTCAAGTACTCACATGTGCTTCACCTGAGTCTCTGGTAGAGGACCCGAGCTCAGAGGATGAAAAGAGACCACCCACGGAGAGGGGAGAAAGGAATTTTTGAATAAGTATTTATGTTGTCAGTGTGTGTGTGTGTGTGTGTGTGTGTGTGTGTATATATATATATATATATATATATATATATATATATATATATTACTGGACTGGACATTACGTGACTTATCGTAAGTCACACATGCGCCATTGCTGTCCATTGAGTCAGGAATATCGGTGGTCAGGAAAATACTACAACCACTATTAAACCATAGATAATGGTAATAAGGGCTTCAGATTTCACAGGTGAGGAAAATGTTTTAATTTAAAGAAAACATTGAACAAGTGAGCAGTGGGTCAGTTATACTAGCCTAACTGTTAGCCTGGTATTGACATTGATAACATTAACACGTGCTGCGCAGTTCGGTGTGTTTTGGTTCCGCTAGCACTAAAACAGGTCAACCCACCCACCAAGTCATCAGTAGAGCAGCTGTTTAAATCAGCTAATCAACCACCTCGGTGATCAGGCGAAAACTTATTAATAATCACAATATAGATAACATAAGCCTGACAGCATAATGTAACAGACTGGATGTTCTGTTTTAGTGTTTTTGCTACTTTTTTGTGTGGGAAATGTTTGTTTTTGGTGTTGATTCCCCTGATCGGTCATCTCTGCTCTCTCTGCTCTTTGACCTGTTGTTTGTCGGTTGCCATGGCAACGGGTCGTGCGTAATACTGACATACATAGCGAGAAAAGTCGGAATAGAAGTTGATGGAGCTATTTTTCCTTTATGTCTTTATCCATTTTAATTGTGTTACTTTATTCTTACATTTCTATTTTTTGTATTATTTACAGAGTTTATTTGTAGGTTGATAATTGTTGATTTTATTTATTCCTGTTTTATTATTTTTCTTATTTATTTTCTAAATTTAGACAGGAAGTAATGTGGGTCAGTCCACTTTCTATAAGTTTAGGGGCCTGGTGAAGGACCAGCAGGCATTTGGGTTTGGGGCCGATGGTTTTTACCAGAGCAAGAGTGGTAGCATGAGAACAAATTAAAGTTTAAACTCTGTAATTATTTGGTGAAAGAGGAAAATAAATCACCAAGAACAATCAATAAGTTTGGAAATTGAACCTTCTTTTGCCCATGTCGAGAAACATGACCCCAGTGCCTCAGTAGTGGCTTGGTTTAACTTTTTTTTTGTTTGGATTGGCAAACAATCAGAAGTGGTTCTGTCTAGTTTGGTTTTTCACCTGTTTATCAGCTTTATTGTACCTTTATTGTGGCGCACTGCTGCAATTTCTAAAAACAAGCGACAAAAACTGAGCTAATCCCCTGTGTGCGCAAAACGTGGTGATATTTATAACAGTCGTCAAACTACAGCATATTTAAAATAAAACGATTGACCAATATAAATAGAAATTCGCCCTTTCTTGTATCTTGACAGAACTAACAGAAACTAAACTGTTTATAGATTTGTATCATGGAGAATTGATCAAACATCAGTTTTCTAATCTTTATTTTAAGTCGTATTTAATAGATATATCTAATAACAAATGTTGGCGCTACTAATATCTTCGTGACAGATTTCTCTTTGTCCTGTATTGGGATAAAATGGTTTTCTGGACACAGTAAATCACATAGCGACCAATAGGTGCTGTCCAGTCCAGAAATCAGAGGTGGGGACTCGAGTCACATGACTTGGACTCGAGTCAGACTCGAGTCGTTAAAATC
>NW_006800045.1:1986030-2009684 GCF_000485575.1 Poecilia formosa | reverse complement strand
ATCCCTCAGTCCTGAGGCATATCTTCTGCTGTTTTGAATGAGCAAAGTAGGAGGGAATACCGCTCCAAGATGGCTGCCGTATTTCCTGAGCCGGAGCGGTCCATGAGGCGTCTATGCTTATATTATGTCTATGGTTAGCGTGGGTGCAAATCTTCCTCTGGAGTTTAATGGCGGCTGCTTGACCGACTATGAAAGCGCATTACTGCCACCAACTGGACTGGAGTGTTAAATGAAAGTTGACAGAAAAAAAATACATTCTAAAAGTTATTTTTTCAAAAGTTACGTGACAGTATATTTTATTTTTATTATAATTAATTGCTAAAATGTTTTTAAATGTATAGATGTTTATTTACTCAATTCTACTTTGAGCTGTCTCCTTTTTAGTTTATACAGAATATAAAGATTCATCATCCGTGAGTTATATTTAGTGCTTAACTAACAAAACTTTTAAAAAAGAATACAAGGTATCACATACTTTCAACCATTTTGTTCTTCAATTTAAACTCGAGAGTTAACAACTGAATACTGATAAATCATCTGTAGTTTCTTAAGTCCTGTATTGTGATGTGGAATTGTGTCACTACCACTCCAACATAGCATGACTCTGGGTCTTTAAAGCAATCAGTGAACATTAACATTAGTTTGAATATTATTCACAAAACTACTTTATGTACAATGAACCACTCTGGAACATGTTTTTTATTATTATTTGTGCAATTCCTCCCATCACAAGATAAATCTTTAGATAGGAGGAATGTCAAAGTAAGATCACGTTTCACAAAAGTCTATTGTATGTAATCATGCATATTCTTCTTTTATATCATCAATTCAACCAAAACTAAGTTTTTCTGTGCTCCTAACACACATGTAATATATATTTTAATGGATAAGATAGATTGTTTTAACATTCTTTATCCAAACATACTTCTTTATGGTGAACAGAAGGTAAAAAGAGTTAGCTACAAAATGAATATGAGTCAAAAGGCCATGCTCAACAGCTGATTTGCATGGCACTCAGCAGCTTCATTTAAATACGAAAACCTCTGCTAGGCACAAGAGGAGGGGGGTGATAGGAGAACACGGACACACAGCATTTTTGACCATTTCTGGCAGTGCTCGACTGACAAAAACCTCTTGCCGAAAGCCCTCAATCTCCATGCGCACGACAGAACAAGGTGTCAATAGCTGTCAAAAATCCCATTTTTCGTCTTGTGCACCTTTGAAAAATAAGTCAAAACATAAAAACAATATTAACGGGTCTGTAAAAATCAATGGATGTCGCGTTTCTCTGTGCCAGAAACTGCTGAGATGAAGGACACACAGCATTTTTGACCATTTTTGGCAGTGCTCGACTCTAACAAAAACCTCTTGCCGAAAGCCCTCAGTCTCCATGCGCACGGCAGAACAAGGTGTCAATAGCTGTCAAAAATCCCATTTTTCGTCCTGTGCACCTTTGAAAAATAAGAGTCAAAACATAAAAACAATATTAACGGGTCTGTAAAAATCAATGGATGTCGCGTTTCTCTGTGCCAGAAACTGCTGAGATGAAGGCGCCAAATTAACATAATAAAAAATAAAATTAGCATTTGAATTGAACTTCACGTCTTTGGAAGGAAAAGCCGTGATTGGCTGGATCTCTGTATCCTGTCAAAGTGGATAATGGCAACTATGGCAGACCGTTTTAACATAAAATAGGCTTCAGCATACATATTCCAGATATGTGGAATTGGTTTATGACATATTACTTAAGATATTTATAATTAAATTTTTTATGTAAAATTAAATTATTTGGGAGCTTTAATTAAAGGTATCTGCAATAAATTACTTATGATTTGAAACACATATTTCAGATATCAACAATTACATCATGACTGTAGTCATAAAGAAAATGTTAGATATCTCTCTTTTTATTATGACTTAAAATAAGTTTAATCAAAGATACATTTTAAAAACTAAAGAGTTTTAGGATTAAGGAAGTTGATAAATTCCTAAATCTAAATTTCTAAATTATCCAAATGACTTTTAATCTAGACTCGTTTTCTTTTCTGGATATCTTGAATTAACACCCTGACATCAGAATTACATCACTGATATCTGGATGGAATAATTATTCCATTAAGTCAAAATATCCTGTATTTACTTTTTATTTTTGTGTTTTCATGATATAAATAACTTTGAACGGCCTTGTTGCTGACATTTATTGTAGAAATTGATTGCTTGATTAGTTAAGTGTGTTGGAACTGAGGTTATCTTAAACCTGCTTGCCATAATTATAAATTTGTGACTGTTGAGATGATGAATCCATAAAGCAATTTAAGATATCTCGAATTGTTCTAATTAGCTAATCATGATGTAAATGGATATATCTTAAATTACCATTCAGAATAATAGAAATGTAGCTGTTTCTATTCAAATCCCATTTTTAGATATCGAGATATTTAGCAGAACCGATTTTATGCTAAATCTGCCTGCCATAAATAGGTGCCTTTCTTCCCATTGGTCCTCTGGTTCATTATTATTCAGGTATTTGCAATCCACCACCTCCAGTTCTACTTTTAAAACGGTTCCCACTCATATTAAACCTTAACCCGATAAAGATGGAAGTCTCCGAGAAAAGACCACGCCACCTTTGTGAAGACTGCCAACAGGACCTCTGTCAGTCGGAGTATTTTGAGCAAAACCGGCTTTACTGCAGCGATGGATCTCGGAATGGAGACTCCAACGGCGCTGGGTCAGATGTGGAGAATTCACCGGCAGACATCGATACGGTTTTATCCGCGATCAGCGGGTTGTCTCGCCAGATAACCCAGTTTTCCGAAAGCCTTTATCAGAAACTTGATTCCATGGATGACAGGTTTGTTTCCCTGGAACAACGGATCTCTGGCCTGGAGGAGAAACGGCAAAGCGAGCCCGGGCCGGCGGAAACCCACCCGAGGAAAAGACGGTGCAACAATGCCAAACTAGCGGTGAGCGGCGAACACGTGTGTTGAATACAGAATGATAATAAACAAATGCTGTTTATTGTTGCACAGTGAGGGAGTCCAGAGAGTCTGTTTCACAAAACCAGGATAGCAAGATAGCGGATTAAACCGGGATTTTCCGGATAACCTGGCTGAATCAAGCCTCGATTCAGTTTCACAAACGCATGTAGAAAATTGTGTTGGACTCACCGGACTGTTGGCTAGTAGGTAGCTGCTGTTAATGCGCCCTCTGGTGGACACATCACGGACAAAAGAAAAGTCTATTTTTAAAATCGCTTCTCTTATGAGATTAACATAATCATCAAATAGGATGGAGGAATTTCCTTAGTCCTCTCTTGCATTTTGATAGAAACCAAACTGTCTATAGATTTATATCAAGGGAGAATACTTACAAACATCAGCAATTTTCTCAGTTTTAATTTAAGCCATGTTTATAGAAATCGGGTAAGAAATAAAGGCGCTGTGATCATTTTTGTGATTCCTGCTCATCCCGCACTGGAACAGCCTGGTTTAGTGGACAGTAACTGCGCCTGCAGGAGCGTCGTTAGCGTTAGCGGCTAACGGGCCAGGTCCAAACCAGTAAAGTACATCAATGAAGAAATCCTACAACCGCTAAAATCTAACACTGTTCCGTTTTTGTTTACTTTTTGTGAAGATGGAAGTTGCGCTGGGCTTCTTCAGAGGTTTTGTGTCGATTCCTTCAGTAGTTCTTAGTGCAGCGCCCCCACAGGCGACGGGGGGAACAGGTTTTTCAGTTAGTCGTTTGACACAGTGGGTGTGAATGCGAACTAGAGTTCTGAAAATGTAACAAATGTTGCAATTTTAGTCCCCAATCGATCCGAGTCTACCGGACTATCCGGTCTGAATACACCCTAAATGTGTTATCGGGCTGTACAAGACCATATATCACGTGTTCATGAGAAACACTATAATTTATTATGCTATTTTTCATCACATTTGGTTATTGTACTAGCTAGAGTACACTCTATTTATTTGAATTAAATTAAGCCATTTTAGTTGTACTTTACATACTTCACTGCTGAATTTTAAAATGATGTAAACATAAGTTGATATCATTTTAAAATGCAGTGTAAATTACAAAATATTTAAAAGATGTACTTATTTATACCATAAACATCCTTTTTGTCAAAGAGGCTGCCTTGTGTAGCCTCAACATATGATGAAATTACGGTTTTTGTAGCTTTCTAGATTCACACGTTTTTATGTGGCAGAGATAGTCTGAATTAATCATGTTTGCATGATAATCTAAACTAGCTAGTGCCATGCTTGAAAATAATTACGGCTCTCAGCACAGTCTGGCCTTTCTTCCTTTCCCTTGGATTGTCTCTGGTAATTTTATTTTAACCGGGCCAATCAGCGGACAGAAGGAGAAGTTGAGAACGATAACGTGGATTTTCTACACCGTTTCAGAATTCTAGTCTGTCTGTACTTTTAGCAATGGCAGCTGATGAAGTGAACGAAGTTGNCACCGTTTCAGAATTCTAGTCTGTCTGTACTTTTAGCAATGGCAGCTGATGAAGTGAACGAAGTTGTTCAGTCTATGTCCACATAGTTAATTAACATTAACAGCAGTCTCATTTGGATCTGCCCTTCTCTCTTGGCAGTGGAGGACAGTTGTTGACAGTGCAAGTAATTTACAGTAAGCTTCCTGGCGTTTACCTGGTGCATTACATCACGGGCAAACATTAGCAGTTGGGTAAAATTTAAAAGCTAAACACAGACCATGCCTTCAGGAAGCAATCGTTTATCAATAATAGTCAGGAAACTCCGCATGCAGCAGATAGCATAGCAGGCTAATACTAATCAGACTCATCTTTGTTTTTACAGGAAGCGGTTCGCCGTCTTCACAATGCGGAAACGAACAACAGTCGTTACGAGCCCCAACAGGGGTGAGATTTTATTCCTTTTTGTTCACATTTAATGTCGCAAACTCTTGAAATACTCACATCTCTCGTTTTCACAGAATGAGCTCTGCGCACAACCATGCAGTTACCACAAGCCTAGTCCAATCCCTGAGGGCATATCCGGATTTTCAGCGAGTGGAGAGCGGCGTCCTCATTTGTAAGGAATTCACTTTGATATTGATATGTTTCTCTCTATGCAATTTTGACACATACTTACTTTCATTCCAGCTTCTTGCAAGACTTATTTTGAGACAATAAGAAGAAACTTTAGGTACCAGCAGCCACACCTTGCACACAAGGCCGCTTCACAGAAGAACTCCTCCAAGAGTCGGGCAAGAAGGAAGAGAGTAAGTTCCACAAATTTTATTGAATTTTAGCAATTTGTGACCAATCTATGGAAGAAAAGTAGGACCACTGGGAAAAAAAACTCCCCAGAATTCTCAGAAATTTTGATGTTACTCTCAGAAGAAACTGAAACAAAATGACCTCCAAGAATGTAAAAAAAAAAAAAAGGAAGTTGATCAGAGGAGTATGGAAGACAATTGGGGTCAAAAAAGAGACATAATTTGGATTATTTTTCTTAGTAAATTTGGACATAAATATCAGAAGTACAAAGGAAGATTAGGGCCTCTGACAAAAATTCAGACTTTTTTTTGTGGATGTTAATCTAAGAATTATGGAAGAGAGTTAGGGTTACTAAAATGAGAAGATTCTGACGTTTTTCCCAAAAGGAAATTTGGAAGTTTCTTACATTGTCCCTAATGTTCCCCCGTACATGTCAGATATTTCGATGAAACCTGATCTTCTGTCTGTTACAGTTACTGTTGGCCAGGCAGAGCGTGCTGAAAGCGGAGGAGCTGGAGCTCTGGCGTGGCGTCACGACGGAGCTGATGTCTGACGAGGAGGACGGCGAGTTGGACGGCACGTTTGGATGGATTGTGCGTCGTCCCTCGTTTCGTAGCAAGGAACTCAGCGACCTTTGCACGACTCTTCAAAGCAGACTGGATTCCTCTCGGAAGAACAACGCCACATATCACCAGCGGCTGCGCTTTGGACCCGACTCTGACAGACCGCCGCCCAGCAACTACAGCGCCGAGGCGGCGAAGAGACACTTCAAACCGGAGGCCTTGCCCGTAATTCTAGAATAACTACCAGAACTTTGTGGGTTCTGGGCCAACATAAAAACATTTGGTACATGTTGTAATGTGTAATCTGGAAGAAGATTAGGACCACAGAAAAAACTTAATTCTGATTTTTTTTTTTATTATTCTCAGATTTGTTTTGTTCCTAGTTATTTTTATTTTTTCAGATTTTTTACTACTTTCTGATTTCTGACTTTTAGATTTCTAATTCTTTTTTCATATTTCAGATTTTTTGTTTTTAGTATTTTGATCATTTTTCTCAGATTTCAGAATTTTCTTCAGATATGACTTTTTACCCTTAATTTCAGGGGGTCAGTGGGTTAAGATCTGTGACTTTTTTTATTTTGTTTCTGACTTATTCTATAATTTCTAACTTTTATGTTTCTAACTTTATTCTCAGATTTCTCTTTTTTTTTCCAGATTTAAGTGTTTTCAGATGTCTAACTTTTTTCAGATTTTATTTATTAATTTTCTGATTAATATTTTTGTTTTGTCCTTGAAGTTATTTCCTACATAAAGTCAGAATTGCCCCCTGCTTTCATGATATATGATTGTAGCATGAACATTTCCATAAATCTGGTTTATTTGTTGCAGGGAAAATGTTTGCAGCTCTTATTTGCACTCGTTTATAAATTGCATTCAATTTGTACACAAAATCATTTAGACACTTTGAAAATTTATTGAGTCTTTGATTAAACAAAGATGTTCCTGAATGCCTTGTGTTCTTTTTTTGGATGCAGCAGAATAAAGGGGATGGTTTCCTTTCAGTGCTTCTGAGATGTGCAATCAGTTATAATAATACTAGGACACATTTGGCTCAATTGACATTCCTGAATTATGAGTTGCACATTAATAAACAATGATTCAGGCATTCATATGGACATATTTCTTATATACAGTCTTTATGTACAATACATGTACAACAGCTTTCTCTCTGCACATAAACCAACTGGGATCTGTTTGAGATTTATACCGAAACATAAACCGATAACTCTTGGTTCTGATTTTAAAACTGAAAATGCTCTAAAAGATTAATGGTTCTGCTGCTAAATGGGTTCCTCTCCATTTCCACTGAAACTGGGTCAGCTCCCAGTTTCAGTTCAGCTGAGACAAACGTTAAAATGTTTATAAAACAGCATTTAAAACCCATCTGGATAAAACGGTATGAAGCTTCTTTTTCCAAACATGAAAGTAAAGCTGAATGCTCAGCATAAAATAAACCCATTTTTTACAGTGAGAATTGTTGGAACAATGAACATAGCGCCACCATCTGTCACAGTGGCTAAATGAGCTACTGCAGCAAACAAAGCCAAATTATCGGATTATTTTATTCGCTTCAGAAACATAAAATTTTAGGTTTTTCACTAGAATCTAGTTAAAATTAGATACATTTTACTGGATGATAAATTATTGCAATAAATGATAATTTTGTTTTGTCACAATTTTCAAATATTGACAAGCATTGATAATGGCATAATTTTCTAAAGAACTTAACACTGGAACTTGAAGATACACTGCAAAAACACAAAATATTACAAGTATTTTTGCTCTAGTTGTTGCTGCAAATATCTTAGTACATTTGAAATAAGTCAAAACTAAATTACAAGTAACTTTAAGATATAGGAGCTTGCTTAAATCAGTAATTCTTAAATATTGGTGAAAATGTTCTAGTTCCACTGCCAGATTATTTCAAGTTAACGGGCCTGTGCCGTTACCTAGCAACCACAGCCAAACTAAGGCCCGTTACCTAGCAACCAAATTCTGGTTCCACTGGCAGATTATTTCACTATGTTGAACATGTCTTGTCATGACTGAAATAATCTAGCACATTTTTAAAATAAAAATTTGCAAGAAGATACAAGACCTCAGAAAATTTCTAGAAAAGAGCAAGGAAATTTCAGAGTTTGTAAAGACAAAAATTTGCCACAAGAAACTGAGAAACGTCAATCATTCTTGAATATTAATAAAGAAGTCTAGTTCAACTGGCAGATTATTTCACCTATAACTTTGGAAAAATGTTATAAGAGTAAAAAAATCCAGTGGATTTAGTTTGTTTTTAAAATAAATGTTAAAGAACTATTGGCTTAAAACAAGCTCCTATATCTTGCTGGAAAGTTCCTTCTAAGTTAGTTTTATCTTAATTCAAATGTACTAAGATGTTTGCATTAGATACTAGACCTTAAATACTTGGTAAGATTTTGTGTTTTTGCCGTGTAAGAGAACTTCAATAAAAAACACCCAGTTTGTGGTTGGAAGGTCACAAATTTCCTAACCATCAGAACCAACATTTTGTTGAGTATCTGAACTGATTCTTTATTTGGTTGAATTCAGTTCAGTTTATTTTCCGTCAGCATCTGCAGATCATTTCCTCGTTGTCTCCGGCGTCGGTGCCGACTTCCTCCTCCTCCTCTTCCTTTGCGTTCAGAGCGTCCTTCCCACCTGTACTCTCTACTTCCTGGTCCATCCAGCAGTCTGCAGGTGGTTCTGGTTCTGGTGTCGACTCCCTCTCACCGTCCATCTCTGGTTCTACTGATGACATCCCATCATTGTCGGTCATCATGCTCTCTGAGAATAAACCAACATCTTCCAGATTCACATCTTCTGTCTTTGCCAAAGTTTTGTTTTTGATTCCTGAATCTTCGCTCGAATCGGTCGGTTCTCCTGGTTCTGGTTCTGTACGCTGTTCCGTCTGAGGAGTCTGCTCTCCCGCCGCCTCCTTGGCCTGCCGGATGCAATTGATCCACTGCTGCTTGTTGAAGGCGTCGCTCGCCTGGAAGCAGTGCGTCTGCAGCTGGCTTCCTGACCGGCACGAAACCCGGAAGAAGTTCTTGGCTGAGAGGAGAAGAAAGTTAGTTTTAATGATAAATTATTTTTAAAATATCTGGGGGAAAAAAATCATCCAACACTCTAGAACAGGAGTGTAACTGTGGCTCTTTAGCTAAAAAAACATACAAATTTGGAGAACTACACTGCAAAAACACAAAATATTACCATGTGTTTGTTTAGTTAATAGTGCAAATATTTTATAACACTTGAAATGAGACAAAACTAACTTACAAGTAACTTTTCAGCAAGAAATAGGAGATGTTTAAGACAATAATTGTTGAAAAATCATTAAAAAGTGCTAGCTCCACTGGCAGATTATTTAACTTATAACATGCAAAAAATGTTACAAGTGAAATAATCTGCCATTGGAACTAGTACTTTAAAAAAATCAATATTAAGGAATTATTTATTTAAAGCAAGCTCTGATATTGAGCTGAAAAGTTACTTATAAGTTAGTTTTGTCTTATTTCATTTGTAGAAAGATGTATTCGCTAGAAACTAGAACAAAATACAAATTTTTGCAGTGAATCCAGTGACCACACTGTAAAAACACAAAATCTTACCAATTGTTTATGGTCTAGTTTCAAGTGCAAACATCTTAGTACATTTGAATTAAGGGGGAAAATGACTTAGAAGTAATTTTTCAGCAAGACGTAGAAGCTTGTTTTAAGTCAATAATTTCTTAATCCATTCATCCATCCATTTTCTATACACCCTTGTCCCTTAGTGGGGTCAGGAGTAATACCTTAATATTTATTTTAAATAAAGTTCAGGTTCTACTGGAAGATTATTTCACTTATCTAATATGGAAAAATATTAGAAGTGAAATAATCAGCCAGTGGATCTAGAACTGGGTTGCTAGGTAACAGGCTGGGCTGGACTGGGGTTGCTAGGTAACGGGCTGGGCTGGACTGGCTTTGCTTGGTAACGTGGCAGTGCCTGTTGATTGTGAAATAATCTGCCAGTGGAACTAGCATTTTTCATCAGTATTGAAGAATTGTTGATTTAAACAAGCTTCCATTTCTTGATCAAAAGTTACTTTTAATTTCATTTTGTCTTATTTCTCTTTTCAGCCTGAAGCTAATCGCTGTAACTTTTGTCACTGACTGCGCTCGTTGTTGCTGAAGGCCCCTCTGATGGACCCGCCCACTCTCATCTCGCCGTCCGATACGTCCTCCAGGTCCAGCTGGCGGATGGGGATTGGCTGGCGGCAGAGCTGGTAGCTAACCGGCTGGCTGTTCAGCGAAACCGACCGGGTGATCACCAAAATGTCCTGGAACAGAAACACGTGGAGCTTCTGCAAAACCACATAAAAATGATGAAAGTTTGGTGAGAAACTATCAAAACAATAAAAGTGGATGAGAATAACTCTGGAGAGACACTAACGATTCCTCTGTTGTTCTTCAGCTCTCCGTGGCAGCTGAGCGTCTTGGATCGGTCGATCAGTTCGTGCCGCCGTCCTTCATCTGAGTAAAGCAGACGGTCCTTATAGTGCTGACACTCCGACTCTCCGGTCCGCCTGTTGATGTCCGCCACCACGCTCTGCACCATCAGCATCTGTTGGGCCAGAGACGAGCTAATTATGCTGCCTTCAGATTGCAAACAAAACTGGGAAATTATGACTTCCGGGTCGGAAAAATCAAAGTTAATCAAACTGGGAGGAACTCAGAATACCTTTAGTTTAAACTTTTAAGGCTGACTTCACGTTTCAATATGGCCGCAGCAGTAAGCTGTGGTGGAAATGTGTTTTTTTTTACAAAACACACACTTAAAAGTGAGTCTAAAATCAATGCTACATGTAGCACCTGAAACTCTTAACGGAACAAACTGAAAGTGGTGTTTTCAGGACGCCATGTTAGGACCGGTGTAGATCGAGGGAAAAAAAATTAAGAGTAAATTTCCGCAAAAGTACAAAATCAAAGCCAGCTTGATTTAAAAAAAATTCTACAAAAAATCTCTGAAATTTCTGAGTTTGAAAAGTAAAAAAATTGTAAGGAAAAACTAGCAAAATGTTTGCGTTCAGTCTAAACAAGTGCAACCAGCAGTCATCAGGGTTGGGTTTCCTCACCGCTTCCTCCAGGTGCTGCCGGTCCAGGTGGTCGTTGGGTGTGTGCTTCAGGATCTCTCTGAGCAGCAGCGGGTACTTCACCAGCCGGCTGCGAGGGATGTCCAGGAAGTTCCACAGGTCCAACTTCCTGCTGAACGGAGACTGCAGGCAGCGCTGCAAGAAGTCCTGGACCCGCCGGTCCTGCTTCTTCTGGTCCAGCAGGACCTTGGCCTGAACCTGGTTGCTGCAGTACGGCGTATAGGAGGAGAGACACGGCAGCTGCAGGGACACCAGCACATCGCCATGAGGTATCCCGCCCAGCTTATAACGCTGATAAGATGAGACAGAGAAACGCTCACCCAGCCGGTCAGGATGTGTCCGACATTTTCTGTGGTTCCGTCGGGTTTTCTGGCGTCTCGTAGCCGACTCAGCAAGTCTGAGAAAAGTCAGAAATTGTTGCTACACTGCAAAAACACAAACTCTTACCAAAGAATTTTGGTCTAAAAAAAAAAAAGAATTTTGGTCTAAATTCAAGTGTAAATATCCTATTTCACTTGAAAAAATACAAAACCAACTGAAAAGTAACATTTCAGCAATAAATACGAGCTTGTTTTAAGTAAACCCTCTGTAATTTAAATGAAAAAGTTCTAGTTCGACTGGCAACTACAACTTTGAGTTTAGCTTACAAACTAAATACTTAGCTTGCTAACTAAATACTTAGTTAGCAATCTAAATATACAGCTCTGAGCTAGCTAAATATTTAGCTTACAAATTAAATATCTTGATAGCTAGATATTTTTGTTTGAAGCTACATATTTTGGAAGTTAAATATTTAATTTAAAAATAAATACTATGTTTTTTTAACTAAAACATTTTTAATAAATTTGTATCTGGCTAACTAAACATTTAGTTAGCAAGCCAGATATTTAGTTTACAAATTAAATATTTTGCTTGCTAACAAAATAGTTTCAAGCTGAATATGTAATTGGTTAACTAAATATTTAGCTTTAAGACAAATATTTACTTGGCAAGCAAAATTGCTAATTGAAAACAAAATGTTTAGATTGTAAATTAAATATTTAGCCTGAAAGCTAAATATTGAGTTGGAAACTCTGCCATTTATAAATGAATGAATTTGAATGAATGACATGGTTAAAATATGACTTTAATCAATGAACCACCATTTTTTTCCTTTCTTACAACTTAATACTCCAACTTTTTGCTAATTTTGACTGCGTAAATTTACTAATGGCACCCCACAGGAACTGACGTCAAATTAATGTTTAAATGTTTTATTTGGCCTTTATCAGAAAGCTGGTCTCACCTTCATGCAGAGGTATGAGCGAGTCCAGAGTACCGAAGATCTGGTTCAGTTCCTGCTCAGTCATGATGGACAGCTTCAGCATCGGGTCGTGGTACGCCTGCAAATTAATTAATGTAAATACCAGAAAGACAGCAAAACAACCAACAACCAAGCTGCTGTTTACCTTTTTGGCCAACTTTAGGTCTTCCACCAAGTCCTGTTCTCCTTGAGCCAACTCAAAAATGGCCTGTAGGAAGACGGTTATGTTGAATAAAAATCACAAGAGACTGAACATTATTCACTTACACTGCAAAAACACAAAATCTTACCAAGAATTTTAGGTCTACTTTCTAGAGCAAATATCTTAGTTCAGTTGAAATGAGACTAAATTAATTTACAAGTAACTTTTCAGCTTGAAATAGGGGCTTGTTTTAAATTAATTATCCCTAATATTTATATTCCACTGGCGGATTATTTCACTTAAAACATGGAAAATGACTTTTTATCAGTGAAATTATCTGCCAAAGGAACTAATATTTAATAAATCAATTTTAAATAATTATTGACTTAAAACAAACTTGTATATTTTGCTGAAAAGTTACTTGTAAGATAGTTTTCTTATTTAAAGTGAACTAAGATATTTATACAATAAACTATAAAAATACTGTTGTGTTTTTGCAGTGTGAAAACATAAATCTGATGATCATTTCTGAGTAGAGAAAAACAACCTCTTGTCTTTTTATCTCCTTTGGACTCAGAGTCGCTCCGACTCGGATGTCGAACGTCTCACTCCACAGCTTGCTGTCGCGGCGCTTGGAGGCGGGGCCTGTTGCCGTGGAAACCCGCGTCATGGTCATGCAGGACGGAGGGCTGGAGACGGTCGCGGAAACGACACGCGTCGTCATCGTGGACGAGGAAGAGGAGGAAGGAGGAGGAAGAGGCGGAGGATTTGGAAGAGTTGAAGCTCGACTCTCGTTACGGAAACTGACGGAGCGCTGCAGGCACAGAAACTTTTAAATAAACATTAAGTTATATATTTTTTATCTTAAATTATTTGAGTCTTCTCTCTGCCTGACTTTAACTTAAACTAAACTTTCCCTGTTTTAGTTTGTTTAGATTGACAAAAATTTGCCCTATTTGCTGACTTACAGGAATTGACTTTTCCTGCTGGCTGAACGGCCACTCAGTAAGGAGGAAGTCATTAATCCAAAAGCAACATAAAAGTCCAGATTAGCATCACTGTAATCCCAAATTAGTAATCAATACTAAAACCACACAGTGATTGCCCTTCGATGTCAAGCTTATGAAAAAAAAAAATCTTTCTGTTTAAAGTCGTGTCTAAGAAAATCCATTACGAAAGAACTCAAGGTTTAATCTCAGCCATTATTCAGGTTTATCAGTATTTATTACTCATGTTTATTAGAATTATGTCATCAGTTTTTAATGCACTTTAAACATGTTCAGTTAAAGATTTCTTTAACCATGTTAAAGATTTCCAACATGAATATAAAACAAGCCCTGCGACAGACTGACGACCTGCCCAGGTGACCCCGCCTCTGGCAGGAACGTTCGCTGGGCAGGCAGCAGCACCTCCCGACCCCACTATGGATGGATGGATGGATATAAAACAATAAGCAGGAAGTTATTTGTGAGTCCAGAAAGGAAACCCAGATTCTGGCGGGTCGGCAGTTTTCCCACAACTTCACCTTCAATCCATTTTATTTGACTGGATATTTAAAATGTCGTCCAGTTCCAGTGGTAAATGTACATGAGAATTAAAAGTTTATTGATCTTTGAGAATGGGTTCTTACCACTACTGACAGATTATTTGAAATATTATTTATCACAATAACTTCCAGGACAATTTATCGCTCAGAAACATTTATTGTTATTCTGTAGCAGAAAGCTACAGCAACATTTTCAGTGAAAAGTGGGAACATCTGCTGGCGGTTTACCTGCAGAGTTTGGCCGATCCTCTTCAGCGAAGTGGCTTTAACCGGAGGCAGCAGGCTCACCAGCGCCGCCACCCTGGGAACAGGTTTGCTGCGCTTGGTGCCCGACTCCTGGAGGAAAAATGAAAAACGTCGCCATTAACCGTCAGAGTTCCTGATTTCATCGCTTTAAGAGAAATCAGCCCTGAGCAGCATTCCTGCACAGCAAACAGGCAAGACTCAGAAAAAGACAAAGATGTTCAGCTGTTTGGCTGAATTTAAAAGATGCTCTGTGACTGCAAACCTCTGTCCAAAGTGCTTATTTTGTTATTTCTGTTGTTTATTTATCATGGATATTTAAAATCTCTTCCAGTTCCAGGTTTAAATGTTCAATAGAATTTAAAGTTTATCGATCTGTGAGAATGTGTTCTTAGCATTACTGGTATACTATTTGAAAATGGTCTAATAGCAACAATATTATCATTTATCGCGATAACAACTGAGGCAATTAATCATCCAGCAACATTTAGTCAGTACCAACACTTTTTATGATTTAAGATGGATATTGAAATATCTGACTTTGAGTTTATGTGGTTTCTCTTTTGAATCACTTAGTTAAATCAGAGCTTAAAACAAGCTTCGGTTTCTTGCTGAAAAGTTACTTGCAAGTTAATTTTGTCTTATTTTAAGTGTAAGAAACTAGACCAAAAATACTTGTCGATATTTTGTGTCTTTGCTGTAAAGTTCAAGTTATATAATCTCAACGTTTTGTAACTTATTAGAATAAAACTTACACATGGATATAATAGTGTCTTTAAAAACAGTGGGAGTGGACTAAACATGGATCCTTGAGGTGCACCACAAAATTAGGCTTTCAGGTGAATCAATTCTCATATCTGCTGCTTTCTTTGACAAGAAAAACAATAAACATTTTCCACAGACGGCCGGCTTGCTCCCTGTCAGCAGGTTGTTTGTCCTGGACGTGATCGCAGTAAATCAATAGATGACAGTAAACTGACCTGCTGGAATATAGAAATATAAAATATGCTCTTCCAGTCTATGTTTTTGTTTTAAATTATGTCCAAAAACAACTTTAATTATTAATTTCTAATCCAAACAACAGACACAAGAGATGACAGGTAAAAACTAGAAAAAAAACAGACATATAAAAGGTCATAAATATTAAAAATATTTAGAATAAATAAACGAAAGAAAGAAACAGATCAGATTATAAGAGAGGATAGACACTGGTCCATCAGACAGATATATTAATAATTTCTTACTTAAAATGTTTGGAGGAAAACTTTCTTCCAATTCAAATACTTTACAAATAATCTCGACAAATTAAAAAAGACAAAAAATAGACACAAAAGAGCAGCATAGATAGCATGAATTAGAGCTAAATAACATGGAAATAGATGAAAACTACAGTGAGTAGATGATAGAAGTAGATTTGAAAGGATGTATTTAAAGAGCAAAACATTTGATAATTTAGAGAACAGAAAAACAAAAACTAGAAAATAAAGTTTGTTAGATTTTGGGTCAGATCAGGATAAAACCAACACGCCACTCAGTGAGCAGATCTAATGTAAACTAGAGATAAATATATGTTGTTTATCATTGGTGTGAAGCTTTAATTAACAATAAAAAGTGAAAATATCTTTGGATTTCTGTGTGATTTCCACCACAGAGGTTGCCTGGAGGAACGTCTTACCTCCTCCTGTTTCCCCATGTTGTGGTTCTGAGAGGAAAACCCAGAGGTCAGCAGGTGTCCCAGCACAGAACCGGGCCTCTGACCTGCCACCATGCTGATGACCCCGGACTTCAACAGGTACCGTTAAAGCGCCACCGAATCATCACCCAGAGGCCGAAGGAACCCAGAACATCTGAGGACCCAGGAAAAGCTCCTACTGATCCTGCAGCTCTTTAAAGTTCACAGAATAAAACTGGAGGTCTGTTCTGTTCAGACCGTCCAGGAAAAATGTCCGAACACGCCGTGAATCCTGAGGTCGTCTGCTCCTCTGTCCAACCCCTGTCAGAGACAACGGGTCGCCCCTCCCTCACTGACGCTCTGGTTCTGCTCCACTTACTCAGCTCTGATTTCCTTCCTTCCATTCTTATTCTTCCTCCTAATTTCTAATGCATTTAGCAACATTCTGCTCCACATGAAGTTTAACTGTTTATTTTGCTCTTTTTCGTCCAAACTGTGGAAACATTTATAAACATATTCTGTTGTTGATGTCAACAACAAACAGCCAGAGACTAACCCTAAAGCAATCTTTCTCAAACTGTGGTGGTCTGCAAGATGCTGCATGACCTTTAATTTGCTGTGTACAGCTAGCTTACCAAGGGAGTGTGTTAAAAATAATAAAATAATAAGTAGGTTAAGACCAGGTCACTCACAAGAAAAGCTGGTGGAAAGAAAGCAATGCCAGGAATACTTATATAATTGTAAAAAGTAATTTCTGCAGGAATGTTTTTTTGTTTCTCTGAGTGAGTTGCTGAACTTTTGTTTTTAGAACACAAGTAGAAACATAACATGCCACCAGAAAACCGATCTACGTCTGCCAGGCCTGCGGCTGCTGAGTGTGATATAACAGTGACCAGGCTGTGAGGAGCGCTGCGCCCCACGCTGACTAACTGCATCCTAACATCCAAAATAAAACAATTATTTACATCGGGCTAAAAGGAAAGTTTTGTTTCTGCCAAAGCAACTCAAGTCTTTTTCTCTTTTATCATACTCCTAAACAGCATGAAAATGTTGCTAAAGCACACACTTGTTTTAAAGAACTACTGCTTTTTAGATTTCCATGTCTTCCATCATTGAAATCCACATTTTCAGAATCTGTAAATAACCCAACATAGCTCCAATCTAAACATTTTGTTTGCAAACTAAGTATTTCGTTAGCAAGTTAAATATGTATCTTTCAATTAGCTCCAGATAAAATATTTAGGTAATAGGCTATGATCTTAGCCTACCTCCTAAATTGGCTAGCTAAATATTTATTTTGAAGCTAAATATTGAGTTAGCAAGCTGAATATTACATTTGCTGACACATTATTTAGTTTCAAAATAAGCTAACCTATTTAGCTCCAAGATAAATATTTACAATTTAGCTCTGATCTAAATGTTTAGTTTGTCAGCTAAATATTTAGCGTTACAAAGGGCACCCCATAAGTTACAACTGAGGGTTTATACTGGTTTCCATTGCCAGACAACATAGGCGACTGTAGCTCTGAATGCCACATTAATAGACATTTATCTAAATAAATATTCATCTAAATAAACTTTTATTTAAATATATTTATTAATGTCAGTATTTTTGTCAGTATGACCTCAATTCTCAAGTCATTAGAGCTGATAGTAGAGCTGGTACTGGAGCTACTGGTTGTACTGGAAACCCCAGTCTGCTCATTAAAAGGGATGTGAGCCTGTAGGCGGCCGAAACTGTGTCCTGCTTTTGTCCAGCAGTTTCCAGATCGATAACTATGTTTGTTGTTGGCGTTATTAGTTATTTGGTGAGAACATGAACTTGAGGTGCTTTCCATTTGTAGACAGAAGCATTTCCTAACTTTACATTTATTTCCATAACTTAATCCCACATTTTGGTCCCAACATTATCAAACCAGAGATTCTTAAGAAATTCCCAAACTGCAAAGCAGCGCTCATGTTTAGTTATAGATGAAAAACTTGATGCTCTATTTACAAGTAAACAAAAATAAATGGATAAAGAGAGAGTCCAGAAAAGGTTAACTTAGGATAAAAAAATGAACTGCTTAGAAGGCTTTTTAAAAAGAAATAAATTCTGTTAAACTGTGACTATTATTGGAGTCAACAGCGAACTCTGACACTTCATGGTCACTAAACAAAAGCAGCAGCTCCACCTCTAACTCAGCTCTATTGTCTAAACAAAGCGACTCGTCTGCAGACGTTTCAGACAGACCCGCCTTGTTCTTGCAGATTTTACGACCAAACAGCTGGAAAGAAGCAACTGAAATGTTGAGCTTTACAACTGTGCAATAAAAATCTGTTTGGAAGGGAAATGAGAGTGTGTCACTGCCTTTTATTTAATATGTCTTCTGTCAGTGTGATCTTAGGTCACTGAACAACATCGATCGCTGAGCATCTATAACGTTGGCCTGAGGGATTCAATTAACCAGTAGGACATGAAATCAATGGCGGCTCTGGATCCAAACAGAAACTTCACAGTAAACACAAAACTCATTATGATCACAATTTGTTCTGAATTTGCACTAAAAAAAAAAGTCAAATTGAATTTAACTGAATTAAATTATTGTTATAAGCATAAATAAATCAGTGCTATAAAAATAAATTGTTTTATCATTATAGATATTTGTAACTTTGAATTATTGTTTTAAAAATAGACTTAAATGTAATTATTAATATAATAATGTGTTCTAATTTTGATTTAGTGCTATCCAAGTAAAGTAAATTAATTATAATTATAAATTTTATTTCTATTATTATTATTATTATTGTTATTATTATTATTACTACTACTACTACTATTACTTGTAGTTGTGAATTGTTGCTTTATAATAAAATAAAACAAAATAATAAAAGAAATGTGTTGTTATTTGGTGCTGTAAAACTAAATTGAATTATGTAGACATAATGTGCATATACTATGCATAATATACACATATATTATGTCTATAATAAAATTATACCTGTATAATTGTATTATATGTATATAATCTAATTATATTATCTACATAATGACATGTATATATTATTATATTGTAATATCACATATTAATAATATATTATTATTAGTAGTAGTTGTTGGTATATTATAATATTGACCTTTTTATTAGCTTTGCTTAAGAGATGAGGCAAAAACAATTTAAAAGTTAATCAGGAGTTAAATGCTAAATATTTAAAAACACAAATTAAAATCCAACACAATTGATTATTAATAAAAGGATAAATAAAACACAAAAGAAAATGTCAGAAATAACTAAAAATATGAAGTGATTTCTTCTGTACTTTGTTTTAGTTTAGTCTTTATATTTTAATGATAATAATGTTGTAATTATAGTATGTTTAACTTCTACATTTTTTACTTTACAGGTAAATCTTTAAAGAGACGGCATAAAATATTATAAGTGGTTTAAAACTTTTGCACAGAACTGTAAACTCGGTGATTGTTATTTCATTTGTAATTAATCTAAATGAGACCAACAAGTGTTTTTTCCTGATGTGACCACTTGTGTATGTTTTTACATATTTGTCAGCAGGGATGGATGTGCTGGATGGACCCTCCTGTCGTGACCTTTGACCTTTAGAATCAGATATCACCGCCCGGTGTCCTGCAGAACACAATGGTTCTGTGTGTGATTCACTCCGCCGTGGCACTCAAACAATGGGCTGTAACTTATTCCAGGTCCCGTATCTGCTCTGAACAAAGTAAGACTGATGGCGTGTTTGGGCTGTTTGTCCCGCCGGAGCGTGCTGAGCCCGGTCCACTTCCTGTGCCGGGCCGAGCAGAGACGGGTCCACTTCCTGTGCTGAGACGGGGAACGCCCGGGAAGGCACGCCGACAAGAACACAGCAGGAGGGGCGCGACATGAAGTACAGCCTGGTCATAATGTTCTGTCTTTTCTCTTGAGCATCATTTAAAAAATACATTATTTTACTATTATATTATTACATTACATTTATCTGTTGCTCCAAATAGCATTTAGTATTTAAAGGGGCAGTATTATGTAATTATGTGTTTTCCAGGCACATAGTGTCATTTTATAGCACAATAAAGTAGCTATGTCACCTTCAGAAGTTTTACTTTTTAATTTAACGCCTTGAAATTGGGCCTCTGTTTCTTTAAATCTCCTCCTCTTTCTGAAGCTCCGCCATCAGGAAGTAATCACAGCATGGCTCCTCTGTTAGCCCATTAGCAACGTTCTTACCAGCGTTTCACAGAGAAGTAGCTCCTCTAATGAGATCAGCAGTTCCACCAGGTGTTTGCTAATTGCTGTTGGCTAGTCTGAAGGAGCTGAGTGGGCAGGAGCAGATCTAGGTCCACCCATGAGTTTTTCACAGCTGACTGGTTGCCATGGAGATTAAAGGATTTGTCAAACATGCTTGAAAAAATTAAGGTAACACTGTTGTTTTATTTTTGATGAGGGAATAAGATTATAACTTAAAACCAATTTTAGATTATAATCCAAACAGCCAGTTGAATCCTGCTAATAAAACTCGACTGGAGGCGCTAATGCCATACGACTACTATAACAAATTTTTTGTAATTTTTATAGAGCCAACATTTTGTTTTATCTTTAGGTTTACGACCTAAATATTGACTGGAAAATTATGCAAAAAAATCCCAAACTTAAATTCCAACATATATATGTGCGTGCGTGTGTGTGTGTGCGCACGCGGGTGTGTGTGTGTGTGTGTGTGTGTGTGCACACGCGGGTGTGTGTGTGTGTGTGTGTGTGTGTGCGTGCGTGCGTGTGCGTGTGTGTGTGTGTGTGTGATAATGTTTACGGTGTGAATACCCCATAAATCTTGGAGCTAAATCTTTCTTTGCTGTTACTTTTGTTTCTAGTTAGTTTCCAGTTTCCATTATTTTCCATTATTACACAACTATGCAGCCGAGCAGCAGGAGCAAACACACAACAACAACTACAACAAGAAAACCGGATGCCGTTCCTATTTTCGTCCTGCATTTCAAAGGTGTGAACGATTCACTCTGCTCTTTCAGGAAGTGGTCAGACCTCTCAAGTCAACGGTTGTTTCTCAGACATCTCATTGGTTCTGGGGCTGAGAACGACGGTTCAGCATTAACAGAGGCTGCAGAACCAAAAGGTTTACTGGAGATGAACTCACATTGATGTCCAGACTGCAGAGGCTGAGGGCGTCTGCATCTCTGCTGGTCTGCTTTCTCTTCTTCTGCAACACAAAACACAGGAAGCAGGATTTTAAACACAGATATGATTTAAACCACCTTGATTTCTTAATTTAAACCAAATCTTCTTGTAATTGGCAAATTTATGGAGGTTTTATTTGTGCTAAATTCATCTATATTTAATCACTGAATGTTCATGACATAAGTGTGAGCTGTAACATGAAAAGCAGGCAGTTTTAATGAAAAAAGAAAATATGGTAACACTTTATTTGAAGGGGTGTGCATAAGACTGACATGACACTGTCAAAAACATGACATAACACCTGTCATGAACATAAAGAAGTCTTTATGAATGTTTCTGACAGTTATCATGAAGTGTCATTGGTAAATTTTGACTTAATGGAAAGTTGCTCTAAAAGTTGCATTAAATTAAAAGTGCCAACTTTGCATTAAATCATCATTATTTACAAAGTCATGCAAAGTTGGCACTTTTAATGGACTTTTAATGCAACTTTTAGAGCAACTTTGCATTAAAAGTGTCTTTATCTACCGAATGACACTTCATGACAACTGTCATAAACATTCATAAAGACTTCTTTATGTTCATGACAGGTGTTATGTCATGTTTTTGACAGTGTCATGTCAGTCTTATGCACATGCCTTCAAATAAAGTGTTACCCAAACTATTTTTCCTAAAGTCTGATTGGCTAATCTCAGCCTCCCTTCAGCTCATTGGCTGGTAAATATGAGGGAGCTCCTAATTGGTCCAAAAATCTCCTCAATACGCCAATTAAAACTATTAATCCAAAATTCAATCAGCATTCAAAAATTTTGCACAGTTTTTTAAAAACATTTCCACAAATCTGACCAATTAACACAAAGCAGCATGTAACTTTAATAAAATATGTTTTCTACATGTCTGTTAAATCTCTCATGTAGTGAAAGAGAGAGATAACCTGTTAAAAAAATAAAGCTCCTCGACCTCCTCTCTGTGGTGCTCAAACCATCTGACGCTCCCAATTAAAAACCACCAATCAGAGCCAGGAGGCGAGTCTTAGCGCCATCAATCAGTCTCACGTATGTGTGGCTGCACAGCAGCTGGTTCACCACAGCAAAGCCTACCATGAATGCTAAGGCTGGTTAGCATGGCCACTGTGGACAAACAGTATTACTGGGTCATATTGAGCAGTGCATACATGAGCATGATTTACACCGCTAACATCCTCCGCATGGCTCTGATTGGTTGCTTCTGACTGGAAGTTGTGTGTTTCTGCATATGACAATGGTAACATGTGCCTTTTTCTGTTTTGTTTCAAAAAATGTGAACTTGAGTGAACAAAAAGGAATTGTTCTTTTGCACTTTGACGACTCCTCCTGACTTTATTTTACTTTTAATAGGGTGCTATTTTAATAAGTAAAATAGCAAACATTTTAGAATGTTTGTACTTTAATTTATCAATGTTAAAATCCCTTTTCAGAAGGTTATGTGCAGCAATTTCAAGTCTTGTGAAAAGACCATATAATGGCAAAAATAAAGCTAAAAAAATGTTAAACTGTTTGAAAAAGGAGCTGCAAAATCTGCAATTTTAGGCAACAACTAATGCAAAAAACAAACAAAAATCTCTGCATCGCATTGTCTTCTGGAAGTTTGTCGTATTAAAGCTAAACCCTCAAATTGGAAAATTGGAGATATTTCAATTATATCTTTGTTTTTCATGCAGAGTTTCTGGAATTTCCCTTCGTCGTCTGGAAACAAAGAATAAATTTACCGTAATGCTCCTGAGAATGACTAATCTTCATCCTGTACTGTTTTAAACAGCATTTTATTATTAAGGTAATAATCGCAGCTGACTCATATCGATAACAACTCTCTTCACGCTCTCAACATGAACAAGGAACCAAACTTCCTGTCTGCTGCCATGGCGACAAGAAGAGGAGAAAATAATCACATAAACAGCAGGGGGGACAAAAGAACAGAAGAGAAGAAAACAGGAGGCAGAAGAAGAAGGATGTTGTGATCGGTGAGACAATAGCGGGAAGTCTGCTGTTTGTTCGGAGTTGTTTCCCAATTCTGCTGCTGTTACACAACTTTAACTGCAGAAATCAGAGAAGAAGAGCTTCTTTATTCCAAATAAGGTCAATCCACTTCCTGCAAACCTCTCCTGTTAATTACCTGAAATAATCTCATCCAGAGTCTGTTTAATTGGATGATTTCATGCAAAATATTGCTTCTGATCACAGTTGCTAAAGAGAGCACATTCAGGTCTATTCCCCTCCCCCCCCCACCATGTCTTTACTAGCATTTGGAGGAGCGGTGCAGATTTCATCCTGACCATGAAAAGGCGATAACAGGTATTGGATGTGGATTCATATTCAACCATTTTCAGGCCATAAAAACCAAGCTAGATGAAAAATGTCCCATCTGGACATGCAGGAGAGGTGAAAGAGGTCCAACGGTTTCTGCACATGTTCCAGCTGCAGCAACAATGCCTCACAATGGTTCAGGAGGACATTGTGTCCATATTTCAGAACAAAACATCTAATTCAGAGAAAAGGTTTTAAAGGATTTTATAAACTTCAGCAGATTAAACTTCCATCCATTTTCTTTACACCCCTGCCCCCAGTGG
>NW_006800045.1:1981998-1985030 GCF_000485575.1 Poecilia formosa | reverse complement strand
CCGATACATGTGAAGCTGATTTTATCCACTGAACTTATCTACCTCAGCAAAGATCTAGAAATCAACCACTGTCCTCTTCTGCTCTCCTGTGAGAGTTTTGACTGATAGACTGGCCCACCAGGTCATGTCTCCAGGTTTGCAGTTAACAAAGGTCACCTCACTGTTGCCAATTCAGTGACTTTTTTCCTTTTTTTGCTGCATTTAGCAACATTCAGATAGAAAAATCAAAACTGACAGATCAGACTTTTTAAAGATTGGCCAGAAAACTGCAATTGGCACTTTGACGACTCCTTCTGACTATTTTACTTTTAATAGGGGTGCTATTTTAAAAAAGTGAAATAGCAAACATTTTAGAATGTTTGCACTTTAATTTATCAATGTTAAAATCCTTTTTCAGAAAGTTAAGTGCAGCAATTTTAAGTTCTTTTGATAAGACAATATCATGCTAAAAGTAAAGCTTAAGAAAAATTTAAACGTTTTGAAAAAGGAGCCGCAAAATCTGCAATTTTAGGCAACAACAATTGCAAAAAAACAAACAAAAAATATCTGCATCACATTGTCTTCTGGAAGTTTGTCGTATTAAAGCTAAACCCTCAAATTGGAAAACTGGAGATATTTCAATTATATCTTTGTTTTTCATGCAGAGTTTCTGGAATTTCCCTTCATCGTCTGGAAACAAAGAATAAATTTACAGTAATGCTCCTGAGAATGACTAATCTTCATCCTGTACTGTTTTAAACAGCATTTTATTATTAAGGTAATAATCGCAGCTGACTCATATCGATAACAACTCTCTTCACGCTCTCAACTTGAACAAGGAACCAAACTTCCTGTCTGCTGCCATGGCAACAAGAAGAGGAGAAAATAATCACATAAACAGCAGGGGGGACAAAAGAACAGAAGAGAAGAAAACAGGAGGCAGAAGAAGAAGGATGTTGTGATCGGTGAGACAATAGCGGGAAGTCTGCTGTTTGTTCGGAGTTGTTTCCCAATTCTGCTGCTGTTACACAACTTTAACTGCAGAAATCAGAGAAGAAGAGCTTCTTTATTCCAAATAAGGTCAATCCACTTCCTGCAAACCTCTCCTGTTAATTACCTGAAATAATCTCATCCAGAGTCTGTTTAATTGGATGATTTCATGCAAAATATTGCTTCTGATCACAGTTGCTAAAGAGAGCACATTCAGGTCTATTCCCCTCCCCCCCCCACCATGTCTTTACTAGCATTTGGAGGAGCGGTGCAGATTTCATCCTGACCATGAAAAGGCGATAACAGGTATTGGATGTGGATTCATATTCAACCATTTTCAGGCCATAAAAACCAAGCTAGATGAAAAATGTCCCATCTGGACATGCAGGAGAGGTGAAAGAGGTCCAACGGTTTCTGCACATGTTCCAGCTGCAGCAACAATGCCTCACAATGGTTCAGGAGGACATTGTGTCCATATTTCAGAACAAAACATCTAATTCAGAGAAAAGGTTTTAAAGGATTTTATAAACTTCAGCAGATTAAACTTCCATCCATTTTCTTTACACCCCTGCCCCCAGTGGAGTCGGGAGGAGTGCTGGTGCCGATCTCCAGTGAACGTTTCGGGCGAAAGGCGGGGTACAGCAAATTGAACTTATTTGTTATTTTTATTCCCAGAGGCTTTTCGTTTTGTCTCGTTACTTTGACATGAGAGAACAGAACATAACCTAGAAACCTTAACTCTACAGAGTTTAATATGAGCCAACAGAAGAAGCTGAAGTTCATCCTGAGCCTCTATCTGACTTACCCGATAGTAAACAAAGAGGCAGCAGCCCATCATCAGGACCAGATTTACTCCTCCACCACAGAACTTGTCGATCGGCTGCTCCTCTTCCTCCAGGTCACCTTCTTGGATCCCCAAAGTCACATCAGCTGTCCTCCCTGTTCTCCTCCATATACGCCATCCAACTCTTGCACCAACTTCTCCGTTAACCTACTCTCCTTCACAGTTACATTTTACTCGCCACTTCTCTTTCTCCTTAAAACTTATCGTTCTTCTTCCTCCAGTTTGTCCCTTCAAAATGTCCTTCTTCTCTCAGAACGTGGTCCTGCTCAGTCCTTCTGTCCAGCCATGAATTTCTCCATCTGCTTTCTTGCCCTTCACCTTGTCCCTGAGTGGATCCACAGACCCTCAGGAACAGGAACCCCTTCACAATGTGTGTGTGCGTCCACTCAGTTCCCACCGGACAAACAGGAAGTGACGGCCGCCGGGAGAAGAAACAGCCGTCTAAAATTAGGAGCTCCAGGAGACAGAGTGACACCAGAGGTAAAAATCACTGAGGCACCAAGAGTCTGACGATCAACCAATCTTTCATTTCCAATTTTTTTAATTTACAGAGACTCTTTGCTCTTATGGCCATTTCAGGTTACACGCTGGATTTTGTGATGTATTCAAAATTAATTCAGTTTCTCAGAATAATTCCTCACAATTAGTGCATTTTTTACAATATTAAAATGTTTATACTGCCTCTCTGTGTCTATAGAAACCATCTGCAGCTGCACTGGACTCTCTTGCATAAAACATAACACCTGATACCACCCACCTATTTCTCCATAGGGTGTCACTACAGTCCTCATCTCTTGTCCTCCACCTCATTACTCTCATCCATCTTCGCCCTACACTTCGTGGCCTCATTCTTCACTTCTATCCTCCCTGCTCCAGGTACCATGTTAGGACTTCTAAAGCCTCGTTTCCACTGAGAAGCATGGGTTGGTACAGTTTTGTAGGCCCATACAGCCGACTGGTACCGACTGGCTATTTGTGAAACAGTTAGCTATTTTGAATATATATACATTTATTTACATATTATTTAGATTTTTTTTTATCTGGAACTGAAGTCCTGAATAAACCTTGAATAAACTCATTTAGTGTAGGTCCAAAAAACAATGGTACCATATGGTTAAGGTGGAGCTACCAGTGCCACACAACACAGATCATTGACTGGAGGACAGGTAAATGTCTCTACTACAAAACATGAGACAGTACTGTGTCACATTTGTCATCA
>NW_006800045.1:1977474-1979226 GCF_000485575.1 Poecilia formosa | reverse complement strand
TGCCTCGGAGGCAGGCCCTCCCCCCGAGTCAGGCCCTGCTTCCGAGACAGGACCTGCCTCCGAGTCAGGACCTGCTTCCGAGACAGGACCTGCCTCCGAGTCAGGACCTGCTTCCGAGACAGGACCTGCCTCCGAGTTAGGACCTGCTTCCGAGACAGGACCTGCTTCCGAGTCAGGACCTGCTTCCGAGACAGGACCTGCCTCCGAGTCGGGACCTGCTTCAGAGACAGGACCTGCCTCCGAGTCAGGACCTGCCACCGAGTCAGGACCTGCCTCCGAGACAGGATCTTCCTCAGAGTCAGGAACTGCCTCCGAGTTGGGACCTGCTTCCGAGACAGGACCTGCCTCCAAGTCAGGACCTGCCTCTGAGTCAGGACCTGCCTCCGAGTCGGGACCTGCCTCTGAGTCGGGACCTGCCTCTGAGTCGGGACCTGCCTCCGAGTCGGGACCTGCTTCCGAGACAGGACCTGCCTCCGAGTCGGGACCTGCCGCCGAGTCGGGACCTGCTTCCGAGTCAGGACCTGCCTCTGAGACAGGACCTGACTCTGAGACAGGACCTGCCTCCAAGTCGGGACCTGCTTCCGAGTTAGGACCAGCCTCCAAGTCAGGACCTGCCTCTGAGTCGGGACCTGCCTCTGAGACAGGACCTGCCTCCGAGTCGGGACCTGCCTCTGAGACAGGACCTGCCTCCGAGTCAGGACCTGCTTCCGAGTCAGCACCTGATTCCGAGTCAGGACCTGCCTCCGAGTCAGGACCTGCTTCCGAGTCAGGACCTTCCTCCGAGTCAGGGCCTGCCTCTGAGTCAGGACCTGCCTACGAGATAGAACCTGCCTACGAGACAGGACCTTCCTCCGAGTCAGGACCTGCCTCCGAGACAGAACCTGCTTCCAAGTTAGGACCTGCCTCCGAGTCAGGACCTGCCTACGAGACAGGACCTGCCTCTGAGTCAGGACCTGTTTCTGAGTCAGGACCTGCCTCCGGGACAGAACCTGCTTCCAAGTTAGGATCTGCCTCCGA
The DNA here is from genome assembly GCF_000485575.1 of Poecilia formosa. NCBI lineage: Eukaryota > Metazoa > Chordata > Actinopteri > Cyprinodontiformes > Poeciliidae > Poecilia > Poecilia formosa. The sequence continues at coordinate 1,978,209 of NW_006800045.1, read as the reverse complement.
GTCAGGACCTGCCTACGAGACAGGACCTGCCTCTGAGTCAGGACCTGTTTCCGAGTCAGGACCTGCCTACGAGTCAGGACCTGCCTCTGAGACAGGACCTGTCTATGGGTCAGGACCTCCCTCCGGGTCTGAACCTGGCTCCGAGTCATGACCTGCTTCTGGGTCAGGACTTGCCTCCAGGTCAGAACCTGCTTCTGGGTCAGGACCTGTCTCCAGGTCAGGACCTACCTCCGGGTCAGGACCTACCTCCTGGTCAGGACCGGCCTCCGAGTAAGGACCTCCCTCCGAGTCAGGATCTGCCTACAAGACAGGACCTGCCTCCTGGTCAGGACCGGCCTCCGAGTCAGGATCTGCCTACAAGACAGGACCTACCTCCAGGTCAGGACCTACCTCTGAGTTAGGAACAGCCTCCGAGTCAGGACAGACCTCCGAGACAGGACCTTCCCCCGAGTCCTCATGCCTCACGGTGTTTCCAGGATTTTTCTCACCAACAGAGAGACACGTTGTCAGAAGTGTCAAGACTGGATGCGTTTCTTCAGGAGAACTTCACAACTCACGGGAGTGGATCATTATGGCCTTTAGAATGCTTTCAAGTTTTGGGTCTGAGAATACCGGAAACTTTTAGTCATCCGCTGTTATAGTCAGAGCGAGGTGGGTAGAGCCTACCGAAGAGTGCGGATGGGGGGCTTAGGGAGCGGTGGCGGACTGGGGGGGCTAGAGTATAGTTAGAAGGGG
>NW_006800045.1:1960951-1973348 GCF_000485575.1 Poecilia formosa | reverse complement strand
CAGGGAGGAATACTGGAAGCAGCTGCAGGGCTGCAGCATCTTCTGGATCAAATAAGCTTGTGTTAAAATGTTGCAGTAACTAAAAAGCATGAAAACAGTTTAGAGAACATTTCTTCTGAGCTTCAATACCATGAGGGAGCAGACTCATGTTCTTGGCCATACAGAAGGCCTTAGTTGAGAACAAGGATGAAAACAAGGAGTTTGGGTTTCGCTTAATTCTCCTGAAGATCCTGGATGTAAAATTACAAAAATCTATCAGAAACGACAAAATCACAAATCAAACTGACTGAAAATATGTTTTTTCCTGCTAGTGCAGAGTGCATTAAGGGGTGGGACATCACCTCCTGCTTTCCATAATTCACAGGTACCAAAACAATGATAGCCTGGAATTAAAGGGGTGGTTTTGTTTTATTTTTTAAAGAGGAACAAATAGACATGAGGACTAGAGCTGGTGACAGCACTGATTTACAGACACCTGTTTAGAGTCCCAGAAAAAGATAAATACCAGGTGCAGGTCTATCAGGGTAGCAAAAATGTTAACAATTCACAACAGTCAGAGGTGAGCAGAGTACCCAAAAATTGTTCTCAACAAAGAGTAGGACTATTTAAATGTATTTTTACTCAAATAAAAGTAAAAAGAGCCATCCCAAAAACTTTAGAAAGTAGACCAAAAAAGTTGTTTAGATTTTGGGATGTTTTTTGCAGTGCAACCACAAGATGAGCAGGAGGTGGCAGCAGTTCGCCGTTGTTGAGTGCAGTTACCCTATCACTAGGAAGCGATATGTCCCTGACCAATATGGCGGCCGTGTTCACGTATGGCTGTGGCGGGCTTCGACAAGACGTCACCGGAAGCAGCATTTGTTTACCTCTGGAGACCTCAAAGACTCCGGAATCGTAAACTTTGTCGCCCAACTGACTTGGTGAACTGAACGTAAGTTTATTTCAGACTGGAAAATAACTTTATTTAGAGCGAATCGCTGATCTAACTTCCTGTTTTTACCTTTGTGTCAGCGTTAAGACAACATGGCTTCAAATTTAGAAGAGGAACTGTCCTGCCCCGTTTGTCGGGACATCTTCAGAGACCCCGTCCTCCTGTCCTGCAGCCACAGCTTCTGCAGGGCCTGTCTGAGCAGGTGGTGGACGCAGAAACAGATCCGGAAGTGTCCGGTCTGCAACTGCGACTCCGACCGCAAGGAGCCCACGTGCAACCTGGTGCTGAAGAACACGTGCGAGGCTTTCCTCCTGGAGCGTGAAGATGTCTGCCAGCTGCACTCAGAGAAACTGAAGCTGTTCTGCTTGGACCACCAGCAGCCAGTGTGTCTCATCTGCAGGGACTCCAAGCAGCACAGCGGCCACGTCTTCCGGCCCGCAGCTGAGGTGGCGCAGGACCGCAGGGAGGCGTTGCGGAAGTCCATCATGCCCCTCCAGGAGAAACTCAAGCTTTTCACAAAAGTCAAGGAAGACTTGGACCTGACCGCCCAACACATTCACTCCCAGGCCCGACTCACGGAGGCCAGGATACGGAAGGAGTTCAGGATGCTGCAGCGGGTTTTGCGTGATGAAGAGGAGGTCAGGGTGGCTGCGGTGAAGGAGGAAGAGGAGCAGAAGAGTCTGAAGGTGAACGAGAAGATTAAGGTTCTAGATGGAGTCATGGCTGCTCTTTATGACACCATCAAATCTGCAGAGAGGACACTGAGATGTAAAGATGCTGCGTTCCTGCAGAGCTCCAGCAGCTCCAGCGCTGCAGGAACGGAGCAGCAGCGCCCCCTACCGGAGCTGCCCCAGCCGGCTGCCGGAGCACTAATAGATGTGGCCAAACACCTGGGCAACCTGCGCTTTAACACCTGGAAGAAGGTCAAACAAGTAGTGTCCCGTACGCCAGTGATTTTGGACCCAAACACGGCCGGACCGGGACTTTTCATCTGTGAGGATCTCGCTGCGGTGAGGCGGGGAAGCAGACAGAAACTTCCCGGGAATCCCGAGAGGTTTGAGTCGGAGGGGATCATTTCGGCCTCCAGGGGCTTCACTGCGGGCGTCCACTTCTGGACCGTGGAGGTGGCAGACTGCAGCAGCTGGTTCGTTGGCGTTGCAGAAGAGTCGTTCAAAAGGAAGAAACCGATTCAGTTCAAGTCAGGATTGTGGGCTGTTTGTTTTTCCAAAGAAAAATATTCCTACTTCTCCCCAGGAGCGCCCGCCAGCTTCCACGTTACAGGAAAGCTTCAGGCAATCCGGATCCATCTGGACCTGGAGAGGGGAAAACTGTCCTTTACCGACCCAAAAACCCTCAAGCACATCTGCACCTTCTCACACAGCTGGTCTGAGAAAATGTTTCCGATCTTTTACGTGGGAGGCGTCAAACCGATGAAGATATTACCGTCAGAGGGCGGCGGGCCGGACGACGAGGACAGCAAGGAGTAGGACAGCATTACGGATGAGAACACAGGGCAAATGAAGTGGCTCATCCTAACGAACTAAAGCATATCAGGAGACGTTTCTCCATTACAAACGTGCGCAAATCTTTGTCTATTGCTGCGTTTCCATTAATCATAAAATTGCAATTATGAGAATAAATTTGCTTAATAGAAACATGCCAATTTTGAAAAACTCTCCATAAAAAGTTTTTCCAAGTATGGGGGAAATTTTAGCCATATGGAAACAGATGTATTTAGCAAAAAAGCAATGAAAACAACCCCCGCCCCCCACCAAGCATTGCACTAGTGATCAACAGCCGGATGTTACTACTGGTGACAACATCGAAGAAGAAAGTAGTAGGATGGTGAATATTTTTTATTTTATTTTAGAACAATGTGCAGCTGGCTCCATCATAGTTCTCACAGCATCATGGATCATAAACAGTTGTGCATCATTCCATCGTGTTGAATCCATAGCTCTAATGTAAAATGGCTGACTACAACAAACCATCAGCCTCCAACCATCTTTGCTGCCAGCAGTAACATCCGGCTGTTGGTCACGTGTGATGTTCAACAAAGCCTTTCCATTGCACTCTGACCACATACATACATTTTGATATGGCTGAAAAACCACCTCATTCCAGCCCAAAAATCTGTCTTGGAAAAACTTGAGGTTTTTCAGGAAATTAGTGTGTTTCCATTAAACGTATTTATTTTTGTTACTTCAATTTTATGGCTTATGGAAACATAGCTAGTGGTATCCTAAAAATTGTGAATTACACTGAAATTATGCTGAAACAGAACTGTTGGGTCTAATTCTTCGGATGTTTTTGTGTCCTAAAGTGCGTCACCTCCAGAGTTTACAGTGTTTAAAACAAACAGAAAAGCAGCTGGGGAGACTACTTCTGTGGGTCTAAATTAGGAATAAATAATCCTATAAATGAATGAGTCAACACCTTTGTGCGGAAAAGGATTCAGCATAAAATAATTCTGAAATTAATCTCAAAGTTCAGAATTTATTTTTTAAACAAAATTATGATTTTACTCCCAGAATGCTGACTTTTCTGGAAATTCAGATTGCCCCCACCCCCAAAATTATGGAAAATTATAGAATCTTTTATCAAATGTCTGTAGTGAAGTGAAGTTATTCTGTTAATTTTGGTTGCCATAATGAATAGCAGCTGTTTAGTGCACAGCAGTATTCCTTTGAATTACAGTATTATTATAAATTGTCCTTTTCTATGTTTTTTCCAGACCAAGATTAATATTGTTACATTGATTAAATAATACATATGGCTGAAAATGTTTTCCTAAGAAGAGGATTAACAGCTTGAAGCAGCCTTGCTGCATTGTTTGCATTTTGTTGTAGGGATATGTTTGTCTTTTTTATATTTTTAATTTTAAAAAAGAAATAAATATGTGTACACATCTTAAACTGCCTTTTCTGTGTTAGTTATAACATGATGAAATCAAAGTTTGGCAGCATGGTGGAGCAGTTATGAGTTTTGCTTTGCAGCTTGAAGGCCTTGGGTTGAAATCCCAGCCTGGGGCCTTTCTGCATGTTCTCCCTGTGCATGCATAAGTTCTCTCCAGGTACTCCAGCTTCTTCCAGTCCAAAACATGTCTGATGGGTTAATTGTTTGCCATATTTACAGCAGAGGATATACCAGGGATGGATGATCATTTCATAACTGAAATGAGGGGATTAAAACATTGGCAGCAGAAGTTTCCTGCTTACAGCAAATCAGCAACAATCCAGATTTATCAGTTAATCTAATTTATTTTTGACTTTTCCTAAAATAATAAAAGCTTTTCTCTTTCGATTTCAAATTTCTCATAAAAATGCTTAAAAGAAAACTGATGAGAATAAATAAGCGCAGCCTCTGTCTAAATTTGACTCATTTGGGTCCACTGTTCTTGCAGACGTTAGTTTCTCCACAGCTTCCACCACCGTTTCCACCAGGTTGAGGTTTGGGCTTTGACTGGTCCGTTCTGCTGCTGTGTTTTGGATCCTGGTGATGCTGTTAGGGCCAGCAGCTGCTGCACAGATGGTTCCATATTTGTTGGGTTTTCTAGTTGTGGGACTCATAACTAGAGTTGATTTCATGGACTGCAATTAAACTTTTTAATGGAAACCAACAGAGTTTACAAAATAAGCAACATTTTCAATTCAAAATCTCTTTTGCTGTTAAATTATTGAAAAAGGTATACGTATAACCTGAACAACAAATATTTATAATTCTTAATTTGTTATTTAGGTTATTTAACCATCAAACTGGTTCAAAGTTCAACTTTCAAGTGATGCAAAAATACCTTGGGAGTGTGGACTGGATGCTAACATTACATGTTTACTGCTTACTACTACACTATTACTGCTACATGTTTAGCATTGAGATGCTAGGCTAACTCCCTTTATCACAACAGTCTTTTCCATCGGTTTTAGAAGCAGAAAGTAACCCGATAAATGGTCTCGTCCATCGCTGTTGTTAGCGACGTATCAGAAACAATGCAAAGATTACGGCTTGAGACTTTTGTATTTAAAACAAAACAAAAAAAAAAGGAAAATGTGATTCAAGACTGGCAGCTTTTTAAAGATGTTTCTTGCTTACAAACCCTTCTAATAATTCTCAGACTTTTTAGGCAGCAACAATCACTCCCATTGGTCATTGCTGATGTCTTTCCTGAAGCTGTAAACTGAAGTCAGTAACTGAATGTTCAAACATCCATTCAAACCTCAGGCACAATTTCCATTAAATGAAAGCAGAGACGTGCTGTGAAGACCTAAGATGGCTGCCAGCAATGACATGTGAGTTTTATTTGTGTAATAATGTAGCTGGAAGCCTTCGATGTCTGATTTTGACCATATTAGTTCAAACCCTGGTGTATAATTTATGTTTCAAAAACTAAAGGAAGTGATTAATGCATCCAGCTCCTCCATAAAATCTCTACGATTACACAGCACTCTATTAAAAGCCACAAATCCCGGCAAATCAGACTAAAATCGTTTCGCTTCAGGACTAAAAATAACCCAACCTGTTTTTGTGGATCAGCTGGGTGACGGCACTTCCCGGGAACGTCGACTCAGAGACCACCGGAATACCTCGCATTCCTGCAGGGAGTAGGTCAGCTGAGCACTGGGAAGGTATGTAATCCAACCTGACGCCCCTTTAAAGCACTTGCATTACGTTTTCCTTTGTTTTTTGCTAAAGCCTAAAGTTGACATTCATTTTTAGTTCACGACGCAATTTTTAAAAATACAGATACTTATAAGATCCTACATTTAAAATATCAACAACAGTGGACCCCCATTCTACTCCATTCACTGAATTTCTGTGGAAAGAGACTCCAAATTATTTGAGGAATAATAATAGGCTTTGTTGATGAGTATATATAAAACATTTGAAAGAAAACTGCGCCTACTTGTAGGCGCAATTCTACTTGACATGCAATTAGCTGACGTTTGTGAAGCAGCCAATCCAGGAGCGGCATTAATCTTCCTTTGCTGTGATTGGCTGAACCTCAGAGTGGAGATAGCGAACGCTAGCTCCTGTCGTACTTGTGCTAATACCGATTCTACTGTGTGTATTACTGCATATTAAGATACATTTGTTGTTTAAATAGTTAAAATGGGCAGTTACAAGTGTTTTTAGAGGAGGTGTCAAGTCCCTAACCCCCAAGAATACCTAGCCTTAGCGAGCTAACTGATGATAAACTTACCCATGGCATAAAACCTGGTTAGCTAGAGTATATTAGCAGCGGTAGCCTGAACCACCTCGAGTTACAGAACGCAGTGAAGATTTCTGCATGTGACTCACACCTTTGCCTGACAGAAAAGTCCTGCGATAAATAAATAACTATATAGAACATTAAACAGTCCTGCCTTGACAAGATGTGTATGACCTATGATTACAGTATTTAAGGCCAACTTACTTTGGCCTTAAATTTAAGATATTTTAAGACTTTAATTTTATGTACATGATTTTAAGACTTTTTAAGGATGCTGCAATTCCTTGTTATACATATTATTTCTTTGGTTTTATGATGTTTTCCTGAAATATCACTTCTGGGCTTCCGTACAAAGCTGTTGCCAGAGCTTTAAGAGCTGAGAGATCAAGAGGAAGTTCCTTCAGCCATTTTAAACACATTTCTGGGTGAGTCTCTAAGTGCTTTGTGGACAGTTTAATGTCCCTTCAAGTGTTTCATGCACTAACATAACCGTTTTACTGTCTGTGTCAGTGGAGCCAGAAAATAAACAGCCTTACATGTCAGCTAAAAACATAATTCAGCTCTTTATTACTTAGAATTTACATGTTAAAACTGTCTACAAACAGAAAGAGCCATGTTGCACTTGATTTGCAGTAATAATAATCACATCTGCTTGTGATGTGTTTCATCAGTGCTGACAGGGCGAATCCAGGCTCTGGCCGCACTTCCAGCAGCAGTAATGTTGCAGATGCCACGTCCGTCCGTCTTCCGCCGTGATAAACGACTTGCAGAAGATGAGCTGAGGACAGAGAAGCAGCGTTGACTCAAAGGCAGCAGCTGAAAGTGAAGAAACGATCATCATGCATTCAGAGTAGGCGCGTCACCTCGTCGCAGCCGCAGCAGCGCGGCCACACCGACTCGCAGTAATGCCGTCCGCAGAGCAGCTTCTGATTGGACCAGAAGTAGACCAGGTCCGCCAGGCCGTGGCCACACTCTGAGCACACAAAGCAGGTGGGGTGCCACAGGGCGTCATGGTAACCTGCGCGCTCTGCGTAAACAACCGGACTGTCCTTTGAGACGTTTCCGTGGCAGCCAGTACACCGCTGGGGGACAAAGGAACAAAAAAGGTTGAATATAAAACAAAAACAGCTGGAAACCTTGATCACCGGCATAATTATTTTTGGGGGGTTTCTTGGAGGGTATCTTTTTTGCAAAATCCACATTTTGCATGTTTTTATACTTCCATTTGGTTTTCATCTGCTTCTAAAGATGGTCTACGTACTTAAAAACACACCCAGCCATTTTTTGGCTATACATAGTTTCCACAAGTCTGGACTGGAAGTGATCCGCGCCACTGAACCGTCATCTTGGTAGGCAAGAACATCGCCAAGCAAAGATGAACCATGACTTCGAGTCCAACAGAAAGAAAGTATATTGACACTGTTGACCAACGAGCAAGAGAAATAAACATCGACAAAATCTCTGCTGATCAGGATCGACTGTATGAGACAAATGCTGTGGCTTGTTTATTGTCATAGCAACTATATAGCAACAATACCTACCAATATGGCTATCAGCCACAAAGAACCCCGAAATGTGATGTCACATGAGAAATATGTATAAAAGGTTTTAGTGTGTGAAAAATGAGCAGTTTCAGAAACCTTCCTGATGTTAAGTCACATTTGGTGATGTACGGTCGTATAACTGCACATCTGTTTGCAGCCATTTTCATATGCGAGTTTAAGCGTTGAGTTGGGGGCGTGGCAAGCAGTAGGTTAGTTGGATTTAAGGTGACAGAAACCATAAAACTAAACTCTCATTTTCTAAAAATGTAATAAACATTTTTTTAATAAAACCTATAAAACCTTGAAGCAGAAATTAACCCACAGTTTCTTTTTTTTTTAAAGTAGAGTTTCAGAAATCTTAAACTGATGTTCCAGCTCTGCTCTTTGTTTCACTTCTGTTAGATTTATATAAAAATTGTTTTTAATTTTCTTAATTTCCTTACATATTCAGTTTTGTCGTCGGTTCCGTTCACAGCAGAGGAGGTGGTGCTGCGGCTCACACTCTGATTCTGGTGCTGCACGGCCTCTGCCTTGTCGCCGCGATCTTTGACCTCTTTTGCTGTCCGCTGAGCAGCTGCTTCTTTCAGAGCGCCGCCCTCTCCAGGTAAGCCGACCTCCCCGACTCCCAGAACCTCCAGTTTGAACTGTTTCACGAACAGAATCATGGCCGAAACCTGCAGGTGAATCGGTTAAAGAAAACTTAGACACTTTAAGTCGCCTGTGTGAATCGGCGAGTCAGGGCCATTAAAGATAGAAATATGAAAGGATGCGGAAATTTCCACCAAAAGTTTCAGAAATTTTTAGATTAATCTCAGAAATTTTCTAAATAAAAACAAAGACATTTCTGAACCACAAAAGTTTAAAATGTGCTTATAAAATACTCATAAGTTTTTTAATTAACCTCAAATATTTTCAAGACAATTTTTAGTCTTTGAAACATTTTTGACTTTTGCAACTTTTTTTCAAGAATTTTTTTTCAGAGATGTTTCCCCCCCCCCCCAAGAAAATGTCTTAAATTAATCTCACAATAGTCTTTTTTACTTTTCATACTCAGAAATGTAAAAAAAATTTCTAGGAAATTTCTGAGATTAATCTAAAAGTTTAGAAGTTTTTTTTTGGCAGAAATGAACTCCTCCTCTCCTATTTTCAGCCCATAAATACGGGCTGTCGAATTCACGGGCTGAGCCGAACCTCGTCCTCGCTGCCCAGACTCTGACACTTCATGGGGTCCTGATCGTAGACCGGGAGCTGGTTGAGGAGATGCCTCCGGCGCTGCAGGGCACCAGGCGTCCCAGAGACAGGGCGCTGGCTCTCAGGCAGCAGCTCCATGTACTGCATGGCCTGAAGAGACAAAAAACAACTTTTACACACTGACATAGGGTTCAGCTAAGTTTAATATAATGATAAAAATATAAAATTCTTCCTCCAGGCATCTTACTGTGCAAAAGTTCACTGCAAAAACAAAATTTTACCTACTTTTTTTGCCTAGTTTCTAATGTAAATATTTTAGTTAGCTTGAAATAAGACAAACTGAAAAGGAGCTTGTTTTAAACCAATAATTCCCTAATACTGATGAAAAAGATCCAATTCCATTGGATTATTTCATAAGAGATTTTTTTCCATGTTATAAGTGAAATAATTTTGCATATTATTGTTTATACTACTACTAATTGTGTAATTTTGCTGATTATGACTGTCCTTAAAGATATTTTTTATTATTTCAACATCATTCTATTGAAAAAAAATCCCTAAGAATTAGTAATAGACTTTCAGCTCCAAATATCCCAAATGTCCACAAGTGATCATCTGATCTACAATGAATATTATGGAAATCTGAAGTTAATTTTTACCTCACATTTTCATTTCTGACAATAAAACGTCACTGAAACATTTTTCTGACATTATGTGTGAAATATGATTTGAAGCTGTGTTGATTTTTCTCTTCCTGCAGTTTAAGCATATATAGAAGTTGATTTTTCATTTCTAATCAGACTTCAGAAGAAAGATTGAGCATGCATTATAGATTTTCTTTTCTTCCCTGTGTTGGTTCTGTATTGGTTCTGTGTTAAATGGGTGATTTACTCTCCACCTCCTGTAGGTGGATTTACTGTGAAAAATGCTAAAAAAAATTTCACAATTTTATCATTGTGAAAAATTACAGCACGTTCATAGAAAGTTGTGTGGAAGGAAAAAGTGTGGAGGGAGATCAGCGACAGGAGGATTATCAAGCAAAATTTCTGTAAAGTCAACAACACAATGCAATTGATTGTCGAGAATTGAATTACTACCATATAAACAAACTGAAATGAACAGAATTTTATAGTTTACCAAGTTAAAAGTTTTGTGGACAATCCTATTAATTCAAAAACAAACAAAAAATTAAATTTCTACAAATATTAATGAATATGAGCCCAAATGCAGTGGTGTTTTATTGTTTTGGTGTAGTTATAGACTCTTTGGCCTATTTAAAGTCCCGTTAACAAAGCCAAACTGAGTCTGGGTTTAATTTTAAAGTTTATATCGGGGGCACCAAAGCGCGGCTCGAAAAGGCGACTTTGCTGCACCCAAACAGCTTTTATTTTGTTTATTATACTTGGTTAAATAAAACGAGCGTTTTGAAAGAAAGTGACCCAAATCTCGTTCATATAACTGAGAATAAATTAACTCAATCAAGCCCAAAAAATGTTTAAACTTAAAAAACCTTTTTAGGTTGTGGATCTATTTGATGGTATTTGATCTCTGGTTTTATCTTCGTCTCTTTGGTTCAGTTTTAGCTTCCCGCCACTGAAACCTGAACAGCGGGTTTCGGTTTCGCTCTCTCCAGGTGTTTTTCTGTGATACAGCTGTGCGTCGTCAGCTTATTTCGCTGCTGACAGACGGTGACTAACAGCCTGGAGTTAGCAAGCCGAGTCCAACCCGGACGAGGCAGACCTGGTGTTTCTGTTGGGTTTGGATCCACCTCTCAGCCGCAGAAATGTCTGTCATGTAATTACAGGCTGCGCTGATTTTAATGCAAAGCAGACAAGAAGAGCCGGCTGAGGAATACATTTTAGTGCTTCCAACAGAAGATAGGAGTTAAAAAAAAACACTCAAACAGTTTTAATTTACTTCTCTTTTAACACAGGAGTGTCAGACTCATTTTTATTTTGGGCCACAAGAATGTCTTTAAGTGGCAGAAAGTATTGATAAAGCAAAGTTTCAAAAAAATGTTAAAATTTGATTAAGTTCCCATTGAAATTAAATGAGTTAAAACTTTAGATGAAGGGCAATGAAAGTGTCAACTTTGCATTAACTGGTAAATAATAACACTACTAATGTGGAGTTGCTTTAAAAGTTTCATTAAAAGTGCAATAAAAGTGTCATGAAGTGTCATTATTTACCGAATGACACTTCATGGTAAGTCATAAACATTTATGAAGACTTATGACAGGTGTTACATCTGTCTTATGCACACTCCTTCAAATAAAGTCTTACCCTAAATTATATGAAATACATTTTTACCTTTGTGTAATCTAGTACTCTACATACAAAACTGCTGATTTGATTGGCAAATTATTTAAAAACACATCTGTCATCTTAAAGGTTCTATTTGTGAGTCTAGAGGGCCGCATAAAAACTTCTGGCGGGCCGGATTTGGCCCTTGGGCCTCGAGTTTGACACACACTGACCTTATAAATCTAAAGGAGATTCATTAAGTACGGTTTGTTGTGTTGTGAATTTCTGTGTGTAAATAATGTAATTAGCATCTTGTGCAAATTGCACAAGATTTGCACAAGTGTTCGGGTTAGAGTTCAGATCATTGATCATAAACATTAATTCTGCTAGCACGAAATGCTCCACAAACACGGTATTTTGCAGAAGCTAATGCTAAAACATTTTCAACAGAAACAAATAAAAAGAATAATCTTTCATAACGACGTTATGATTATGTAACACAAGGAACTGACAGTTTTAACTGGATTCCTGCTTCATGCTGCGTCTCACCAGTTTCTGGTTGAGTCCGGCCGGCGCCCAGTCATACGTGGTGGTGTTGAAAGTCGGGTCTTTACGCGACACCACCGGGTTCGTCACAATCATTCGGTTTCTTTTGTACACACGAAGGCCGCCGCCCCCTTTGACCTTTGCGGTGAGGTGGGAGCATGGCGAGTCTCCGAGAAGGCGTCCCATCCGCTGATCGTCCTCCGCGTCGCCGTCCGGAGCCGCGTGGTCGACGGTGCTGCAGCCGCACGCCACGCAGGCTTTCCTGGACAGAGCCGCACAGGCGGTGAGGTCATCATCTTCCACGCAGGCTTTTGTTTAATTTACGGGTTTTCATTCATTATTTATTTAAAAACAAGATTGAGATGCCTTACTAACTCTACATCTGATAAAATATTGTTTATACAAATTTCACAAATGAAAAAACTTCTGAAGCTTTAACAAAAACTGCAGGTGTGTGTCTGTTTCTGGTCAAAACACGTTTGTTTTAACCAGGAAAATACATTTGTTTTAACTAGGAAAACATTTTTGTTTAACCAGGTAAACATTTTTGTTTTAACTAGGAAAACATTTTTGTTTAACCAGGTAAACATTTTTGTTTTAACCAGGAAAACATTTTTGTTTTAACCAGGAAAACATTTTTGTTTTAACCAGGAAAACATGTTTGTTTTAACCAGGAAAACATTTTTGTTTTAACCAGGAAAACATTTTTGTTTTAACCAGGAAAACATGTTTGTT